>NC_050574.1:127599249-127905027 GCF_011100635.1 Trichosurus vulpecula
TATAAAAGCCAATCTGGAAAGTTAGTCCCTGAAAAATTTTACAGCACATTTCATAGACTAATGGAACACTTAGGGATCATATCTGATAAAACTATAATTCCGCCCAAATGGTATTACCCAAGGTAGAATTTTTGAAGATGAAGAATAAAAAATTTACATTTTAAACACTCAAGTAGAAGCCACTTGAAAAAATTAAAAGGAAATTACATTGTATTAGTTAGTTGCAAATAATGGCTGGTAATATTTTCCACTGGGGAAAAATGCACATTTTAAAATATTGCAAATGCATTTACTGTAGGAATTAGCCTCAATGAGATGCTTAAACTTTCAGGAAGATTGCAGTTTAGAGTATTTTTTTAATTCACAAATTAAGCTGATATACAAATTATTTCAATCCTGTGATAAATTACAGAGAAAAGATATTAAAAAAAGATCTTAAACATTCAAGTAAAAACAAGAAAGGCATTCCCCTCAAATCTGCTCATACAGTCTCACTGGTACAGCATATCATAGGATCAAAGCTTCATAGACAGATCTGAGAGGGACTTTGGAGGCCCAAGTTCTCATTTTCCATATTTTTTAGTCACTTCATATTTATGCTGTCCATATTTTTATGTGTATTCATTGTCTCCCTCACCAGAATGTAAGCTTTTTGTGGGCATAGATTGTTTCATTTCTTTGTACTTGTATCCCTGGTGTCACACAGTAGGGGCCAAATAAATACTTATTGATTGATATGAAAGCTGAGTTATAAAGACACTAAGTCACTTGCCCAAGGTAGCATTTGAAACCAAGTTCTTTAACTCTAAATCCATTGCTTGTAGCTCTTCTAATGGGAAACACAGGGGCAGCTAGGTGGCGCGGTGGATGGAGTTCTGGGCCTGGAGTCAAGAAGACTCATCTTCCCTGAGTTCAAATCTTGCTTCAGACACTTACTAATTCCGTGACCCTGGGCAAGTCACTTAACCCTGTGTGGCTCAGTTTCCTCATCTGTAAAATGAGCTAGAGAAGGGAATGAACTGAACAAAACAAAGGTGCTTAATAAATGCTTGTTTCCTTTCCTAGTCTTATTTCTTCCCCCCTTTTGTTGGAAACAAAGGAGAAAATTGAGACCCCAGAGAGGGATATGACTTGGCCAGGGCTACTAAGGGAGTCAGTAAACAGTCAGGATTCAAACCCAGGTCCTCTGATTCCAAATCCCCTGCTCTTTTCTTGCAATCTCACAGCTTTTATGGGATTAATTTCCAAACTGCATACAGTATCCTGTTGAGACTCCCAGGGAGAAGATGGTACGCTTCCTATTGCCCTTCTCCCTTGCCATTAACTGACTTCCAAAGCACTAGTTCTTTCCTCTGTGATGCTGGCAGTCCTATGTCAGGGTTTGGTTGGGCACCTTTGCACTAAAAGGAGGATTGTGGGTGTGGTGTTGGCCCAGGGCTCCACTGCTCTAGGGAGGAGACATCTGTGTTCCTTTGGGAGCCTCAGGATGGGAGACAGAGCTTCAGTAGAAGTAGCCCATGAACTCATCAGTAACATGAGGGTTATCCAGGGTCAGCTGTTTTTCTTCCCTCTGCTTCTCCTCACGGTTGTCTCTGCACACATGGAAAGAGTGGGACAAGTCTGAGATGAGGGAGGCTGAGGGATGGTGGAAGGATATCTGAGGGAGCCGGTGAGAGAACGAGGGTCAGAGGAGAATGATTGGTCCAAGGTCATGCTGAAAGAAGGAAAGAGCAGAGTGGGGACTTGAACCCAGGCCCCTCAAGCCCCAAAGCCAGTGTTCTTTCCATTCTGCCTTTCTTGGGCCCTGAGGGAATCAGACTATGGTGGAGTTAAGAATGGGAACAAAAATGGGAATTGCTAAACTGAGCCATCCTCCTGGTTGTCAGGAGCCTCATTGATGATGATCAATGTGGTAATCACTGGGGCTCCTGCTGCAGGATAGCAGATTTGAGGACCTATATTAATGGCTGCTTCTAGTAGATAATGTATTGGGCTTGGAGTCAGGAAGACCTGTGTTCAAATGCTGCTTCTGGTATTTAATAGCGTTATGACCTGGGGCAAGTCATAATTCTCTGAGCTTCATTTTCCTCATCTGTAAAATGAGGGGTTTGGACAAGATGACCTTTAACATCTATTCCCACTCTAAATCTGATATACACATTGTACTCTGAAGTATTTGCCAAGAATGGGCCCCCAATCACAATTAATAAATCAATCAACATACGTTTACTTATGTGCCCGCACTAGGTGCTGGGGATACAGATACAAAGAGCAAATTCCCATACTGAAGGAGCAGTCAAAGGGAAGACTAGTTTAACAAACTCAAAAATTAATCAAACACCTACTGTATACAAAGCATTATCCTATGTGAGGCACCAAGGGAGACAGCAAGGTTTTTAGATAAGATGTGGTCCCATGGAACTTACAGTCTAATAGAGGGATATGACTATAATAATTAGATAGTGGCAAAAAGTATATGACAAGTGAATAGCAGAGTATAAAATGAAGTACTATTTGAGGTACAGGAGGGAAAAATTGTTACTGAGGCAGTAATTAAGGAAGCCTGCCTGAAGTAGGTGGCATTTGAATTGGGCTTTAAAGTATGGACAGGGATTCAAAAGATAAAGAGAAGGGAGAACATTTGAGCAGAAGGAATAGTTTGAGTAAAGACACTTGTGGGTTGTGGGAAATTACAGGGCATTTTTCTGGAGAGAGAGAGAAGTCCAGTTTGGCTAGAGCATAGGCTATTTTGTGGGTAGGCTGAGATAAGGTTGGAAAGGTAGGGTGACACCAGATTGTGTGGGCTTTGAATGCCAGGCAAAGGAACCTTAATTGTTTAGTAGAATGGAAGGTAGCATTGTTGTTAAGTCACTTTTCAGTTGTTTCTGACTGTCCATGACCCCATTTGGAATTTTCTTGGCAAAGATACTGGAGTTGTTTTCCATTTCCACGGAAGGTAGAAGGGGTAGAAAAGAAAATCATTCATTCATCCAACAAACACTCACCAAGAGCCTACTATGTGCCAGGCGCTGTACTAAATGTTAGGGATACCAAAAGAGGCAAAAGACCATCCTTGGCCCCCAAGGAGCTTACAAGGATGGGAAAGAGCAACAGAACCAGATCAATACAGTTATCCCTTCCACATCTCCAGGGTTAAGGGCTTGGCACCCCTGAGATCTGGAAAATCCTGGTAAATTTTTTGGCCATCCCTTTATATCAGAGAAGAAGTCTGAATTTTTGGTTTTTCTTTTATGGGGCGTTTACAGTATTAAAAGATGAAATATGTCGATATTACATAATGCTATACATAAATTTTATGCATTTCTTAGTTTCTGAACCTTTTCTGTGTTGTGTGCTAGCCTTCGCATGTCATCTGCAGCTTCTGCAAAACTTCCCTGCTCCCAAATTCCTATTTAATTTCTTATGCTGACCCTCGATAAATTGAAACTGCAATGGGGAAAGTCACAATGTGGAAGGGATAACTGTATACATAGAAGAGGTCTGTGTAGGAACAGCACAATTTTGAGGCATAGAGTGATCAGTTCTTAAGAAATCTGAAAGAAAGGGAGTTGCCAAACATTTGGAAGAGCCACTGACCTTATTATGAGTGAAAAAAAGGGGATTGAGAGAGAATACCAATAACCACCAACCCATCTCTATAATGTTTCATTTTCCATCTCTGCCAAATCTTTATGGGAATAATCAACACATCCTTGATGAAGGTGCAAGCCGGAAAGAGGCAGGCTTTCTCCAGTGATTTCTCCAGCAGACCTCATCTTTATAGTAAGCACAATTGACTGAGAGGTGCAGAGAATACAAGATCCCACTGTGCTTGTTGTTTGTTGATTATAAAAAAGCATTTGATTCAGTCAAGCAAAATGTCGCCTTAATCATTCTCCTCCAACAAAGGTTTCTCCCTTTCTCCCACGCATATGTTAAAACCAGACAAGTTCCTTTGAAATATGCACCAACAGAGATGACTTTGTTGGAGGACCTTCCAATTATTAATGTCGAGTGAGGGGTAAAGTGGGGAAATACACGTTCACCAAGAGTGTCTGCCACTTCTGTTGGGGATGTCCAGTGCAGAGTCCAAATGGAAGAGAGAATATTTGAAAAGGTGGTGAGATCCTGTGGATGGCCCTGTTTGATGCTGTGTTGATTACATCATCTCCTGGTATGCTACAGTCTCCTATAAGAGAGCTATAAGCATTTAAAATAATTCATTCTGTCCAGATAGATAGACAGGTAAAGCATTTACTACAGGCTTACAACCTGCCAGGCCCTGTGCCGTGTGCTAGAGAAGTACAAATAAGAGGATCCCTGCCCTCAAGGAGCTTACATTCTGATGGGAGAAGACAACACATTAAGGGGATCTGGAAAGGGCAGGGGTGAGGGGTCCTTAGTGGCGTAGTGTGGAGATGTCCTGAAAGTGGAGTGGCAGCCTGGATCCAGACAAGAGAAGGCAAAAGCTCACCTATCCGAAAACGGAACTCCAGGGGCAGAGTCTCAGGTTGGACCACGGAGAATAGCAAAAGCCAAGTGAGTGAGGATGCCTTTTGTCCACCTTACGAAATGCCTGCAGTTCAGCACCATGGTCAGGCACCATGAGCTCGGAGCAGAGTGGTTTGATAGCTTTAGCTCATTTGTCCTTTAGGAAAATCAGCTTGATAGCTGAGTGGAGAATGGACTGGGAAATGTGAATTTTACTATCCTCATTTTATAAATGAGGGAACTAAGGGTTAGCAGAAATTAAGTGATTTGCCCAAATCGAACTAGATCATCATAGGCCTGGGAGTTTGGGAACCTTCATTCTTATCATGGTTCTCACCAATGATCTGTGGAATCAGGGCCCATCATATCCTCTTCTCAGGGCCTCAGTTTCATCACCTCTAAAATGGGAAGCATGGGGATTTACAGCTTTATAGAAATTCAATACCACATTTGGACAGCTCTAAGTATTTCCTTACATCAAAATTAAATTGATTTTTCTGTAGCTTCTACCCCCTGGTCCTCATTCTGCTCTCCGGGATCATGCAGAGTAAATCTAATCCCTCTTGCATGTAATACCCTTTCAAATTCGTGAAGACAATGATTATGTCTCCTCTCTTCTCCAACCTAACTTGGTCGCCCGGTTCCAATGGCTGTTAACAATGTTATCCTAAAAGGCAACCTGGTACAATGGAATACAGTACTTGTATTGGACTCTGAAGACTGGGGTTCAAATCCTGCCTCTGTCCCTTGCTTGTGGGCAGGTAGGTGGTGCAGCAGATGGAGCACCTAGCCTGGAGTTGGGAAGACTCATCTTTACGCGTTCAGAACTTCTTTTACACACTGAAGAGCTGAGTGACCCTGAGCAAGTTACTTAACCCTTTCTGCATCAGTTTCCTCATCTGTAAGAATAAGCCGGAGATATAAAAATGATCTGGAGAAGGAAATGTCAAACCACTTCAGTGTCTCTGCCAAGAGAAGCCCAAATGGGGTCATGAAGAGTTGGACATTGACTGAAAATGACTAAGTAGCAACACAAATCACTTACTTGAGTGACTTGGGAACCTCTCTGGCCCTAAACTTCTTTGTCTACACTAGGAGAGGGTTGGATTTGATGACCTCGAAGATCCCTCCCAGTTCTTCTGAGAACTGACCTATGACATTGCTTTTAAGTGAACCATGCTCCATGACTTCCAGAGAGCCCAGTGCTAGACCATGGTGGGTACCATGGGAGTGTGTGGCAGTGGGGAGGGGTGGAGAAGAGGGTGCCACAGGGAAGGTGTGGTGTGTCTGTAGGTCACTAGTAGGCAGCTGAGGCACTGAGAACAGAGAGAATGAAATTGGGGCCATTAGCATCCCCATTAACCAGTTCAGGGAGCTGGGTCCCCCAATCTGTCCTCTACCAGCTCCTGCTCCAGCACATCCCTAGCTCTGAGATCTTTCTTGTCATATCAGGCCTCCTCCTACCATCTCCTGCTTCCCCTCTGACTTCTCCTTTCTCCCCCCTTCTTGTCTCCTTAACTCTAGGCTCTTACTTTCTTAAATTGATTCTTGGAAAAATCTCTCTCTCTTTATTTGGTCTCCTTGAGTCCTTTAGGCTTAGTTCCCTGGGGTCTTTTGTTTCTTCTCTTCTCCCCCTCACAGGCTCATGGAGGATGCTGTCCTCCTGTTTCCTGCCATCCCATTGTTCACCCCAAACCAAGCCAACCAAATGGATCATGGAGCTTGGACCTGTTGCCGGGCTTTGGGTCTGGCTCCCCTCCTCCCTTCCCCTTGCAAACACTATCTCCCTCCTTGCTCTCCCCCCTTTTCCCCCTCGGCTCCCTGGCTTTCCGTCGCCAAGGTTACTCGGTCGACTCTGCCTCCTCTCAGGCTCCTTCCAAGTTTCGCCTCCTAGTTCTTAGCTATTTGTTCAGGGTGATTATCTGTCTCTTTGTCTATCTCTATTTCTCTCTCTCTCTCTCTCTATCTCTCTCTCTCTCTCTCTCTCTCTCTCTCTCTCTCTCTCTCGCTTTCTTTTTCTCTCTCTTTCTCCTCTGTCTTTTTCTCTCTCCACGCTATGTTTATCTTTCTCCCTTCTCTGGGAAAGGGAATGGGGTACAAAATGATCTGGGTTCTGGGTGAAGCAGCTGCCTTCAGTATCACCCCATCTCTGAGATGGACCAGAGAACTCCCAAGCCAGAGAAGCTGAATGAAACCACAGCCTCAGAATCACTAGGACTCATAACAGCTCTAGGTCAGAGGACAAAGTAGTTTGGCCGGGGCTGGCTGGGAAGGAGACCCTATAGACGTATGTATGAGCTGCAGGCAGTGCAAATGCCCTTTCACTCCTTGTGGCAGGGGCAAGGCTGCATTCAGGGTTGAAAAACACTCACTGCAGGATTTTGAGTATCGAGTGCATCATAAGGAACACCAAATATTGTTTTGAGAAAATACGATCATTGTCCAGAGGCTGAGAAGGCACACCATGGGCTGGTGCTGGGAGGATGTTTGTGTAGGTGTGAGAAAGTGGAGTGGGGTTGGGATAATGTTGATGAAACCTATGTTTTCTCTGCATTCTCTAATCTTCTGAATCCTTCCCAGTCTAGTGGAAGGAGGGGTCAGGGAGTGATAGACTTCTCACTTCCATAGTCAGCCTGGCCCACTGTAGAGATGCGCAGGCTGGAAAGAAAAATTCAGATAAAAACAATCCAAAACAAAACAACCTTTTCCTTATGGACTTTTTTGGTTCTCTTAAGCCCAAATTGGGAAAAAGATGTCTTTGAGACTACTTCCTCCCCTACCCTGCAACTTTTTATTTTCCCCAGGCCTTCACATCTCTAAATACAGGAAACATGATAATTTTATGAGCAAACATACATAATGCATTTTCATGTTCCTAAGTGAACAAAGTGACTAGATCTGAAAAAGATGCTATGAAAATAAGTATTACAGATATTTCAATTTCCCTCAAATTCCCATCCTTTTATTTAATTCAATGTGTTATGTATGTGAATTTAATTCAATGTGTTAGGGTCCAAGGTCCCATAGACACAGAGGTAGAGAAATAACATGGTGCCTGTCCTTAAGGAGCTTACAGTCATATCGGGGTAGGGGGAAGGATAAGATAAGAATACAAATAGATATGATACAAAGTAAAATGAAACGGGGGTCTGCCCATAAAACAAATAAACCTAAAATCCTTCCAAGCTTCCCTCCTCCGTCTTTAATGATTTTAAAATTCATGAATAGTCTACATCTTTAGCTCAGAGGCCAGGCTGAAATGATAGTTACTGTCCCTCCCTTGTATTTTTTGACTAGAGGAACAGAGGCAGGCTTAGCCCATCTCATCCTAGCCTACTCAGGCTTTGGTTTTTATGAGGATTTTCCCCTGGAACTAGAGGGGAGGGTAGGTGGTCGAAGGAGGCTCCTTTGAGTCTTGCATTCTAGCTTCTACCGACCCAGAAGCTGAGCAGAGGACAAAGGCAAGGGGTCAACTTCTTTCTTTTATTTCCCTTATCAAGCAGTAACCTCTTTTATCTTATAGAAACCTAGGATTTTGGAGTTGGAGGAAAAGTTTGGGATTATTTGGTTGAAGTTTCAGCAAATCCAAGTGACTCTCTAAGTCATCTAATTAGTAAGTATGAGCCCTGCCTTCTGGGCAGAGAGAGGGGTTGGGCTTGGAGGGTGGAGGCATGAGGGCTGAGAGGTCTTGCTTGAGTCCTTAGCAGGTGTATATATGTGTATTGTATGTGGGTGGAGTGGAGGCTTGGGATGAATAGCAGGGCATTGTGCTGCCCACATGGGGCACAAGAGATCTTAGTTTCCCTGCCTCAGGTCTCTGTCTATTCCTGTCCATGTTTCAGTTGCTTCTAGAGTTACTTTCTTCAAATCCCATTGCCATCACATCGTTTTCCTACTTAACTGCTTGTTGACTGTACTCCAGGATTCAATTCAGTTTAATTCAGGAAAATTAAGGGTCTACAATGTGCAATTTACCGTTCTAGGCACTTAGAATAGAGAGGTGAAAAATAATTTAATCCCTGACCTCAAGAAACCTATGCCTTAATAGAGGAAATGGCATGCACAAACTTGTGGCCCAAAACTGAAGCTCTGTTTAAACGGACTGGGTTGGATCTTGGGGGTGCTATTCACTACATCTCTCTTTGTTTTGTGCCCCCATCCAGGCTTTCTCCTGGGAACATCAGAATTAGGCTTGTATATATAGGTCTCCATGAAAAAAGGAAAATGGCCCTCAGCTCCCATAGAAGCATTCAGTCTAGCAAAACAGGTTTTATTTAGCCTGACAACAATACAAAGAGATGGGCTCATAAACAGTTAAGACAAGACTTCTCTCCCTGGTAGGCTTTATTTCCACCAGGGACCCATCAAATCCCTCAGACATAATACTACCTTGAGGTTGAGGCCCTTCAAATGGAAAACATTTGGGGTCACTAGTGAGTTGACTCCCCTCCTCAAACCTACAAAGCACATCTGACTCACATATCACCAGTGAAAGGCAAAATCTGTGTTTTCCCTTTCTTTCTCGGGGAGCTGTTTCTCCTCTCTAGCATCTACTTGTTTTAGGAATTTAGGCATGATTGGAGAATTCCTCCCTCATGGGCAGGATATTTGGCCTAGGAGCTCCTCCATTTGCCTGGTAAGCCTTTCACTGGTCAAGGAGATTTGGTTCACAAACTCTTGCATTAAGTGAGAAATTCAGTGCCATCTGGCAGATCTTCTGCTCTCCTTCACCTAGCACATGCTCCCCTGATGCCCATGATTCCCTGGAGAGATTGGGTGATGGAGTCTTCCCTTCAGGGAATTTTGTCTCTGTGTGTCTGACCAACTTTTCTGTCTGTCAGAGTCTCTGCTTGGGTTCTGTTCTCTTTTTTGAGCTCTTCAGTCTCCTTTACAAAGCTACACTCGAGGGTATCAGGTGTATGAACCAGTCTTTAATCAATCAACTAACATCAGTGCATTATCAACCGGGCAACAAGTAAACAGGATAAGGGAAAGAATTCACAGCTCATTGAAGAATTAACCTTGTCAAGAGAATTTCACACCTTATTAAGTAGCCCATATCAATGCCAGCATCTCATCAGCAGGACCGTGGAGACACACATAGCACCTAACTATACTTCAAGTTGGAATGTTACCAGTCCCTAGCAGAGGCCAAACAGAGGTATTAGGGAGGGTGGGGAGTGCTGAATTGCTTCGAGCTAAGCAATCAAGGAGAATATAGAGAGGTAGGGTAGAAGAAAATGAGATGGGGAATTACAAGATGGCCATCAGTCTGGTTTGGCTGAAACACATTATTGTGCAAAGGGTAATAGTGTGTAAAGCTGGAAAGGTAGTGTTGATGTCAGACTGTTGAAGGCCTGGAATGCCAGAATAAGAAGCTTGAGTTTTATTCTGTAGGCAATGGGAAACCAGGGAAGGTTTTGGAGCAGGGAAATGACTTGAATAAACCTCATATACTTTCTCCATATATTAATTACATCTCAATGCAGAAAACTCACACACCATGTCATTCCAGTATTACCATCATTAGGAAGATTATTTGTACCTAATGGTATTGGTTTAAAAGATGAGAAGAGAGAGAATAAAGCCATTTTGGAGGCTATTAGAATAGCCCAAGGGTGAGATGATGACAGCCCAGGGTGGGGGCAATGGAAATGGAAGGGAGTGGATAGATATGAGAGATATCACAAAACTACCCTTCTGAGGGTCCCTGTTCTCTGTCACATATGATAGTTAGCAGCAGATAGGGCACCCGGGCCTGGAGTCAGGAAGACCTGAGTTTAAGTCTGGCCTCAGACACTTACTAGCTGTGTGATCCTGGGCAAGTCACTTAACCCTATCTACCTCAGTTTCCTCATCTGTAAAATGAGCTGGAGAAGGAGATGGCAAGAAGAAAATTGCCAAGAAAACCCCAAATGGGGTCATGGAGAGTTGGACATGACTGAAAAATGACTGAACGACAGCCAACAACATTCTCTGTCACATGGAATCCAAACCCCTCTACCTGGGATTCCATGTCTTTCCTCTCCCCACCTCATCCATTACTCTCATCTCCTTTTCTTCCCCAGCTTATCTCCCTCAGATTTACTGTCTGCCTTGTCCCTCATGTGATTTGTTCATTCCTGCCCCTTGGACTGTGCTCAGGCCCTTCTGCCTCCTTGGGTGGCTTCCCCTTCTTTCCAGGAGTTCATGGTCATCCTCCTTTCCCAAAAGGCTCCCCCACCCTTCTCTCTAATCTAGAATTTACTTTTGCTTCCCCTCTGCACTTGGGAAATACAAGTCAATCAAGCCAATTGACTAAGGCTTCTATGCCAGACACAGCAGAGGCCACCTTGTCGAGCTCTTCTGTCATTCATTTCATATGAAATACTGTCTTAGAAGAAATCTGGGTTTTGGAGTTAGACCCATGTTCAAATCCTGGCTTTGCCACTTACTGTCTGAGTGACTGGGCAAAATACTTGAACCTCTTTCAGCTTCAGTTTCCGTATCTGTAAAATGGACTGGGCTATTTACTTCTCGAGAGTCGTTGTGATGATGAGAGTCTTTGAAGGTGCTTTTACCATATATGTATGAGTTCATAGTCAATAGTCGGTAATAGTCAATAAATACTTATAAGCACCTACTATGTGCCTAGCAGTATGTTAAGTACCGGGGATACAAATAAGAAAAAGACAGTCCAGAACCTCAAAGAGCTTACAACCTAATGAGGAAAATAACACACAAGAGGAAGCTGTAAAGGGGAGGAGTGGAAGTGGGGCTGGGGAGGGGACAACCAAGCAGAGCAGCTGATGGGATATAAAGTCAGTTGGAAAAGTTTGAGCCCTCTATAATGGGAAGCTTTGGCAGGAGTTTATTTCTCTGCCCCCTAGCCCTCCAATCAGAGGGGAGAGGTGAGGGTCCTGGGGAGGTGATGAGTACCAAAGCTGAACCAATCTCCATGATGAGGAGATAACTCTACAAGTCTCCACAGGCTCTGTGGATAGACTGTTAGCTCTTCAAAGGGAGGAGTTGTGTTTTTTGCATCTCTTTTTCTCTTAGAGCCAGAGGTCATGGGTTCAAATCCTGGCTTTGCTATTGCTGTCTGTTTGACCTTGAGTGATTTATTTGGCTTCTCTTTCCTTATCTGAGGGTTGGACCAGATGATGTTTAAGGTTTCTTCTTGCTCTAGGATTCTTGTGATCTTATGAATCAGTAGAATGCTCTGCACATGGTGACGTTACAGTTGATGTCCTGACTTGCTTGTGAATTGTATTTAAGTGAGGCAGAGTTTCACAAAGTTGGCAGCCTCACTCTCCCAGGGTTATTGGAGTCCAGTGGCAAGACAAAAGTCAGGAAGACTGGCGATGGCCCAGGATTCAGTGGATGGCCATGGCATCTTCTATGTCTGACCAACCTCTGAATGTTCCACAGCACCTGCCTCAGTTGCCTTCACGGCCATTGGGACAAATTGTTCTCGTTCACCCATTCCACCATGAGAAGTCTTCACATGCATAGGGTGGACATTTTCCTAACTCACTGATGGGTTTGAGGCCTGTCAGTTATCCTCAACCTCGTTTAGACCTGCTTAGATGGTTTATTGGAGTGTGGCTGCTGGGCAGGCTACAGCTTCTTGGAGCCACAGGTGAGAGTTGAGTGACAGATGGACAGCAAAGGTGGATGAGCAGCCCTGAAAAGGGCTCAGCACATCCTCACACCAGAGGTGCTGGTCCTCCTGAACACCCCAGACATATGGTAGGGGCACTTCAGTACCCAGGGAGGGGAAGCGAAGAAGAAGCTCTTGGTTAAGGATAGCCCAGACTTCCAGTGAGTGGGATCCGGGCAACACCAGTGAGTAGGCATTTAACTAACAGTTTTATCAAACTCTAAGTTTTGTTCAGTGCTTTGCCCACATGATCTCATTTGAATCCCATTTTACAGATGGGCAAACTCATGCTCAGAGGTAGTAGCCAATTTGCCAGTGATCACACAACTGATGAGCATCAGAGGCAAGATTTGAATACAAGTATCTCCCGGCTTTTAAGTCCTAGGACTCTTTTTGCTCTATCATGCAGCCTCTCCAGATATAGGAACCCAGGGCCAGAAATGAGTGCCTAGCTGTGGTTTGGGGTACAATGGAGGCTCCTCCACAGAGAAGTACTTTCTCTGTCTAGTGCCCTCGCATAGTGGAGATATGCTTGGCCTTCTCCCTAAGGGGTGATGAAATTCTATCCTGGGTTGAGAAAGCTAAGAGCTCCTGTTTCTATAGCACTTTGAATAACAGAGGAGGAGACTGAGGCCCACCAGAGTAAGTCCTTTGCCCAGGGTGACCCAGTTAGGAGCTATCTAGCCCAGCCTGAATCCAGGTCTCATGACTGAGGACTGTGCTCTTTTCCTTGGGCCTCAAAGCTCAGCTGGCATGAGTGGTCCTTCGTCAACTGACTGAGAGGTCCAGAGCTGGAGTCTAGGGGGGTTATAATGGCCTTTGAGTGAATAGTACCCATTCTCTGCCAGCCCATGGTAGCCAGGACCTTTTTCTGGCTCAGGCTACCATAATTCCCACCTCTGGGAGGAGGAGTGACTCTAATGCAGCAAGTGGTCGAAAGATGGCAGTACAGCACTGAATCAGCCCCAGCAGAGTGTGGCCTGACCCGGGAGAGAGGCCTATCGGTGGAGTAGAGGCTTTCCTGGGGGACTGTGGGGCGTGGGAGAGGGGGAGATACTTCCTCTCTTTTCCATATGCGACTGGTGTAGACAGCCCCTTGAGCTGAGGCCTGAAGGATGATGAGATTTTTCTGCTAGGCTTTGGGGTGGGGATCCTGGCCCTGGGCAGCAGCAGCAGTTAGAGGGATAAAAGCAGCTTCCCCTTGGGGAAGGGACTATCCCTGCACCCCCTTTGCTCTTCTCTGAGGAGATAGCACTCCAATCTGTCTCCCTTTTGTTCTCTGAGCTCCAATCCTTCAGCTCGTTCCTGGAGGGGAGATGTACTGCCCTCCCTTAAGATCAGCAGGACTGACCCCCAAAGACCAAGAATAGCTAAGGTTTCTTCCCTCTCCCATCATGAACCACAGCCTCTGCCCCTCAGCTCCTAGTGATCTCTACTCCTTCCCCCTCATTGACTTCTAAGTACTTCTCCTGGTGACCCTTCCCTTGCCTCTTCCTCTTAGTGATCCTCTAGTTCCTGTCCCAACTCTATTGGCCTCTAGGACCCCAACCCTTTCCCCTCTTCCCCAGTTACACCAGTCTTTATTCTTCTCAGTGATTCCAACTTCTGTCCTCCCCCCAGCTCTAAGCCTCTACTCTTTTCTCCACATTGACTTCCAAGCTCCTGTCCTTTTCCTTCCAGTGACCTTCCAGTCCTTTCCCTTCTCCCCTCAATGACCCCTCCCCCAGTTTTTACCCCTTTCCCCACAGTGAATCCTGAGTTCCTGCCTTCCGTCATTCAGTAGCTCTCCCTACCACAGTCTTACTTTCCACATCTCAGTAGTCCCCTTGGCCTCTGCCCTTCTCTGCTTAGTAGACACTCAGTGCCTTCTCTCCCTTCAGTGACACCCCTCCTCTTCCAAGTCTTTTCCCCTTTCCCGTCTGTGACCTGCACAGTCCTTTCTTTCAGTAACCTGCCTCCCCACTCTCCTTCTCATTTGGACCCCCCATTGATTCCTACCTTTCTCCCTTCATTGACACCCCCCACCCGAGCTCTGCCTCTTTCTACTCAATGATCTCCCAATCTCTATTCAGCTACTATGAGTTTGTCCTTCTAGTACTGGCTCTGCCATTTATGAGCTGTGTGGCCTTGGGACTCCTTCACTTTGTACCAAACTTGACCCCCAACTGGGGGTCACTCAGACCTCTGACTTGTCTAGAGCTCTCTCCTCTGTTGAGGCTCTTGCCTTCAGCTCTTCTTCCATGTTGGCCACTATAGATATAGCCTGAGGGTCCTGGGCCAAGAAGGCCTGTGGTGTCAGGCTGTCCTTGGATATATGTCTCTGCAGAGGGTGCAGGTGGGAGAGCAGAATAACGGGCTGGTGGTTCCCCCCTCCGCACCCCCCTCCCAGCTCAATGGTGCTGACTTGTTAGACCAGGCGAGCTGACACCCTAACAGCTCCTGTCAGCCTCCAATGAGTTGATGATGTGGAAACTGGTTATTAAGTGTAATAACAGTGGTTTGGTTTTTCCACGGTTCTGCTTGTAAGTGCCTAAGTGACAGCTGACTTGTGCCATGCCACTGCATTTTAAGTGGCCGCTGGATGTGGTGTTGGGCGGGTGGGGGCAGGGAATCAGATGGCTTATGGGTTTTCAGAAGATTTGGGGGGCAGCCTAGGAGATCAGTCATCGTTCTGCACGCAGAGGTGCCTCCTTTCCCCACTTGCTTGTCTTTTAGGGCTGGGCTGACCTATTCCTTCTCCTCCTTTCTTTTGGGGTCCTCATCCCAGCAGTGGCTTGGTGGATGGTCAAGGAGAACTAGGTTCAAATCCTTGCTCTGCTGCTTTCTAGCTTCATGACCTTGAACAGATCTCTGAATCTCTCTGAGCCTTGGTTTCCCCATCTGCAAAATGGATAGCAACATCTGTAATACCTATCCCATAGTTTTGTTGCAATAATCAACTGAGAATGCATAAAATGGTTTATAAACGTCAGCTAGTATTATTACAGTCTGAATGATGACCATAGTGGTGTCTTGAAAAGAGTCCTGGATTGACCTGGAGTCAGAAGACTAGCCACTTACTAGCCATGATTCACATTGTATTCTGACTGGCAGCAACCTCACTAGTCTTCCTACATGTACAATTGTGTGGATAAACTGAGACATTGTGCAAGAGAATGCCTTGTCAAGTACCACACACACACACACACACACACACACACTCTGATTTATCTGAACTTTGACCTTGGGTCTGTGGCCTGGCTATAATTGTGGGGTATGATAAATGAGACAGTGTCCATCATACTGGGGCACGATGAATAGGAGAGTGTTGTTGTTTAGTCATTTCAACAGTGTTCAACTCTTTGCGACCCCACTTAGGGTTTTCTTGACAAAGATACCAGAGTGGTTTGCCATTTCCTCCTCTAGCTCATTTTACAGGTGAAGAAACTGAGGCAAACAGGGTTAAGTGAATTGCCCAAGGTCACACAGCTAGGAAGTGTCTGAAGCTGAATTTGAAGTCAGGAAATTGATGGATATGGTGGCACTCTATCCACTGTGTCATCTGGCTGCCCCCAAAATAGGAGAGTAGAAGTTGTTACATCAGCATATGATATACTAAATTCTACGTTTATATGTAACTTATATTACATCACAGTATTATATTATATAATATATGCCCACCAAACTACAATCTCTAGGATTATGGAAGGCCTGCTGCCTGTTCACAGGCTGGCTTGACCACAGAGTCATAGCCCATTGGTAGAAAAAGCCCAGCTAGGAGTCAGGAGACCTGGCTCCTAGTCCTTGATCTGCTACTTAAGAGCTAGGTGGCATTGGGAAGGTCACTTCAGCTCTTTAGGGGCCCACTGTCCTCACCTATGGGATGAGAGGGTAGGCCTAGGTGACTTCTAAGGCTCTTCCAGGGTTGAATATTCTGTTAGTCTGGGTACATTTCTGTGCTTTTGTTACTGATCTTAGCTTTGCCCAATGTTTCCTTTCAGAGAATGTCCATTCTTTGTCCTGGAGGGTAGATCATAAGCTCTTTGAGGGTAGAGGCTGTTTCATTTTTGTCTTTGCATCTTTAGTACTTTGCACAGTGCCTGGCGTGTAGGAAATCACACACTCACCAAACATTTATCAAGCACCTACGAGGTGCTAAGGATTAAGGTAATAAAACCAAAATGTTGTACGAAACAATCCTTGTTTCGGAGGAGCCCTAACATTTTCCTGGAAGAGGCAACATTTACATAAACCAAACTGTTAAAAATGCTTATTCATTTGAATTGAGAAGATGGCAGAAACTGTGCAAGGATCCATTGGAAGAACTGTCTGTGTTTATCTAGGAGAAGAGAAGACTCAGGGCCAACATGAGGATGGTCTCCAAATATCCGAAGGACTGGGATGCAAGAAAGAAATTCAATTTACTCCTATTAGTGCTAGGCAGAAGAATGAGGAGCAATGGATAGTATGTAGTTTCAGGAAGGCAGAGCTTGGCTTCGTGTAAGGAAATCTTCCAAATAATTAAATTTATCTGAAAGCAGAAGGGAATCATACATTTCTTGTAACTAAAGGCCTCTGAGCGGAGTCTAGATGGCCAAAATGTTGGGGATATTGTAAAAGAGATGCTGCAGGTAGGGACTGGGCCAGAGGACCATTCCAGCTCTGTAATTCTATAAATCTGGGAAATTTTTCACTATCCCTGTTACCTCTTAGCTCCACTATCAATATGGTGGATATTCTTGTTGTTTCTCACACATGGTGCCTCATCTCCTATCACCAGGCCTTTGTGCTGGCTATCCTCCATGCACTCCCTCTTTACTTTTGCCTATTATTTCCTTCAAAACTCTGTTCAAGTGTAACTTTCCACATGAAGTCTCTCCTGATTCCCTCAGTTGCCCATTCTCTATTTACCTTGCATTTTGGGGGTACATGCTCATACAAGAAAACCATGGTATAATGCAGTGGTGTCAAACTCAAGCCACATATTGACTTAGAAAACCACAAATTAACATTATCTATGTTGTATTTTTATTTATTTGTTAAACATTTCACAATTGCATTTTTTAAATCTGGTTCTTCACTTGACAATGAGCTCCCTAGGTCTGGGAGCCTATGAATTTGATGCCTGTGGGTAGTGGATAAGAGACATGGCCTCAGAGTGAGAAAGACCTAATTTCTAGCTCTGGTGCCACCGTCGATCTGACAAAGTTTAGATAAAGGCGGCCTTCTATCACATCCCGGTCGCTGGCAGACAACATCAAGGTCGTGGGTAGCCTGGATGGCCTCTTGGGACCCCTCCACCTCACCTTTATAGGCAAATCACTTCTACAAATGGAATTACGCATACCTTTCCTTCCCTGCTTGTTGACTGACTGACTGATCTGGGGCAAGTCATCTAAGGTCTCTGAATATCAGTTTCCTCATCCTTGATCTACACAATAAAATTGGATTAAATCTAAGACAACAATCTTAGATTTAATACGCACCTTACAAATATCTCATCCTATCCTCACAACAGCTCCATGAGGTATGGGTCCTATGATTATTTCTATTTTACAGATGATGAAACTGAGACAAACAGGAGTTAAGAGACTTGTCCAGGGTCATAGAGCTAGGAATCATCCCAGGAAGGATCTGAACTCAAGTTTTCCTGACTTTTAGGTCCAGAGCTTTGCCATCTAGCTGCTTTTGTCTTGTGAAGATAAAATTAGGTGGCATATGCTTGAAAATGTCTTGGAAGTAAAGATTATATAGGACTTCAAGGAATGTTTGGTATACATAATGTACCAAGATAGTATGGCAGGGTGGTTAGAGTGTTGGGTCTAGAGTTAGGAAGACCTTGGTTTGGATTGGGGGTAAGTCACTTAAACTATACATGCTTCAGGCAACTCCGCAGGACCCACTAAGCCATGAATGAGTTGCTATCTGTGCCTTGGTGGAGGGTGTTTTTACACCAAGATTTCCTCACATGTGCCAGATCGCACAGATGTAGATACTTATTAAATGAAATATATCATGACTATCATTGTTTTTGTAATATTAACAAAGAACCTTTGATTAAGGCTTCAGGCACTACTGTTCTCATTCCTCAAGGTTTTGTCTTGTATCCAGCTTTACATTTAACGTCATTGATCAAAGTATGCCCCTTATACTCCCGCCCCCACCAATCCAAGTTCTTCCCTTTTAGAACTCAGTTCTAAATTTCCTTTCTCCTGAAAGCCTTCCCAGCCACCCCGTCGCAACCCACAGACTCTCACCTCGATGCCCAGAAGTCATTGTGTGATGGATTTATATGCTATCTCTTGCTGTCTGCCTTGTCTTCACTCCTCAAAGGCTGCACACGACTTTACTCATTTACCTCAGCCATCCTCCTCTTGCTCCTTACATCAGAGTCCTCCCTGGTGCACCCCTCTTTGTCCATTCCAGAACTACCCCTCCCAGCAAGGCTGGGGTGCGGGAAGGGGAGTAGAATGGCAAGGCCAGTTCCAGTCATTAATTGCTAAGCGTAATAAACCCAGTGGAATCTCAGCCTTATAATGGCCTCATTTAATTAATGCTAAACGACTGTGGGACCCGTATGGATTTATACATTAGATCCACATTAACACCAAAGTGTTTGATCATGAATAACCTTAAAATAATGAACATGGGAGAAACTAGATGAGAAAGGGGCAACTCTGCTTCCTGCCCAGGCTTAGAGATCTAAGCAACTTTTTCTAGGTCTCTATTTCTTTGTCATCCTCTCCATTTACCTTCCTATCTTTCATTCTCATTCTCTCTCTCTCTCTCTCTCTCTCTCTCTCTCTCTCTCTCTCTCTCTCTTTCTCTCTTTCTCTCTTTCTCTCTCTTCCCCCCCCTTTTCCTACCCCCGGGTAGGCTGCCCACTGGAGAGAGTGCTGGGTGTTGACTCAGGAAAACCTGAATTTAAATCTAGACTCAGACACTTACTTAGCTGTGTTGCTCAACCTTTGACTCAGTTTCCTCAAATGTAAAATGGGGGGTAATAATAGCACCTTCCTCCTAGGACCACCATGAGGACCAAATGAGATAAAGTACTCAGCACACTGCCTGGCCCAAGGTGCTTAGTTAGTAAAGGCTGATTCATTTTTCCTCTCCATTTTTCTCTGTGGGTATTCATCTGTTTCTCACTGTTTCTGTTTTTCTATAGAATCACAGAATGTTTAACCTGGAAAGAACCTCAGAGATCACTTAGGCCTGGGGTTCTTAACTTTTTTTTAAATTTATTTTTTGTTTTTAGTTTACAACATTCAGTTCCACAAGTTTTTGAGTTCCAAATTTTCTCCCCCTCTCTCTCCCCACCCCTTCCCCAAAGACGACATGTAATCCGATATAGGTTCCACATATACCTTCACATTGAACTAATAAGTCCAGTTGTAAATTAGACTAATAAGTCTAGACTATCTAGACTTATTAGACTAATAAGTCTAATAAGTCCAGTTGTAAAGAAGAATTATAACCAATGGAATGAATCATGAGAGAGGACAAACGAAACCAAAAAAGAAGGGGAAGAAAAGAGAGCAAATAGTTTGCCTCCATCAGGATGCAGACTCCATAATTCTTTCTCTGGGTGTGCATAGCTTTTCCCATCATGAGTGTTTTGGAGGTCTCTTAGAACTTGCATTGATGAGAGGAGCCAAGTCTATCAAAGTTAGTCCTTACAGATACCGTGTGTCTGTAATCATGTATAATGTTCTCCTGGTTCTGCTCCCCTCACTCAGCATCAAATCACATAAGTCTTTCCAAGTTATTATGAAGTCCATCTGCTCCTCATTTCTTATAGTGCAATAGAATTACATTACATTCATATACCACAACTTGTTCAGCCATTCCCCAATTGATGGGCATCCCTTTGATTTCCAGTTCTTTGCCACCACAAAAAGAGCTGCTATAAATATTTTTGTACATATGAGTCCTTTTCCCACTTGTGTGATCTCTTTGTGATACAGCCCTAGAAGTGGTATTGCTGCATCAAAATGTATGTACATTTTTATAGTCCTTTGGGCATAGTTCCAAATTGCTCTCTAGAATGGTTGGATCAGTTTATAACTCCACCAACAATGTAGCAGTGTTCCTATTTTTCCACATCCTCCCCAGCATTTATCATTTTCCTGTTTTGTCATGTTAGCCAATCTGACAGGAGAGATGTAGTACCTAAGACTTGTTTTGATTTGTGTTTCTCTAATCAATAGTGATTTAGAACATTTTTTTCATATGACTATAGATATCTTTAATTTCTTCCTCTGAAAACTGTTCATATCCTTTGACCGTTTATCAATTGGGGAAAGACTTGTATTCATATAAATTTGACTCAGTTCCCTGTATATTTTAGAGATAAGGCCTTTATCAGAGACGTTGGTTGTAAAAATTCTTTCCCAATTTTCTGTTTCCCTCCTAATCTTGGTTGCATAGGCTTTGATTGTACAAAAACTTTTCAATTTAAGGTTCTTAACTTTTTAAGTGTCATGGACTCTTTTGGCAGTCTGAGGAAGCCTGGGAACTTCTTCTCAGAATAATGTTTTAAAAAATAAGATGCATAGGATTACAAAGGAGAATAATTATGTTGAAATACAGTTATCTATCTATCTACACACATATGTGTATATATATATATTTATACCAGGTTCCCAGATCCCAGATCTTTGATCTAATGTAACACCCTTGCTTTAAAGATCAGGAGCCTGAGTCCCTGAAAGGATCACATGGGTAGCTAGTTGTGGGGTAGGACTGAATTGAGTGCCCCTGGTCCTCAGTCCAGGGTTCTTCCTACTGTATCATATAGTCTAGGTGGTGCTGAGGGGCATCTGGAGCTGGGGATGGGGAGCTTACTGGTTTAAGAGAGAGAGAGAGAGCAGGAGGCAGAGGCAAGGTGAGAGATAGTCCTGCCATCTGTTCGGGAATAGTGAGTGTTGGATGTGTCCTTGACCCAGGGGATCCAGAAGGGAGCTGCAGTGGATAGACTGAGGGTGACGTGGTGCTGAGGATAGCAAGTCAGGGAGGAGCCACACTCAGAATTCTAGAGAAATCCTGCTGTCCTCTGGGAATTTTATTGGGGGAGCCCATAGGGAGGGGCTGAAGTTAATGTCTTCTAGGCAAGTGATAAGAGTTGTTTGGTTTCCTTCTGGCCCTCAGACATTGCTTCAGCATTCAATGCTGTATATGCTATATAGGGTCTGAGCAGGACCCAGTGGATGGTTTTATTATTATTATTATTATTATTTGGGTTAGACTGGACTGACTTGATCTCTAAGAAATCCTGAGAATTGAAGGATTAGGGAGAGAGGAGCACTACAGAGAGAAGCAGGGGCTGGGGTGGGCACTGCAGCCTTTCACCTTTCAATTAATCACACAAAGACTATTATGAGCCAGAACAATTTTTTGGGTTGAATCACCAACTTAGACACCTGGACCCAGAGGACAGTGCCAAGAGGCTCATGTAGCCCTGACTAGCCCTGGGTTGGCATTTTTCTAGGCACAGACTCTAGGTATTGTCCCTGGGCAGTGCTTTCCTCTGGGTCAGGGGGATCACCAGCCCCTGGTCAGATCCAATTCTCTCCAGCAGATGTCACAGGAGCTTCAAATACTAATCATCCAGGCGGCCAGGCAGGCAGAAGTGTGTGTGTGTGTGTGGGGGGGGGGGGGAGGGCAGTGAGTGCAGGGAGGAGGAAAGGGACTCCAATTGATCGTGCTTAACCATCCAAAGCCCAAACAAATGGGGACAATATTTTGGATTCCTTTTCCCTTAGCAGAGGGATGAATCAGCTCACCAGAGGGGAATTCAGAGCAATGTGTTGGGGTTGAGTCGGGGGAATCAGACCAGCCAAGAGGAAGGTGGGAGGTGGTGGTGGTGATGGGTGTGGGTGTGTGCGCGTGGGCGCTGCTAGCTAATAGCTGCCCATCTCCACAGCCTTTCCCTCTGCAACCTTGCTGGGGAAGTTAGTGGTATGGCCACCACTGAGCTGCTGGCTCCAATTCAATTTAATTCAATTCGGCAAGGATTTATTGAGGCCTTTTCTGTGTCTCCTCCACTAAAGTCCTCCTCCAGGGCTTCAGCCTGGCATGGAGGAGATTCTGGGTTCATAAAGACTATTCACCAGAAATGCAGGCTCTAACAGATTCTACAAAGCTGGAAGGGATTTAGAGCACAGGCCTAGGATCGGGCCATAGATCTCCAGTCCAGAGACCAGCCTGGCTAACCTCCCAGAGGCTTATCACCAAGAATTTTAGTCAGCTAGGGGCTAGATTTTTTTTCTAACCACAGAAACTCATTAAACCCTATATTATACAAAGGGCAGTTGGGATGTGAGAGTGAAGGGAATATGGACATCTATGAAATCACAGAGCCTCTAACGGTTGAAGTATATTATGTTGTAGGCAGTTGGGGACACAGATATACATGCATCACGGTCAACAACCATTTATTAAGGGACAGATGCAGTACTTTTACTATGGACCAGACACTGTGCTAATCCCAAGAGATATAAGCGCAGGACAAACTCCAGTCCCTGATTTCTTGGAATTCATGGTCCTCAGGGTTCTTGGTCTCCATTAGAAAGAGCAAGGGTTGCTGTACTTGTTAGCAAGGCTTCTATTCAAATCCTACCTCCAATATTTATTTGAGGGCCTTCCCCTCCCAGGCTGATTCTTTTGAGTAGGCAAACTAGGCCATCTTTTGCCTCAGTTCTTCCCTAGCCTTAAATCACCCAATGGGTGTTGCCTCAGATAAACTGAGACCTGGGAAAGACCTTAGCTTAAAAAGGCCAAGGTCTCCCAGTGCCTCTAGGGCCATCCCCAGTCACCCTGACCTATGTCTTGCCACTGGACTCAGGAGAGAGTGAGGCTGGTGACTTTGCACAGCCCTGCCTCACTTAAATCCAATTCACTTGCAAGTCAAGATATCACCATGCTGATATCTTTGGTCCTCTTCCAGAACGAAGGAGGAACAACAACCACAAGGTAGCTGAGGACTGGGTTTTGCCTTTTCTCAGGTTCTCAGGACTCAGCACAGTCTAGCAATACAACTGGGTCTTGATAAACGCAAATAACGAGTCCTCTTGAAGTGGTCACAGATATTCAAATAACAACAACATACAATAAGAGTAATAACTGACATTTTTATAGCTTTTACTATGTGCTGGGTGCTGTGCTAAACGCTTTACAAATATTATCTCATTTGGTTCATACTATTAAAAGTTACAGTTGTGTAAAATGTAGTCGTTGGTTCCAGCCCAATGGGAATACTATGAATTCAAATAACATGACTACTTTAGGGCAGGCCTGCACTACCTGTGGCCTGTAGGCTGCTTATGGCCCTCAGCCCCTTGCAGTATGCCAAAGGATTTTGAGGGGGGTGCTGCGAAAAATGTAGAGGAAAACCTCCTTTGTATGTGGGGGAAATCCTTCGGTGTGCACAGATTGTGCAGGCCTCCCTTAGGGGATTCGTTATTCACACTAATAGGGACCTATCTGTGATAAACATTTATTAAATGCTTGTTGAATGACTGACTGATCTTAGGCCAGTCATCAGAGCCCTCTGAGCTTCTGTCTCCTCACCTGTAAAAAGAACATGATAGTAATAGCCCCTGCCTCACAGCACTGTTGAAGGCATCAGGTGAGAGTGTCTGTATGAAGCTCAGACCTGGCTGTAGGAGAGGAGGCTCTTGTTTTGGGGAGCAGTGAATGGAAAGCCAGCCTCAGGTACTCTTTTAGGTTCAGTGAAGGGAGTTTCTAAATAAGAGTCCCACAATACTGATAAAAACACAGCCTTGGATCTCCTCCCGATGCCCAAACTCCCCCAAACTTGGGGGGGGGTGGATCTATTCACTATTAGTGAAACGGGTGAGAGATCAGGGTGGACTAGAGCTGACAGAGAGGACATCCTGGGGTTGGAGTTGGCCCTGAAAGGAGAAGAGGGATTTGACTAGACAGAAGGAAGGGGTGAAGGCATACCAGGCTTGGAGAAGATTTTAAACAAAGACACGGAGGTGGGAAATGGATATATTCTAGAGACTGGGTTGGCTAGACAGATGGTACACGATGAGAAATAGTGGAAAACAATATGGAATGTGGGCTGCCATCAGTCTCTGGAGGGTCATGGAAATAAGGCAGAAGGGTTTAGATGTGATGCAGTAGGCAAGACGGAGCTGCAGGAGGTGACATGATAAAAGCTGTATTTAAGGAATCTCAGCTTTGTCATTTTCTACCTATGTGATCTTAAGTAACCCCTCCGCCCCTCAATTTCTTCACCATAATGGAAGTTCTTATAGTTTGCTTTTGCAGACTGGTGACTTGTCTAAGGTCATATAGTTTGTAAGGATCCAAGGATTCAGGTCTTCTGACCCCAGAATCAGTTCTCTGTAGTTCTGAAAGAGTTCTCTTCCTGCTGCACCACAATATCTCCCAAGGTAGGATCTGAACCCGAGTACTCCTGATCATCGACACGGTCCCTTCTAACTCGAACATTTTGTGTGTCTATAAAGATTAGTCTGGCAGTAAGACAAATGTAATCACAAGAAGTATCTAATTAGAGAAGTGTGTAAGTTGGACTCATGCTATGTGGGCTTTGAATGCCAGAATGAGTTTGCGTTTGAGCCAATGTGCAGTAGGGAGTCATTAGAGGTTATTGAGCTGGACAGTGATCACAGCTGTGCTTTTGGAATATTAATTTTGGCAGGATGTTTGGAGAGCAGAAAAGGAAGAAGAGACCGAAGGCAGTGAAACCCATCACAGCAGCGGAGGCAAAATGGAAAGACCACTGAAGAAGAGAGTCAAGAGCCTGGATCTCAGTTCTGATTCTGCTGCTAACTAGCTGTGTGACCTTTTACTCTCTGGGCCTCACAGGACCCTAACTTTAGAGCTGGAACGTACCTTAGAGGACAACTAGCCCAAGTTTTTCATTTTACAGCTCAGGACACTAAGGCCCAGGACACTAAGGTTAAGTGATTTGCCTAAGGCCACACAATAAGTGCCAAAGGTGGGATTTGAATCCAGATCCAGTGACTCCCAATCCATTGCTCTTAGAATAAAGGCGTTAGAGCAGAAGATATTTAAAATTTTTTTCCCTAGCTCTGACATTGTGTGACCTTTTGAACTTAGTATTTCAGTGGGAGTGAAAAGAATTAGTTAAACCTAAGACTTGTGGGAAAAAGAGTTGACAGAACTAAGTGCCTGATTTACTCAAGGGTACAAAGGAAGGGAAAATGGGGGTGGCTAGGTGATGCAGTGGATAGAGTGCTAGGCCTAGAGTCAGGAAGACCTGAGTTCAAATCTGGCTTCAGACATTTACTAACTGTGTGACCGTGGGCAAGTCACTTAACTCTGCCTCAGTTTCCTCATCTGTAAAATGAGCTGGAGAAGGAAATGGCAAACTACTCCAGCATCTTTGCCAAGAAAACCCCAAATGGGGTTACAAAGAGTCAGACATGAGTGAACAAAGGAAATGGAAGACTTAGGAAGCACTCTAAAATTTTGAAGAGGGGCAACTAGGAGTTGGGTAGCAGCAACTGATGGAGAGATCAAGACAAAAAATTTGGTTAATGCTTAGGAGGTTAGTACCTAACAATTTGACTATGGTGTTGCTTCTGTAATGAGTGGTATTTATGGAGCTGTGTCCATTTAGGTACTAGTTTTCATTTTCCAGATATAGATTACCCACTTGGGATATTATCTGTAGCATTGGTGGTGGTGGTGCGGGCAAAGGTCAGGACCCGTTATTTCTTTAGGTATGTGAAAACTCATTCCACCCATGAAAATGAGCAACTTACTGGTAATCTATGGTTTTAGGGAGCTGTCTGGGGGCACCAGGAAGTTAAACGATTTGCTGCTGTGAGTTACACAGTCAATATGTCCAACATAGGATTTCAAAAAGAAATCCTAAAAAAAAGAACCCAGATCTTTCTGACTCCAAAGTCAGCCTTCTACCCGCTCCTGCTGCCAGGGTAGCTAGGAGGTATAATGGATAGTGCACTGGCCCCAGAATCAGGAGGACCTAGGTTCAAATTTGTCCTCTGACCCTTACTAGCTGTATGACCCTGGGCAAGTCACTTAACCCCAGTTGTTTCAAAAAATAAAATAAAAAAAACAAACAATATATCTTGCTGTCTTCCATCTGTGGCACATTTTTAATTAAATTAATTTTTAAATTTAAATTTAATTAAATTTAAGTAATTTAATTTATTTAATCCTCCTCTACCTCCATTTTTTTGTTCCCCAAACCTGGTTCTCTCTGGGATTGCCTCTGTTCATCGAACACTTTCTGTGTGAAAGGAGGATAGCATCTTTCCGAGGAACATATCATTAGAGAGGAAGGTCAATATGCTGCTGAAGTAATTCTATAATACAACCCTCCCTGAAATGTTTTTCTATTATTCACTTTTGTGGAGTCCACCTCCCCTGACTTTCAGTCAACAGTCATCTTTGAGACCAGCTGCAGTCACTGGGATCCAGTCAGGAGCTCTCTGTGTCATCCCAGCAAAGAAGCTCATGTCCAGATCTATGGAAGGTGCCCCAGACCAGAAAATCAGGGGTTCCCCTGATTTACCCTGTCAGAATTTGTTTGACTGCTCTGCCCCATGACATAAGTGGTCATAAATGGTGGTGAATTGCAGCATTGTTGATTCATCCATCTATTCTTCACTAAAATCATCTCTTGTTGCCTGGTTGTGGCACGAAGGTGACGAAGGCACCTCCCAGGCTGGGCCAACCAAGCTAAATCAGCCAGGTTCTACCAAACTGGTAGACCTTGGGCCTTGTAGAGAACTGTGTGCTTTTCATCTGAGGACCTCGGTTGTATCATGTATAAAATGAGTCTTATCAGCTTTAACTATGAATGAGTTGTATCATCAGTTGTATCATCTATAAAATTAAGTAGATGGCCTTTAAGGTGCCTTCCAGCCCTAGGTCTAGAATCCCATGATCCCATGGCTTCCCTAGCTGAGGGTGGAGCGGTAGCTCATGCCCTTACCAAAGGGCAAGACACAAGGGTTGATTTAGAGGCAGCTCAGTTCAGACATCTCCTTATTTCTTACCTGGCTGTACTAGGCTGCAATTTCTTTGAGTTCTCAACCATGCCCCAGGGAGCTCATTATTGGGGAAACTTTATCATCCTGCAAGCTCCCATGAGCCTTGGAAATTCACCCTCTGCCCTTCTGATTGGAGGGTGGGACTATGAACTCCAAAACCTCCATTTAAGGAAGGAGCTCATCCCAGACATCTTTTCATTTCTCACCTGGATGCACTACTCTGTTACTTCTCTTACTTGTCTATCATGTCCACACATGGGGTTCTTCCTCTTCTATCACCCATCAACCTTTTGTGTATTGACTTCTTCCATTAGACTGTAAGCTCCTTGAGGGCAGGAATGGTCTTTTTTTCATATGTGTATCCCCAGTGCTTAGCACACTGCTTGGCACATAGTAAGTGCTTAACAAATGTTTATTAACTTTTTTTTTTTAAAACTGAAACAACCCTCAAAGACTGCTTGTTTAGGCAGAGTGGTTTGCAATCCATCCTTATTAAATCGTGGTTCTTTGAAGTTTTGAAATAATTCATTTATCATAAAAATTCACAGAAATCTTCTAGCCCTTATTCCCTGCCTCCTGCTCCCCCTCCCCACCCCCAGGTCCCTTTTCTCTGCTCCTCAAACAAGCCTTGCTTGATTAGGCTATTGCTGGCCCCTGCCTCCATCTCAATCAGAATTGGGGCAGGCTGTGAAGAGATCCAACCATCCTGAGTAGAGAACCGCTCAAGCAGAATGGCAGGGCTGGGGACCTTGCCGGCAGCTGCCGAGCACAGCTTTGTAGCCTCCCTGGAGCTCCATCAGGCCCCCACTGGGGAAAGTCCATTTGACAGCTGATCAAAACCATCCCAGCTGGAGCCCTTGAAAATGGAGACAGACAGTAAGCCCCAGAGCTGGAGGGCTTGGCAAGGAGGGCTCACTCCCTCTCTGGAGAGCACAGCGGCAGCTGTGGTCCTGCCTCCCTATAGGCATCACAGGTGTCTAGATGGAGAGGCAAGCCTTTGTTCAGGGTCCTGTGGCAGCCAAATGGAAGGGGAAGGAAAGGGAGTCTTCCTGGATACAGGGGGGAGTTAGGACAACTGGGACTGATCTGTGGTCCCTGAGCAAGGTGTTGGAATGAGGGGAATACAGTATCATTTAAGAAGGGGGTATGGTGATAGAAAGAGCACTGGATTTGGAACCAGAAGAACTGAGTTTGAATTCTTGCTATGCTACTTACAACTTGTGTGAACTTAAGCAAACCTCAGTTTTCTCACCTGTAAAATGGGGGATTGGACTAGATGATGTGATCCCTTCCAGCTGTAAATCCAGGATGTCATCTCTGTCCCCCTCAAACCATTTAGAAAGGAGGGGGTGCTGAGTGCCGTGGCTTCTTGGATGAGTCATGCTTATGCTAACATTACTGAGTCAGAGCTGGAGAGAAATCAGGCAGCAGTCTAAAAGAAAACCAAGCAAAAGAGGTAGAAAAAACCAAGATCTCCGCTGCAATTTAAAGGATGCTTGTTAGGTTACAGCAGATTTCCTTTTGTGTATGGATTGGACTAGATGGCCACTGAGGTCTCTTTCACTCTCAATTGAGTAGATTCTGTGATCCCCTGTCTCTAAAGGGACATCTGCATATTTTTATTATAGGCTAATAGTAATATATAAATTATAAATATATATTTCATATATAAATTACATTTATATTCAATAATATATAATATATTATATATGAATATACAATAAATTATATATTTAATACATAAATTAAATATAAATAAAAATAAATAGGTTAATAATAATAATAAAACAGATAGCATTAGATGGCATTTTGCATATTATCTCATTTGATCCTCACAAGAAACCCTGTGAAGTAGGTGTTATTATCATTATCTGCATTTTGCAGATGATGAAACTGAGGCTGAGTCATTATGTGAATTGCCCACAGTTATACGGATGTTTAGAGCAGAATTTGAACTCAGGTCTTCTGGACTCTAGGCTCAGTGCTCTATCTACTGCATGACCTAGCCGCCAATTCCAGAGATACGGAGGGTAGGAGTATGATTAAGAGAGGGACTGGTGACCTCTATGAAACTAATACATGTTTAGGGACCTGGGAAAATATTTCTTCAGGGCAATGAGGTTACCCTCCATCCAGCCCACCTTCCAACCCTATGTTATTGTTGTTTAGCTCTGTCTGACTCTTTGTGACCCCATTTGGGGTTTTCTTGGCTAAGATGTTGGAGTGGTTGGCCATTTCCTTCTCCAGCTCATTTTACAGGTGAGGAAACTGAGGCAAACAGGATCAAGTGACTTGCCCAGGGTCACACAGCCAGTAGGTGTCTGAGGCTGGATTTGCACTTAAGTCTTCCTGACTCTAAGCCTGGCACTCTATCCACTGTGCCACCCAGCTGTCCTCCAACTCCATACTCTTAGTCTCATCCTTCAGAATCAAAAGAGTGTACTTTGAATTCAGCCCTCTTTTTAAGCCCACTGCCAGACTACTAACTAGATGTATGACCATTTCCCCTTTCTGGGCCTCAGTTTCCTCCTGTGTCAAATCCGAGACTGAAATTAATGATCTTTAAGGTTCCTTCTGGCTGGACCCTTCCAAAGTGGGGCAAGGACCCCAGTTGCCTCTCATTCTCCCACTCTCCTCCCACCTTCTCATCCCTCGACTTTCCATCTTCTGGGCTCCAAATGGAACACTCATTATACCTTTGGTATGACACATGATTGAAAAGTGCGATTGGAAGGCTCAGCTTCCCCACGCACTCTACCCGTTGTTTATTTGCTGGCTCCGAGTGGGTTGACTGCCAAGTCAAGTAATCAGGAGGTAATAGCCTGGTATCGGATGAATCCCCAGAGCTGCCAGCCAAAGCTGGAAAACTCCATCCTTGTGCCGCCTGCAGTATTCTCGGTCGGGAAAATAATTGTGTAAAGCAGGATGCTCGGATCAAACCCGGTCTGACATGGTGCAGTGTAAGAATTGCCGACGCCCTGGTCTGATGTGGTTATTAGTATCTTGCTTGGGGGCAAGGCAGCCTGAGAGTGCCAGGCGGAAGCCTGTTGTGATTCATTTGCCCATGCAGATCAGATATTGTTCCCCAATCCAAGGGGGATATCTCTATCACCGCCTTCCTTCCCTCAACTTCCTCCTCCCTCTCATTTTTCTCCGACTTTCTCCCGTCGAGGTTTCCCAATCGCTCTCTTCTTCCCCGCTGACGTTGAAATCCTCGCAAAGTGCTGATTTTATTGAGTGCGACAAGTGGCAGTTCATTAAAAAGTAGGAGCAGATGGGGAACGGATTGTAGAAGAAGATTAATGATGCACACAGCCCACTAAATAGGGCCAGGGTTGGGAGTAAACACAATCACTCCAGCTCCCTCCGAGTGGGTAATCCTCCTCTGTCAGATCCGTTCTCGTTAGCTGGTGTTGGAGGTGCTCGGGAGAGCTAACAAGGAGCCAGTCTCGGTGGACTGCGGCGGCCCTCAGAGTTAGCCGCAAATGTCGACCACTGGGCAGGGCAGGGCCCGCTGGGGCTCCCAAGAGGATTCCTTCCCGCTAGACCACTGGTCACTTGCCCACTGGCCCCAGAGAGGGCAACTGGCTAGCTGGGGCATAAAACCAGCTAGGTGGATTATTAATATTATTATTTCTTACTATTACCTAGTTGGCATCAGAGAAAATACCAGGAAGAGCCGCTTAAGTTCTTCAGCCAGGTGGGCGTTAGGAGTTTTGGTTTTAGATTTAGAATCAGGAAGACCTGGCCTCAGATTTTCCATGAGATATCCAATCCCCTCAGCTGTTAGCATGCTCTGTCCACTCTTACCTTATATTTATTTTGTTTATAATTTATATGCACTTATATTTGTACATCTTGTTCCCACTCTTCCCTCCAGAGTGTAAGCTCCATGAAGGCACATATTTTTTTTTTTTGGGTGGGACTTGACTCTTCAATCCCTAGCATAGTCAGGCCATAAGCAGTTATTAAGTGCCTACTATGTGCCAGGCACTGTGCTAAATGTTGGGGATACACAGAATGGTAAAAATCTCTGTTCTCAAGTAGTTCACAATAGTAGGCATTTAATACTTATTGACTGATTGCTGTGTGACCCTGAGAAAATAATTTAATCTCTCTGAGTCTCCTTTCCCCCATCTATAAATTGAGGATAGTAATAGAACCTACCTCAAAGAATTGGTGTGAAGATCAATGTATGTAAAGTACTTTGCAAACTTTATAGGACTATATGAAGTTACTTAATAATGGTAATAATTTCATCTTGTTCTCACCATTTTAAATAGTGTTCATATAGAAATGGTCCTGCTATCCTGCTATTATTCTTTTATACTTAATTCTTCAGATTATTTCACAGGTGGATTAGATAGCTGCTTTAAGATATTTTTATTAGTATCTTTTATTCTTATCTCACCTAAATTCCCCTCCTGCATCTCCTGTCCCAACCTGAGAGCCATTCTGTGTAACAAAAAATATTTTTTTCTAAATTCAATTTTGTTTTATTTTCAGTTCCAAATTTCCTCACTCATTGAGAAAACAAGACAAATAAAACTCATTATAAATGGGTCTGAAGAACAAATTTTCTGCATTAACCATGTTTTTTAAAAGAGAAAAAGAAAAGAAAAAAAGGAGTCAATTTGCACTATGAGTCTGTCAGCTTTCTTTTCTTCTTTTTAATCCATCAGTTGTCTATGTGGAGGTAGGCAGCATGTTTCATCGTGAGTCCTTTGGAGTTGTGATTGTGTTGATCAGGGTTACCTCTCATTCTCCCACTCTCCTCCCACCTTCTCATCCCTCGACTTTCCATCTTCTGGGCTCCAAATGGAACACTCATTATACCTTTGGTGTGATACATGATTGAAAAGTACGATTGGAAGGCTCAGCTTCCCCATGCACTCTACCCGTCATTCAAAACTGATTCTCTATCTTACAATATTGCTGTGACTGTATAAATTGTTCTCCTGGTTCTTCTTGCTTCACTTTGCATCAGTTCCTACAAATTTTCCCGGGAACACAGAATATTTTTAAAGAAAAAGGAAAGAAAAAGAGGCGAGAGTCACTTTTTGGTGGCTTTATGAGGCTACATCTCGTTGCCAAAAGCATCTTAAGGACAGCATAGCAGACTGGATGATATCGATGTTGTTGTGGTTATGAAGGGAACCATTATCCCAGGGCCTTCAATCATGGGAATCACTCAACTCTGCTTCTGTTGTCCAAGCTTAGGAGTAAAGGGAGCAGTTTCTGGGGTGTCTTTCAGTGAGCGGAGGGTAGTGATGGCACCAACTCTACCTTCAACATGCCCTCTATGGCAAGAATTGGTGTTGAGAGGAGGTTAGCAAAGCAAATTAATTCATTAAATAACTGTTCACTGAAACACCTACTATTTGCAAATCAAGAAGCTGTGTGGTATAATAGATAGAGGGTCAGCCATGGAGTCAGGAAGACCTGGATTCAAATCCTGCCGCAGCGTAGGTAGCTCTTTAAGACCGAAAGTTGTGGGAGATTTGTCAGTCAGGGTTGATGAAGGGAATTTCCATACCTCGAACTTGCCATACCGATGAAACCCAGATTCAAGAAAACAAACAGGCCCCAAACACATATTTTACTGGGGAGAAATAACTGGAACAGCAACAATAACGGCTACTATTTATGTAGCGCTTGTTATGTGCCACGTACTGTGCTAAGCTCTTTACAATTATTGTTTGATTATCGTTTGATCCTCGCAACAACCTTGGGAGGCAGGGCCTCTTATTATCCCCATTTTACAGATGAGGAAGCTGAGGCAGATAGTGAGTTGTCTAGGGTCACCTTGCTAATAAGTGTCTGAGTCCTCACTTGAGGCGCTTTGCTGCAAGGCACAGGAGGCAATTAAGATAAGTTAAGGCATTCTAAATAGCTTTATAATCCAGTAAAGGGGAGGGGGTGGGATAGAGGAGAGGGTGTGATATCTTTAAGTATGCAGCAACTAGAATGCAATACAAAGAAGGATAGCGTATTTACAACTGTCCAGATGTGTGATGGTCATGGGCTTAGGGAAAGGCTTTGGACAACTGAAGAGTTGGAAAGGATGTTAAAGGTCATTTAGTCCAACCTTCTTGATTCCCATAGAGGTTAAGCGAGTTACCCAAGGTCACACAGTTAATAGGTAACAGAGGCAAGACTTGAACCCAGACCTTCTAAATCCAGAACTTGGACTGTTTCCACCATTTCTCATGGAGACCTGGCATTTGGATTGGGCCTTGAAGGATGGGTAAGGTACCAATGCGGAGTCTTCAAGGGACTAGAGGAGTGGGGCCCACCCTCTGATATGAGTGATTTGGGACCCTGCCCTTATTTCCTTTTCTCTGAAGTCTTTTGCTAGACAGGACACTCTATCCCAGAGCAAAAACTGAAGCTCTCCTCTGCTGGCGGCCTTACTTCCCAGTCATTCAGGCCCCAGCCCCTCCTCTCTTTTTTACCTCTCCCTTTTCTCTGACCAGTTTATGCTGATCACATCCACACAGCTGTCCATTTGATCCCTTCCTAAACCACCTGGGACACATTTTGTATACATACAAAAAGATATATGCATGTCAGTAGATATGTTATGTACATTACAGGCATATATATGCAAATAGAAATAAATAAATACATATGTATAGTGTATGTATGTATATGTGTATGTGTAGTATATGCATGTATCCATCCATCCCTCTCTCTCTGTCTTTCTGTCTGTCTCTGTCTCTATCTTTCTGTCTGTCTCTGTCTCTGCCTCTCTCTCCCCTGATAGAATGAAATTGACTTGAGGGCAGGAACTGTTTCATTTTGCCTTTCTATTTCCAGCACCTTGAACAGCGCTGGGCCATCTCCAGTAGTCCTGATTTTTATCTTCTTGCCATGGACCCAAATAGCTCCGGAGGAGAAAGTGAGGCTGGTGACTTTGCACAGCCTTTCCTTGCTTAAATCCAATTCACTCGCAAGTTATGGCATCATCTTCCTGATGTCATGGTCCTCTTCAGGAACAAAGGACAAACCACAACCTTGAACAGTGCCTAGAATATAGTGGGTGCTTAATAAATGCTGGTTGATTGATTGGATGCAGAGCAAGCAGAACAGTGATAAAAGGCAGCCCCCCACAGTGATCTAGAAGAGGATGTACTTCTACCTGGGAAAGCAAAGATGTCAGCAGTGACAAAGCAGCAGTACCAAGTTGTCTATTGTTGTCGTTCAGTTGTGCCTGACTCTTTGTGATCCCATTTGGGATTTTCTTGGCAGAGATCCTGGAGTGGTTTGCCATTTCCTTCTCCAGCTCATTTTAAAGATAAGGAAACTGAGGCAAACAGGGTTAAGTGACTTGCCCAGGGTCACACAGCTAGCAAGTGTCTGAGGCTGTATTTGAACTCAGGAAGTTGAGTCTTCCTCACTCTAGGTCCAGCACTCTGTCCCACCTAGCTGCCTGGGTTGTTTAATAGGTTAAACTCCTTCAAGTCTTGTCCCCTTGCAGTGATGCATCCTCTGTGCTCTAGCTGGGACCCCCAGAGCAGGCTCTGAAGCAGCTACTTCTCCTTCCTGGCAGAATCATTCAAGCCTGGCAGCTCACTTACCAGCCAGAGCAAAGGCCAGGAGCCTCCAGGACACACTCCCCAGACCACAAAGGCCCTTTATATTGGTTGGAGCTGTGGGGGTATGACGGAAGACAGGCCCTTCCTGCTTAGCAACCAACTACTACTGATGTAACTCAGCATCTGCCATTGGAGGAAATGGAGACAGGAGAAGGGGGGAGAGAGCCCGGCCTACATGAGACCAATCTAGGACCGGGACTTTTTGGGGATTGCAGAACCCCTTGGGCTACCAGCACTGAATTCTAAGCAAAGTCTCAATTAAAACAATAAATCATTGCTGGAATCCAACCTAATGTTGCCATAGAGGGGCTAACCTAAATGTGAATATGATGGGCTTTTAAATTGCAAAGCTGTTCCTCCAGACATGGTTCTTCAGAGTTCCCAGGGACTGAAGAATATACACATTCCCCAACAGCTTCTGTTGTTTATTTGTTTTGCTAAATAAATGTGTGTTACTAAAACAGAATGCAAAAACATATACACAGAGAGGCATAGAGGTTTTTCATGGGTCATACTGTAGCCAAAGAATTCATTTACCTGGGGCCAACTTGCTGGTGCTGGGCCTCTCTCTATTTAGCTAAATGGGTCCTCAGCCTTATAGCAGGGGTCATCTGTCATAGGGAGTATCCCCAAAGCTCTTCTACTTGCTAGAACCAGTTAGAGCTTGTTCCCTACTCACAAAGCCTTTGAGAACCCAGGGTGACCTCCACATAAGACATTGGCAGAGGACTTTTTCTGTGGGGTTTCTCCATGGGATCCCTGTCGGGGAATAGGGTGGCTAAAGTCCATTTTGATTTGATTTAGCAACAAAAAATTAATCACATTGTACTAGATGCTGGGAACACCAAGACAAAAATAAAGCAATTTTTGCCCTCAAACAGCTTACATTCGCCTGGGGCAACATCTAACCAGAAGCAATGATTTTGGCTTAAAAGTAAGATTTCAGTTACGAAAAAAATGTTCCTTTCATCAGCCCTCCTTCCCATTTTCTTCTTCAAAGTCAGGCAAGGATGGGGGAGCTCCTGTGAGGGGTAATTAGACATTAGCCCAGTGACCTTTGGGGGAATCTTTGTAGACTCATGGAACTGGAAGTAACCTTAGAGATCATGTCAAGTCTAATCCTCTTATGTCACAGATGAAGAAACTGACACCTGGAGAGTTTAAATGACTTGTTCAAGGTTACACAGTAGGCATCATTGGCAAGATTTGAACCCAGGCCCTTTCCACTCCACCCCATTACATTTATTGGACTTGTCCCAGCAGACTTGAGCCCCTGGTAAACCTCTCTAGCTCCCAGGCATCCCAAAGATGTGGTCAGCCTGCTTTGGGGTGGTCTAGTGGTTCTGAGAGAGCATGTGATCTCCTACTCCCTCCCAGCTCCCCACTCCAATACACTAATCCATCTAATCGAATGAGTGCTTGAGCAGGGAAGGGATTTATCAACGGGAAGGAGAGGAAGCTAGTGACATTTGGCTACTGCCCCTTTGTCATTTCAAATCCTGCTAAGTAATTTCATTCTAGCATTACTGGTAACACCAGGTTTTTGCATGGTGGGGGGGAGGGATGGTTGAGGCAGCAGCAGCTCCCAGTAGGAGTGGGGTGGTGGGGGAACAGAATTGTGGCTTCAGAGCTACAGAAAGTCTTACTGCCTTGATGGATACGAGAACTCAGGGAATGATGAAAAAGAACACCCTGTTCCCTTATCTCCAGTTTTCTTGAGGTTTCCCAGGGAGGAAAGCAGAGAGTGATACCATGTAGTTACAGCTACTCTGCTGCCTAGAGAATCTGGGGCCTTAGACAGCCAAGGAGGTAACCTTATTCGCCTGTCAGACCTGGGGTTTACCTAGGTAATTTAATGGGTCTTGGTGCCTCCCAAAACTCTGACCCAGTGTGAGGAATGTGAATGGCAACACAAGGATGGATGGCCAAGCCTACCCCAGGATTCTTCCATGCTAAAGCTAGCCAATCTCATGTGAGGGAGACTGGGATGGGGGTTTTGTCATGGTAGGGTATGGTGGTGGTAATGGTGTCTCTTCATGTGATATCTGCCCCTTGTTTCCCTCTCCACCCTACTCTCCCTCCAGCTTGGTCCAAGTGGTATCTGACTTGGAGGAGGGCAGGTTTGCAAAGCAAGACAGCTCCCCACACCCCAGGCAGAGTCCCTTAAACTGCCTACAGAAACCTGACTCCAGCCTCATATACTCTAAAACAACTGCATTTCTTTGTCCTTCCCAGGGACAGAATCATAGGGAATTATCTAAAACTCCAGGATAGGGTATTTTGTTGTTGTTGAGTCATTTCAGTTGTGTCCAACTCTTCATGACCCCATTTGGGGTTTTCTTTGCAAAGACACTGCAGTGATTTGCCATTTCCTTCTCCAGCTCATTTTACAGATGAGGAAACTGAGGCAAGCAACTTGCCCAGAGTGACACAGCTATTAAGTGTGTGAGGCTGGATTTGAACTCAGGAAGTTGAGTCTTTCTGATTCCAAGACCACTGCTCAATCCACTGCACCACCTAGCCTCCATGACCTATTTAAGGTGGCTACAAAGCAGACTGACCCCAAGTGGAAATCTGGTATTATGTTGTATAGGGCCAGCCCCAGGTAGAGGCAGAAGAGGTGATTACTATTTCTCCCTTGTTTCTCATCCCACTACTCCTCGGCACCAGTGTTCATCATCTTCTCCTTTACTGTGATCTTTGATGAAGAAGTGGCCCTTTTCCTTGTCAAGCTGCATTTACCCTTGATTCTACTTCCTCCCATTTTCTTTCTTTTCTTTTTCTTTTGGGCTTAACAATTGTTCCACTTCCCCCTCCAATTTAACATCTTCTGATACAGAACAGAGCAAAAACAGGAGGATTGCACAAGAAATCGCAAATCTCTTCCTCATCTCTAAAGTGGGGATAATAATGGCACCTGCCCCACAGGGCTGTTGTGGGGATCAAATGAGATGATATAGATCAAATGCTTTGTGAACCTTAAAGTGATATATAAGTGCTATCTATTGCTATTATTAATTATATTATGCACAGCTTGCTCTTCCATTTAAGTATGTAACAAATCTAACTCCCTCCCATTTCCTCCCTATGGTTGCTCCCTATAGTACTCCCTGTCTATGATCTTTAATATGTCCCTATTTACTAGTTCCTTCCCTATTGCCTATAAACTTGATCAGGGCTCTGCCTTCCTTGAAAACCCTCACTAGATCTTATCATTCCCAACAGTTATTACCCTATGTCTCTCCTCACTTTCTCAGTTGAATTCCTTGAAAAAGTTTTTTGCACTCATTGCTTCTACTTCTCTCCTCTCACTTTCTTCTAAATCCACTGCAATTTGGCTTCCCAGACTTGCGCCTCAGAGGAAACTGCTCTCTCTAAAGTTTCCAATGATCTCTTTAAAGAAATGCATTTTCTTGGTAGCCTTTAATTTTTATATCACCTACATTTCCCAACATATTCCTTATCCTCTCTTGTTGAGCCATCCCTTACAAGAAAAAACAAAACAAAAGAGAAAAAAAGTTAAGTAAAACTAATGAACATATATAAAAAAAGTCTGACATTATATACAGCATTTACATACCTGTAATTCCAGACCTTTGCAATGAAATGTGTGTTTGTGGGTGAGGAAGTGGCTCCTAATATCTCTTCATTTGAGTCCCACTTGATCTTTATAATTTTGTTACATTTACTTATGTATGTGTGTGTGTTGTTCTTTCCATTTATGTAGCGATAGTTACTGTGTATGTTGTTTTCCTGGTTTTGCTTACTTCATTTTGCATCAGTTAATATAAATTTTCCCATGCATCTCTGTATCACATCCATATTTTCTTACAGTTCGGTAATATTTCATCTATCATGATTTTATCAGTTGCTCTCTTATCATTGGACATGTTCTTGGTTTACAATTCTTTGTTACTACAAAAAGTGTTGACATAAATATTTTGGTATATATGAGGTCTTTCTTTTTTTTCATAGATGTCTTTGGGATATATTTCTAGCAGCGGAATCTCTGGGTTAAAAGTTGTCATTTTAGTTACTTTCTTCGCATAATTCTAAATTGTTTTCCAGAGTGGCTAGACCAATTCACAGGTCCACTAAGAGTACACTAGTGCGCCTGTTTTTGTACAATACCTCCAACCCTGACTATTCCCATCTTTGTCATCTTTGTCAGTTTTCTGAGTTCTGAAATTCTTTAATCTGATTGTCACCTTTTGTCATTCCACCTTTCCCTATATATCATGACCTCTAACCTTGTTCTTCATACTTATTGTGACTTTTAACACCTCGGTTCTTTCCAAGGCCATTCCCCCTGTACTGGCTACAGTCTCTTTTCTTGGTGAACCAGTTCCTCAATTTGGATTACTCCCACCGTCTGTCTCTCCTATTCCAATGCTACTGAATGGAGTTGGAACAAATCTTAGAACCATGCTCCGCTACAAATTTATGCTGTCTAATTTCAATGGGGTCCTCACTGCTACAAGGCTGACTCCCTAATCAGTACATCAACCCACTCTCCACATTGGATGTTCCAAACCCTATTGTGTCTCTTGAAGCCTCCCATGCATCCTTCTACCCTCTCAGTTGAGAATTTTGCCTCATACTTGACTGAAAAAAATTGAAGACATTCATCATGAACTTTCTCTTCTCCCCTCTTCCTCCTCTCACATCATTCAGACATCTTCTACTATCTCTTCCTTCCCTCTAGTCTCAGATGGTAGCCCTTCTTACCAAAGCCAGCCTATTTACCTGTGTCTTTAATCCCATCTCCTTCCATCTTCTCTAGCAGATTGTGGGGGGGGGTGAGGAAGGGGGGGAAGCTGAGTTTCTGTCTCTCCATCTCCTCTCCCCCCCTCCCTCTCATTGCCTTTCCTCAATCCTTATCCCTCTTGACCTCTTTTCAGCTTTCGACACCGTCGTTCATGCTTCCTTCTTGTATACTTTCTCCTCTCTGGGTTTTCATGATGTTGCTCTCTCTTGGTCCTTCCATTTGTCTGCTCACTTCTTAGTCTCTTTGGATGGATCACCATTCATACCATTTCTACTAACTGTGGCTATCTTCCATGGCTCTCCTCCTCTTCTCTACTTTTTTCTACAATATCTGGATTGGTGGCAGGAGGCAGCTAACTGGTGCAGTGGATAGAACACTGGGTCTGAAGTCAGGAAGATCTGTGTTCAAATCTAGTCTCGGACTAGCCATGTGATCCTAGGCAAGTCACTCTATTTGTTTCATTTCCTCAACTGTAAAATGGGGATAATAACAATACTTACCTCACAGAGGAGTTGTCAGGATCAAATGAGAAAAATTTATACAGTGCTTGGCACAGTGCCTGGCACATAGTGGGTACTATGCAAACGCTTATTCCCTTCTCCCTGCTGACTTTGTCAGCTCTCACTTCAATGATTATCCCTCCTTCCTTCCTTCCTCCTTCCTTCTCTCTCTCTCTCTCTCTCTCTCTCTCTCTCTCTCTCTCTACTCTGTCTATTCAATCCTAGTATCTCTCTCAGACCCCAGTCCCATGTCACCAGATTTGCTTCACCACTTCACATCACCACCCGCATCACCATTTCAAATTGAATATCCCAGAGGCATCTCACACATGTCCAAAACAAGATTCTTTATCTTTTCTGCCAAATGCATCTCTCTTCCAAATGTTACTGCTTCTGTAAAGGGCACCACCATCCTTCCATTTATTCAGGTTCACAACCCTGGAGTCATCCTTGACTCCTAACTTTCCCTCTCTCCACATGTCCAACCAGTTGCCAAATCTAGTTTTTATCTCTACATCTGTCACATACGTCCCTTCTCCCCCTTTGTACAAGCATCACTCTAATTCAAGTACTCATTACTTCTCTTCTGGAATATTGCAATAACCTCCTAATTGGACTTCTTGCTTCAAGTATCTCTACTCCAATTTATCCTCTACAAAACCACCAAATTGACTTTTTCCTAAAAGCTAAGTCTAACCAGGTCACTCCCCTACTCAATGAACTCCAGGGGCTCCCTGTTACCTTTATGAACAAATATAAATTTTGTTTGGCACTTAAAACTTTTTGTAACCTGGTTCCATTCTATCTTTCTGGCCTTTTCACATTGTACTCATCTCCACATACTCTGTAGTCCTACATGACATTGTGGCAGTAAGGTGGCACATCTGAAGTCAGGAAGACCCATCTTCCTAATTTCAAAACTGGCACTGGACATTTACTAGCTAAGTGACCCTGGGCAAGTCACTTAACCCTGTTTACCTCAGTTACCTCATCTATACAATGAGCTAGAAAAGGGAATGGCAAACCACTCCAGTATGTTTACCAAGAAAACCTCAAATGGGGTCACGAAGAGTTGGACATAACTGAAAATGACTGAACAACAACAACACATGATATACCACCTTCCCATGTGCTTTCACCAGCTCTCTCTCTTGCCTGGAATTCTCTCGCTCCACATTTCTGCTTCTCAGAATTCCTGCTTGCACCTTCCCCTCCAAATTTACATTTCATCTGTTCTGTGTTTTGTTTAAAATCTACATAGGGGCATGTTGTCTCCCTTATAAAATGTACTAAATGCTTATTCACTGACTGATCTATGGAAGACTTCGAAGGACTCTGAAAGATCCCATCTCAAGGAATCTCTCTGGCCAGGCTGCAACTAGACCATCCCCTCCCCACCAACCTGAAGCCCTTGGATGGGCTAAGGCATTGTCTTTAGAATGTTCCTGTTAAAATTAGGTAGGAAGAAGTTAGGAAGGAAGAAACCCAGAATAGTTAAGTTTTTATGGGGAGAAGTAAGTGAAAAAAAGTCTAAAGCACAGGGCACTGGCCAGATAGATCAGGCTGGGTGGAGTGCCACAGTAAGGGAGCCCAGGTAGCTGCTTATCCTGGACCATCTATAAAGGATGGCAGGGGCACTGAAGCCAGACAACTGCACAGATTAGGCCAGGGCTTACGCTCACGTTGACATTGTCTTGTTTTTTTTTCCCTTTGGGTCTGCCAGCACACCCTATTTCCTGGGAATTCTATAACTAGAAGGCAACAGACGTTAGGACATAGAAACACAGACACATATCAGCAAAGAAACATTAAGAGATAGAAAGACAAAAATGGCTACACATCATTATGAACAAACATTGATTGAGAGCAGAGGGGCTGCAAACCCACCTTTGCATGAATGAATTCTGAGGCTCAGGAAAGCAGAGATCTATCCCTGCAGCTCTTGCTTCCCAGCCTCCTTGGTCTCCTCACAGATTCTGGATCCATGAACCAACAATGGGTAAGTGCTCTTGGGAAAACTGTTTTGTTTTTTGGTGAGACCTAAGTTCTGGCTCCATCCATATTTCCTTCCCCAGAATCCATGACCGGGTACTCTCCTTATTGAATGAGAACCTGTAGGTGAGGTCAAAGGCATTAACCTCATGGATCTTACTCTGGATCTTTGGGGCAGGCAGCCCAGGATTAAGATTCCCCCCTTCCCACTCCTCCAACCTCACAATGCTCCTGACCCTGCAAAGGGTCCTCCCAGTGGTGACTGGTCTAGATATCCCCTGGAACAGGCAGGATGAATAGGAAAATCTGAGCAATGGAAGGAGATGGGCTCACCCTGGCATTGCTACTAACTTGCCGAATGACCTTGGGTAAGTCTCTTCACTACTCTGAGGTTCAGATTCATTAGGATTGGAACAGATGTTCTCTTCCTGCTCTCTGGATAGGACTTAATTAGTGGTTCCCAACCTGTGGGACACGGATACCTCTGGGAATCCATATTCATAAATAAGCAAACATACCTTCTGCCAACTGGATAAATAATGTATTACAGATGTATTACTATTTTTTCAAATGTATGTAGATGCTGTTATGATTAACAAAATACAATTAATTTTAAAGTGTTACTGAATTCATAGTAGCTTCTTGTCATTACGTATTTTCTTAATCAACAGATTCTAATAATATGACTATTGTAATATCGGGCTCCACGAATTCTTTTGAGATCAAAAAGGGGCCTTAATATTCAAGAAGGCTGGAACCCACAGGATTAGATTGTCTCTGAGGTCAAGGTGGATTATTGGTGTGGGGTGTAGGAGAAAGAGTGCCTTATTTGGACTTGGAGGGCCTCGCTTTGAGCTATTTTTTGTGTAACCTCAGTGAAGTCGTTTCACTGCCCTTGGTACCAATTCCTTCATGTGTATTTACATGATATATGTGATACATGTGCATAAATAAAATAACTCATGCATATTTATATATGTTCACATGCATTCGTGTATTTATGTGTGTATGTACATGTACATATACATGCACACATATGTGTATATATACATCTATACACATACATACATACATACATACACATACATATATATGTGAAGGGCATCTAGATGGCGCAGTGGATAGGGTGCTGACCTGAGTTCAAATCTGGCCTGAGACACTTACTAGCGGTGTGACCCTGGGCAAGTTACTTAACCCTGTTTGCCTCATTTTCTCATCTATAAAATCAGCTGGAGAAGGAAATGGCAAACCACTCCAGTGTCTTTGTCAAGAAAATCCCAAATGGGATCACAAAGAATCAGACATGACTGAAAACGACTGAAGAACAAAGACGATGTGTGCATATGTACGTGCACACACACACACACAGATGTAGATACAGATATATAGGAAGAATGGAAATTTGAGGGCAATTATAGACTGCGCCCCCTCTGGGCCTGGTGTTGGCTGCCAGGAATACAATGGGAGTTGAATAGAAGACTCCCATAAATCCCAATTTCACACAGGCTTGGAGAAATTGTTGCTAAGTGAAAACAAAGGAGGTCAAAAGTCTGATTTGACCTTAGAGACCCTTGCTGTGCTGTGGGTTCAGCTGTGGGTCTGAATCACAGTAAGAACTGAAATAACCCTGAGGCCATGGTCTATGCTAATACTAATGCTAATAATGAAATAATAATATATGTTAGTACTTCTATAGGGCTTTAATGTTTGCAAAGCACTTTACACGTATTATTTCATTTGATTCTCATTCCCCTCCCATAACATTATTCCCATTTTACAGATGAGGAAACAGGCTGAGAAAGGTTAAGTGAGTTGCCCAGGATCTAGTCTTGCCTCCAAGTCCAATCCTCCATCCATTGATCCATTGCCCCACCTAGCTGCCTTATAATAAAGGAGCCATAAGCATTCCCTCATGGAGAGGAAAGTCTGTAACAGCTGCAATCCAGCGGAGAAAGAGCAGAAGACCGAGCAGTGAAGACAGAAGCCCAGAAGATGACATCCTCAGAGCAGCAGATGAAAGCAGTGGCTCTTGGGAAGGCTCTGGAGGCCGAGAGGTGGTGCAGGTGGTAGCAGGCAGAGAAGCCAGCATTGTCAGGATTGTCAGTAGCCCCCTCCCCTCTCACCCAGAGAATAGGAATCTGTTGGAGAATACAGCCCGTGTGTGTATGGGTGGATTTTCGTTATTGTTTGCTCAGCTATTTTTACGAGTTATATGCTTTTATCTTCAGTTAATGCATCTTCAACTTTGGCCTAGTTAAGAAAAAAGCATGGGGGTTGGGGTGGGGTATTCAGTCTGTGAGCTGTTATTTTGAATAGATTCTGACTCATACATTCCTTTAAGGGATCCTTATTTGAAAGAGGCCTGGATTCAGGAGTGTGCTAGAACCAGCTCAGACAGTCTTGAAAGCCGATTGTTAAATTTTTAGTGTGAGCATTTATTTACACCTTGAAAAACTGGGGAATACCACAAATTAGAAATTGAACGATTGTTTTGTTGGTCACATAAACTTAAGAAAGTGGTGGAGAAAATGTTCATAATAAACTTAAAAGTGTATTTCACATACTTTTTTTTCTTTCAAATTTGTTTTTTTCTTTCAAATTTGTTCAACATCTGCCAGTACATTCTTGCCTGCATTACATGTAAAATTAGGAGGCTGAGCTAGATGGTCTTTATAAAGCTCTTTTGAGGACCAAATCCTTGATCCCAAATATCCTCTAGACTAGATTAGGTGATCTCTAAGACCTAGAGCAGGCATTCTTAATTGGGGGTCCATAACCTTATAATTAAAAAAATATTTTGATAACTGTATTTAAATTTAACTGTTTTTTCCTTTGCAATCCTAGGTATTTTATTTTACGCCTTTACAAAAAAAATTATTCTGAGGAAGTTTCGCTAGACTTCACCAAAGGAATCCGTGGCACAAAAATACGTTTAGAACCCCTAGCCTAGATGAACTAGCGAGGGACAAGATGCCTCTAGTTCGAGATCCAGTCTCTAGGGCACTTTCTTGCTCTGGGATGGTGATTCCATTGTGAGAAAGGGACAGTCAGAGAGAAGCTGGGAGCCTTGGTAGGCGTGACTCAGTGTACAACTCCAACTCCAGACCCCCACCCCCTCAATGATGAGGGTCATTAACATACAAAGCAGAGAGGGAGAGGGAGGGAGGGATGGTGGAGCTGCCTCAAGCCTCAGAGGTGTCAGTGCTGGCGGAAGTAATTTAATAAGGGCCCCTGCTTGGAAATTATATCACCCCCAATAATATAATAAACCCTAATTTACTCACATTTATCTCCCGAAGTTTTTTGGAAAAGCATAATCTTGCCTGCTCTACAGTGATGGATTAGTGCAATGGTAACTCCACTGGGAAAGAAAAAAAATACATCTTGTAGTTTTTGACGTGTTATTATTCAGCGTTATCTCCAATGCCTCATTCCAGGCCCATTACTCATGTTCACTTTTTTTCCCCTTCTTTTTTTTCCCCTCCCCTTTAAAAAAATCAAGACCAGAGGCAGAGAAGCTGCTTCCTCCCTCCCCCGAGCCCTTTCCTGCATTAGCTGTCAGGCCCTGGGGTTTCCCAGGCTCTTTTTCAAAGGGTATCAGAAGGGTCAGACACCTCTACTGGGAAATGGGGGCATCTGAGCCTAGAAAGGGAGAACCAATCGATTAACTAACCAGCAATCATTTGTTATGCATCTAATAATGTGATAAACGATGGGGATATGAGAATAGAGAATGACAGAATCCCTATTCTTAAATCGGTTACATCCTGGGCCGGCAGCTAGGCAGGGACCAGAGGTGGTCATCTGACCTCAGAGATGGCCTTGAAGAGTCTGGGAAACAAGGTTTGAAATGGATAGATTCCAATTTGCTCTAGTATTTAGTGACCTAGTACTCAGGGCAAGATTTAGGGATTTAATTCCTACAAGGTTGAGACAACCATGTAGGCTCAGAGGAGCAGAGTTCATTAAGCCTTGGGAAGATACAATACAGGGGTGACGATTTCAGTCAGCAGTCCTGTGAAGGGCCATCTAACAGTGCAGCCAGTTGTTCAGTCTGCCGTGTCTCCCCCACACCACCCCGCCAAGGACCAAGCAACAGATATTAGTGGAATAGCAGCGAGAAGGATTGCAGTTAGATGTCAGTAAGAACTTCCTGAAGGTGATGATTGGGTGGTATTTAGAACAAGTGTTGGGAGTTTTGTGGATAGTAATAACTCCTATTTACGTGTGCAGCTCATGGCCCAACATCCCAAGCTCTGGGTTGACCCAGATCACCAAAATCTTTTTTCTTTGGTTCATTTTGCTCTGACTCAGAATTTCCTCTGGAAACCTTAGCAGCCAAACCAGCCAAAGCTGGTGTCTAGAGATCTAAGTAAAAGGGCCCCATTTTCTATACAAACGCTCAGTGTAATGATGCATATCAGTTACAGGACAGCCTTGGTCTTATACCATAGAAAGTGCAAAACAACATAAAAGACCCACGGTGGCCCATAAATAGGCAATACAGTGGAGGGGCTGGACAGCCTGCTTTTTGCTTAGGTTTTCTGCCATCTTGGCAGAAAATAACTCCATCTGATTCTTTGACCCTTTGACTCAGACCTCCATATTGACATTCTACCCTAAGATCATCTGATTCCAAGCCTAGTATTGTCTCTTCTACACAAGTTAATGAGGTTAACTCTAGCATAAGTGATTTTTAGAGGAACTTTCTGACCTGGGGGCAGGGGAATTGATTAGATGACCTCTAGGAGTAAATAAAATGCCAACTCTGGAATGCTCTCAGCTTGGCTCACTGGCCCATCCGCTCCCTCCCCTTCCTCTAACTTCCCCAGGTAGGACTGAGTGTTGACTCATCTGGCTTTGAATCTTTTAAAGAGGTGCCCCATTAGAACTAAGGTCAGCTCTTTCAGGGAAGGACTGGGGAACAAGGTCTGTCCAGGTATCCCAGGCCTCTAGGAGCCTTTCAAGGACCTGCCTATCCATAGCTCCTGCCCATCAGCAGGCAGAGATCAGGTTGGCAGCCCGGGTATCAGCGTGTGTGAGTTGATTACCCCTTTCATGTTTAATGTGCTGAAAAACCATTAGACCCAGAAATGGACAAGTTCTCAGTGGGTAACTTTAATTGTTGTTAAAACTTGGTTGTGCCTGCTTATTAGCAATTATGCATGGCATTACCAGGGTGCTCTGGGTCTGCCCTCACCCTTCCTGCTCCTGGGGAGGGAGCCCGGCATTTGTGGGTTGTCAGCATTAGGAGATTGTTAAAGACGACGCAGAGGACAGCCACAATTCCTACTGCTTCCCAGTGTGCCCTCAGCTTTTTTGTGCCCGGCCTGCGGAGCAATCTTTGTTTCCTCTGTGGATAATAATTGCTCGCATTTATATAGCTCGTTGTGGTTATAAAGCACTTTACTTTCTCTGTGGGTAAGGTAGGGTGGGCCTTATCACTCCCATTTGACCAGTGGAGGAGACTGAGGCACCAGAGGATAAGTAAAAACCACTCATGTAGCTGCCACCCTCATGGTCTCCTCCCTGGACTATTGCAGAGGCTTTCTAATTGGTCTCACTGCTTCCAGGCTCTTTCCCTGCAATCTATCTTCAACACAGCTGCCAAAATAATCTTCCTAAAGCATGGGTCTGACTAGGTCATGCTCCTGCTCAGAAGCCTTCACGGGCTTCCTTTTCCCCTAGGATTAAATATAAAACCCTTAGCTTGGCATTTAAAGACTTCAACAGGCTGTCTGCCTCCGACCTACCTTTTCAGACTTATTTCATGTTATTCCAGCTGATGTGGCCTATTTGTAAACTCCTACTTTTCTCTCTGCCCTTTAGAATCCATGCCTTCTTTCCAAACTCAGCATAAATGTCACCTCCTACAAGAAGTCTTCCCTGATTCCCTCAGTTGCTAGTATTCTCTTCCTTTTTAAATTATCTTGTATTTGATTATCAGCAGACATATGATATGCACGCCACCCCCACCCCCCAACAAATAGAACATAAGCTCCCGGAGAGGAAGGCGTGTTTTACCTTTTGTTTGCATCTAAGATGGCTTATACATAGAAGGCTAAACTGAATGTTTCTTTAATTGTATCAAATGGAATCAGAGGATCTTGGTTCTTTGCCGTGTATATGACCTTGGGTGCATAACCATTCAGGGCCTGGGTTTACTTTTCCGGGCAATGAAGGGGTTGATCAAGTGACCCGACTTTCTTCCAGAGGACTAAATGGCTTCTGAGTTTTAAGTTTATGGTCGTACCATCCAATGATGCAGAACCAAAAGGGAATTTCATATTATTTTACTGATGAAGAAACTGAGGCTCAGAAAGGTGAGCCCCTCTGGCCCAAAGCTGAATGATTTTAAAGAAGGAGAGCCAGAATTTGAACCCAGCCCTCTGGAAATTTGAACCCATCTCCCTACTCCAAGTCCAATGACCTTTCCCTTAAACTATGTTGCCTACAAAATAGGAGAAGAAGGAAAGAATTTACATTTATCTGTAGTAGTAGGACAGGAGGAGGAATTTTCTGCCTTGGACTGCTATGGGATCAAGCAATCAACACATATTTATTAAGCTTCTACTGTATATCCAATACACTGATAGATGGGTTGAAGTTGATAAACAACTATGATAGCTCACACAGTTTGTGCCCTGGAAGAGCTTACAACCTAGTTGATGAGAATAGACACATTAAAAAAGATTGTACACCCATGAAAAGATCATTAAGAGCATAGGACAATCTGTCACAGGGGACAAAGAAAGGGAGGGCCCATAGTGCTTTGGAGAAGGCTTCATGGTGGAGGGCAGGTGTTCTGGGCCTTGAGGAAGGACTGAGATTTGGAGAGTCGGAGACAAGGGGACAATTCCAGTTGGGAGGAGCAGTGTGAAATGCTAACGCTTGCAATTGCATGAGGTTATGGCTTTTCTATCTTTGTGCGAGAACTTATTTTACTATCATATTAATAACTAATTATTAAATTGGGATCCAGGTTTTTCTCCTCAATTTCTTCATTAAGGTTGTGCTCTTGTTAAAGTCAATCTCTGAAGGATGTGGCTAATTGAGGAGATTTCTCTTAGCTCTCAAGGAGTGTGATCTTCAATCTTGGGTGAGACCCCACACAGGAGACCTAACTTCTGTTTAGAGTATAAACAGAGTCCAGTCTGGGGAAAGGGGAAAGGAACTCCTGTTCCTTATACTCCTCCATTAGAGTTTAAGGTGACCCAACTCATGAAGAAGAAAACCAACCAGAGTGGTCTTGAGGGAGATGGATCCCCTGTCCAGATTGTTGGAGGCAGCTTAGTCTCATGATGCAGCCACATGCTCAGCAGAAGGAGCTGAAGACTTTTACCCCTTTCCTCACTAAACGTCCAACAATCAAGGTTGACTTTCAGTTTTCAAGGGAATTCCCTTTCAAGGGTCATTTAAAGTTTTCAGGCTCTCCATGGGTCATATTTGGTTAGAGAGGAACCACTCACCGATCATCAATTTATTGATTATTAGCTAACCTAATTAATAAATTGATTATTAATTACCCAGAAACTCTATCTCTCGGAGTTTTTCATCTGTAACAGCCGAAAGATAAGGAAACAGACAGACATTTACAGGAAATGGACTAATTGATCTCTTGAGATTTCCTTCCAAACAGAAACATGCAATGTAGCAATATGGTCTTTTGCCCTGCTGGAGAGAAACAGTGTGGTATTGTGTTGAGTAACTTAGACCTGCTCTTAGGAACACCTGAGTTCAAATCCTACCTCAGACAGGTATTACTTGTGTGACCTTGGGCAAATTCATTTAAGCTCTCTGGGCCTGTGTTACCTATCTGGGACTTGATGGATTCCAAAGTCTCTTTCAGCTCTGATCCACTTTGGGGTCTGGATGGGGGGGATGCCAGTGGGGGTGGTAGGATTCAGAGCTGCTTAGATGTTTGGGTTCCCTGGAGCCCCTGAGCCCCTGAAGCCCCCCAGTCTGGTGTTTTCTAGTCCTGTTCTCTTTCCTCAGTGAGCTGTGAACCTTGGATGGGGGCGTTGCTGTGGGTATTGCCTACCAATCCACTTGCGACGAGCAAGCCCCAGATCAGAACTTGAGAGCCTGGGACCATTCCCAGAAGCAGCTTCACAAAGCTATTTGATCAGAGATTGCCCTCTGGGAGCGATCTAAGTGTCTTTTTGCTGGCGGCTCCAGCAAAAGGCACAACCATTAGGAGGTGGCATTTTGCATTAAAATTGTTCCCATCAGCCAGTGACATTTCCTTGTTCCTTCTGGTCAGCAGACCTTTCAGTGCTGTTGCTGATTCAAATAGCCTCAGCATTAGAATTCTTTCTCCATGCAGGGAGGGTGGGGGTGGGGTTGGGACTGAGAACCACCAGAGAAAGTCACTCTGGGTTGTGTGTGTATTAGTAGATACATGTCAGCACTGAAGGGGCAGGTGTACAAGAATAGATCTGTGGAAGAAGAATGGATTGTACATTTGTGACTGGGGGGCGGGGAGGGGGGGAGAGGATGTGATTGAGCAAGTATATGTATGCATGTATGTGGAGTGCTTCAGAGTTCAGAAAAAGCCTGTGAATACACGCAGACATATGTGAGGGTGAGTAGTTGCATGAATACATCAGGAAGGTGAAAGGATTCAGGAAGACCTGAGTTCAAGTCCAGCCTCAGACACATATCTGTGTGACTCTGGGCAAATCACTTGATCTCTATTTGCCTCAGTTTTCAACTATAAAATTAAGATAATAACAGTACATACCTTACAGGATTGTTGCAAGGATCAGATGAGGTTATATTTGTAAAAAGCAGTTAGTACTGTATAAATGCATATTCTCTTCCCTTCCCCAGTGAGGGGTAGGATGCACATGTTTCTCAGCGGCATGGTGGGAGGGGCATGGCTCCATAAACTTCCTTCTTCTCCTTGGTTTTTGTCTTTACTTTGGTCTTGGTCTGAATATTATTACTATTAGCCAAATTAAAAGAAAGAACTTCTTTAGGAGCCTTTCTAGACTTGCAGGATCTTTAGTGAAAAGGCATCCTTAAGGGTATGTATGACCAGAACAAAGGAGGTGGGTCAGGCCTGTAGCAGGACAGCCCTAGTGGGACACCAGGGCCCATGAATTAGAGTAGTGAGTGGATCATCAGTGGAGGATTTTTGGGAGGCCAAGCACAGGAACTGCCCAGGATGGAAGGGTGCTAAAAACACTCAGGCTGATGAATAAAATCGAAGGAGTGAGGACACTTGGGTTCTAGCGCTGGCTCTTTGGGTTATGTGTTGTGGGACTTTGGGCAATTAGGTGATGCAGAGAATAGAGTGCTGGGCCTACAGTCAGGAAGACCTGAATTCAAATCCAGGTTTAGATGACTGGGCAAGTCATTTAACCTCCATCTCAGTTTCCTCAACTGCAAAATGGAGATAGAATACCTACTTCCCAGGGTTATTGTGAAGATCAAATGAGATAATATTTGTAAAGTGCTTAGCACAGTGACTGGCACATAGTAGGTGCTTAATAAAAACTAATTCTTTTCTCTTCACTTTCCATTTCTGCGCTTCATTTTCCACATGTATAAAATGAGGGGTTTGGATGAAATGATCTCCAGAATCCCTTCCAGCGTTAAAGCCCTGTGGTCTGGGTATGGGCAGGCTCTCAAGACAGTTTCACCCCTCATGGTTTAGTTGGGAGGAAAAACAGTTAAGTATAAATCAAATTGGAATATAAGTCCTTATGGCAAGAGTAAAGCATGGAGTCATGGAAGTGCAATCAGAGAGTTGGAGGGTCTCCCAACCAAAGCAGGATCATGCTCTACATGCCCAGCAAGTAGTCATCTCAACATCTACTCGAGGACCTCCACTGAGTGTCTACCTACTACCCTTCAAGGTAACCCATTTTACTCCTAGACAGCTCTTAACTGTTAGGAAGTTTTTCCTCACACTGAGTCCAAGTCTCACTCTAGCATCCATCCAATGGTCTTGGGCTCAAAAGAGATAGTGATATAAAAGACTGTGCAAACTTTAAGGTGATAATATAAATGTCATCGGATTGTTGTATTGTAGTTGTTGCTGCCATCAGCCAATAAAGGATTTATTAAGTGCCTACTATGTGCTAGGCTCTATGTCAAGCATACAGAAAAAGGCAAAAACATGGTCCCTGCTCTCCAGGGGCATATATTCTCATGAGGAAGACACCTTGCAAACATAAAAATAGTACATACAAGATTAACACTATGTAAATGGAAGATAACTTTAGAAGGAAGGCATCAGTCTCATGGCAGTGGTGGTGATGGGAGCCCTGGGGAAGGACTCCCATAGAAGGTGGGATTTGAGCTGAGTCTGGGCTATTGTCAGCTCTCTTGTCTGAGTCCACACCATAACAAATTGAATCCCAAAGTACTATAGAATTAGATAAGAGCTAGGGGTGGTCAAGGGAGGTTTCATAGAGGAGTTGGTGTTATTTGAGCAGTGAATGCCCGTTGAATAAATGAATGACTGTGGAATGGACCACCTTGCCCTGAAGAAGAGAGGCACATCCTTTCTGAGATGCCGGGTCACTGTGCAGAGTGTTTCAGGCTCTTTCCACCATTGTTTCCCAAGACCTGGAAAAATATAAAGACAGATCCACTCACAGGTTCACTCCCCCACCCCCTATATGCTGGGCCTGGCTCCTTCCTTGTACCTGGCTTCACTGCCTCTAAACTTTACACTGGGCTCTGTCATTAGCTCAGCAACAAGCTCCATGTTTGACTAGCCCTGTCCAAATTTGCTCGGTGCGATCAGGAGCCTGTGGTAAGTAAACGGTTTTCTGTTGATATTTGAGTGCTAATGAAGAGGCAGCGAGTGGGGCCCATTAATAACTGAGGAGATGATTGTGTTTGCAGAAGGCCTGTATACAGCATGTCAGGCTGCTCAGGCTCTGCCTTCCTCCTTATTGATTCCCCAATCATCTGCTGTGTTGCTCCTGAGCTGAGAGGCAGCCCTGCCCAGGGAGAAGCTTGCTGGACTTGGGTGTCATCTGATTGGGGTCTAGCCCTGGCACCAACAACAGTTCACTCCTGTGACCTTAGGCAAATCATCCCTGTAAGAGCCAGCCAACAAGCATTTATGAAACACTTTCCATGCACCAGGTGCTGTGTTAAGTGCTGGAGATACAAAGAAAGGCAAAAACACGATCTTTGCCTTCAAGGAAGTCACATTCTAATGGGGGTGACCACATACAAATAACTATGTATATATGAGATCTATGCTGTGTACACTGGAGGTAATCTAAGAGAGAAGCATTTGTAGTGGCAAGGACTATGAAAGGCCTCTTTTAGAAGGTAAGATTTGAGCTGAATCCTACAAGGATGCTAGGGAAGCCTCAGTTTCCTCACTTGCAAAAGTGGTCCCTGGGAACCTCCAAAGTAGATGGCTGCTCCCTTCCCCTTCCCCCTCCGCCTCTCCCATTTCCTAGCCCTTGGTGCGTTTGTTTGTTAGAAGTCCTGCTCACTTAATCTTGCCTGCAGACAGGGTGGTCTTCTTCTCTCTTTTCCTCCTTGGCTTCAGCACTTTGATGTTTCTCTCCTTCCCAGGACTAGCTTCTTAGCTCCCCTCACATCATGGAAAAGGAAAAGGAGAAGCTTGTGGCAATCACTTCCCAAGTGGCCATGAGGAAGAGCTAGTATTAGGATTCTTTTTTACATGGGGCAAACATAGTACATTAGGGATTAGAGAATGTGTTGGGGGAAGGTCAGAGGATGCTAAAAAGGGGATGGCCTGCAGTGGGGTATGGATGGCACAGAAAGCATGGATAGGGTTGTTTGCCATCCTCTCACCCCATCCTCCTTGAGACTATTGATTCTTATTCCCTAAATCTTTCCTGAGGCCTGCCTTTCCCCTCAATCAATCCATTAACCCACAAGTATTTATTAAGTATCTACCACAATGCATTCCCCTATGTCTCCATTCAGCATCCCTGTAACTTTCCAAAACAAAATACCCTTCCCAGGCCACCATTCTTGATGGCAGGAGCTGTATTTAATTTTATTTTTTTTAAAAATCCCCAGCCCTTAGTACAGTATTCCAGCACATACTACAGCATGTGTTCTAAGCACATTTTCATGTATTCATTTATCATCACAATGATAATAACTGATTTTTGTAGAATGGCTTAATGTTTATAAAATGCTTTACACATATCATTTCATTTGCTCCTCACTACAGTCATGAGAGTTAGGCACTATTATCCCCATTTTACAGATGTTCCAGGTACTTCGCTGGTGGAAGACCCTTCAAGGGTTGTCTGATGGAAGACAATAAAGTGCAGTGTGGTGGTCTCTAGATTGTTACAGGGAGGAAATGTCTAACTCCAGGGGAGGAAGCACATACTCCTGAAGCACATACTCTGAGATAAAGTGCTTGTCACCCTGACTTATTATTCTGGGAATGGGTGGTCCTCACAAGTAGCGGTAGGGGAGAAGACACAGGATGATACAGGCTTTAGAACCAGAAAAGACCTCAGAGTACATCTAGTCTTATAAGAATAATCTGGGAAAAGACAAGGGAAGGGAAGAAAAGGGAATATGCATTTATATGGTGCCTACTCTGTGCCAGGCACTGTGCTAAGCACTTTTTACAAATATCATCTATTTTGACTTCAAAGTAGGTGATATTATTATCCCTATTTTACAGTTGAGGAAACTCGAATAGACAGAGGTTAAGTGATTTGTCCAGGGTCACACAATAAGTGTCTGAGGCTAGATTTGAACTCATGTCAGTGCCCTGTCCATTGCACTATTGCTTGCCGTTAGGAGATATATATTTGGGGGAGTGGTTGGTGGAAGATTTAGGGTTGTGGTCTATGGAAGGAAAGAGACCTTTGGGAGCCAGAAAGTGTCTCTTAAGAGGGAGGACCTTAGGAAAGTCATCTATCTGCCAAAATTACTCTCTTGGATTCTGTCTCCCAGCTACTCTTCTCTCACATTCCCCTTCAAGGAGGAGAGGTTTAGGGCTCCTAGGCTCTGGAAGAGAAACCAACTAAAACCATACTATGTTTTCTGCTGAGATTGGAAGACCTGTTTGAGGATGGTGTCTGTTGGGGGCTGTATCGGGTAGTGAAGGCAATTATACCATTTTGCATTTATTTGTGTTTATTCTCTTTATATTCCATATGTATGTATAAAGCATTTATCAAGCACTTACTATGTGTAAAGCACAGAGGATACAAAAAGAAAAGTAAGACAGCCCCTATTTGCCTCAGTATCCTCATCTGTAAAATGAGCTGGAGAAGGAAATGGCAAACCACCGCAGTATCTGCCAAGAAAGCCCCAAATGGGGTCAGGAAGAGTTGGACACAACTGAAATGACTGAACAACAAGGAGGTGTGTAGATATGCACACAATACACTTACTACCTTCCTTAGAATGCAAGCTCTTTGTGAGTAGGAATTGTTTCATTCATTGTTTTTGTATCTACAGCCCGGGCATGGAGTCTGGAACATAGAAGGTGCTTAATAAATGCTTTCGGATTGACAGTGGAGATAATAACACTTGTTCTGCATACCTCACATAGTTGAGGGAAACATAAATCTCCAAGTGCTATGGGAATGTATGCTGAAAGGAGGGGCTTGCGCCAGGCGCTCTCCAAGGTCCATTCTGGCTCTGACACTCTGGTTTGATGATTTCATGTTTCCCTCTTCAAGTCCCTGTCAGGGGAGAAAGCCCCTGGGAAAATATTTTCAGTTTAGCTGTTACAGCTTTTCCTCCAATCCTTAGCAGCATTCCTGGGAAGAGCAGAGACAAGGGTACAGATGGAAAAGAGGCAAAGTGAGGGTACCGAGGGATCCCCAGGCTGGGGAATCAGGCTGTTTGAATGCTAGTCCCCTGCTGTCACGAACTAGCTGTGTCACCTTGAACAAGCCTTGGAGAAAGCCCACCCAGTGCCACTGAAGCCTGCCCAAAGCCTCAGCTTCCCTGGGTCCTGGACCAAAGAGGCAAACTGCCCCAGAGAGTTGTTTTTTTCTCAACTTGATTGGCACCCTCACTAATCCCTTAAACCCAAAGCAGGCTGAAGCTCAATATTCCACAGCACCCTGGAGCTCCCTTTGTTCCTCCAAATCTCCCCTGACACCATCAGATGCTTTATAGCTCTGAGCAACTGCCATTTTTTCCCTTGCCAGATTTTCTTTCATTCACTAAAGCCAATGTGCATTTTGGATGGGTATATATTTACAAGGGAAGAACTTAAATGCCGATACAGTTCAAAGCAGTATAAGCAGGCAAAATTTGTTTAACAAAACACCCATCCAGCTTGCTCTGGACTCTGCTGATCTAATCTAAATCACTCCCAGGATCATATAGATTTAGAGCTGAAAAGGAACTTTGAGGTCCTCTAATCCAACCCCCTTACTTTCTAGATAAGGAAAGGCTCAGGGAATCCGGGGACCATAACTCTAGAGCCAGAAGGCACCTTCAAGGGTTAAATGACTCACTCAAGTTCACGCAGGTGGTAAGCAGCTCAACTGGGATTCGAACCTAGATCCTTGGACTCAAAATCCTACTCAAACCCATTTGGAGGCATGATAGACATAGTTCTGCTGAGGCAACTTCTTTCCTCACACTCACAATAAGAAAAGGCTTTACATAAAAGAAGATATAGCTATCCCTGGGACTTGATTGGCCCTGGACTCTCTGACACAGCTTCCTGGTCATCTAGGTACATAAAAAGTCCTAGTCATGTGGGGGTTCTCAGATGGGTCGATGACCTACTGACCAAACACGTTTCCGTATAGTGATGAGGAGTCCAGAGAATTCAAGTATCACTCTATCCTTGTTGCATGTCTTTGCTTTATTAAGGCAAAGTAAGTCTCCTTTTATAAATGTTCACAGATTTCCAAGTGCCTTGTTTTGTCCCCAGATCAAACCTCAACTTTATAAAGGTGCTGTTCTTAGAGCCAAATCTCTAATATGAGCATCTTACTGGGAGCCACATTGGCGGAAAGGGCTATCTGCTCCTTTGCTTCCACTTTCCTAACCACTCACCAAAACAGGGAACTTGATTTAACTGTTTCATTTTTCTCATCTCTAAAATGGGATCGATAGGAATAAATAATAAGGAACAAATAGGGTAAGCAATGTGAAAACAATAGCAAGGACATATGCATGTATAAGGCAGACTTGCTCTGGGTGGGGGGGAGGAGGTCACTTGTACTAAATAGAGGTAGGAATTCATCTAGGCCAGAGGAAGAGGATGACTTTGCCCCTGGCCTTAGCATTTGTTCCTCTGCCATTCCCCCTTCCCACTCATTTGTATGGTGACCAAAGGCTTTGGGGAATTGAAAGATGGGAGACCCCAACTTTTGAGAACACTTGGCATCCTTTTTTGGAGGACAGTTTCTAAAATGGATGCTAACAGAGTGCAGTTTAGTAAATGGAAATTGAGCAGGGAGCCATATGGAATTTTAAACCTTAAATCAGAGAGAAGACTGAGAGAAACCCCTGCCTTCAAGCTCAGGAAGTACAGGTGAAAAGAAGACTTAAGTATGAGGGCACTAGTTAGCTGGAGTGGTTCTAGTTCTGCCATTTCCAAACAGCTTGGCTTGGGGTAAGGAATCTTATCCTGGAGAAGAGATATCCATTTCTAATCAAGGCTTGAAGACCTGACATGTTTTCTTATGGGAGAAAACCACTGAAGTTATTTCTCTGGTCTTTTGACTGAGTATGTTAAGGTTTTTACCTTTCTATAATAGCTGTAGCATAAAAGTCTTTGGGCTTGTAGCTAAAAGAGTAACGGCAGAACCCATTTATTTTCCTCTGAGGAAAAGTATATCTCTACTGAAGGTTCTAGCTGAAGCTAGAAGTTAGATGCAAAGCCTTAGTGCCTAGAGGTGCTGTGCCTTGCATTCAGTTGTAATGACTAAGGAACTAATGGAGCAATTCTGAGAATCAGGCACATAATACCAAAAGGGAGTAGGTCCAACAGGATATCATGACAACATTATCAGATGGCACCTACAGTCCTGTTGCATTAGAGGCATGATGTCCCTCCATGTGTGTAGCCTGGATTCCTGGGTTCCTTATGTATGCACCCTTCCACATGTGTTTTTCACTTGTGTCTAGTCTTTCCATTGACAGTGTTCATTTTTGTGGGGCAGAATACCCTAGGCTTATGGGGAAATATTTCATTGCTGCTTTTCTTACTGTGTTGTTTTGCTAAATGCCTTTTCTTTGAACTAATTGTTTCTTCTGGCTGACTAGTAATGGTAAACACATCAATGGGGGCTTGTGCTTTTTGGTTTTAAGTAGATGTGGACCTTGAACTTGAGATATTCTTATTTAGTGGATATAAATAGGGGTGCCCTTCAGTGCTACGAATATATATATATATATATATATATGTATATATGAAATTACTGATTTATTGGGAACTAGAAAGGTTGTTAGAGATCATCTCCAATCTTTTTGCTTAAAAAAAAATGATGCCTTTTTGTTTTTAACACCACGGTAATTTCTTGATATACCATTTCCCCTATTTAGACTTCTTCCTTGTAACAAAGCAAAATTGCTAAACAAAGCCAGTTAACCTAGTGACTATGCCTGCTAGTCTATGCAGCATTCTGAATTCATAGTTTTTTTTTTACCTCTCAACCAAGAGAAATGAAATGTATTTATTTTATCATTTGTTTTCCAAGGCCAATATTCCAACCCCCTAATTTTGTAGATGAGAAAATGAAGCCCTGTGAGGTTAAATGATTCCAAACCCAGTGTTCTTTCCATTACCTTCTAGTTCTGTGGTGATGACCAAACAAGAGAATGCATGTGAAGTAAACCATTTGTAAACCATAAAGGGCTATCTTGATTTGAGCTGTTGTAATCCTCATCCTCAGCTTTTAAAATGCTTTATGCAAAGGGAGGCAGGAAAGCAGGGGTGGTGGCAGGGAGTACTCATCATGAGTGCATCTTGTTCCATGCAGTTGAAACCAGGAAGAGCCAGTTCCTGCTCTTTATAAAGTAAGGCGATGGGAGGAGATTATGGGCAGCTCAGTGGCACAGTAGATAGAGCGTCAGGCCCGGAGTCAGGAAGACTGGGGTTCAAATCCAGCCTCAGATACTAGCTGTGTGACCCTGGGCAAGTCCATTCACCCTGTTTGCCTCAGTTTCCTCATCTGTAAAATGAGCTGGAGAAATGGCAAACCGCTCCAATATTTCTGCCAAGAAAGAGTAAGACATGACTGAAAAGCAACAACATAGGGAATCAGGATCAGTCATACAGAGTATCATACAGTGGTTTCCTCAGAAGATGGTTATGTTGGGTTCATGGAAGTCCATAATCCTAATATTGTGGCTCATGAGTCCCTACTAGTGTGCTTATCTTTCAGTAGTCAGCAAGGACACAATTAGCTCAAAGCAAATTTATTGGAATAGCATAGTAAGATTAAATAGAATGTTCTTGGGATACATCCCCCAACAAGTATGCATGACCTTAATGGGGAGAATGAGCAAAACTAGAGATCATACAAGAGGGTTCCCACAGGACATAGAGATGGACAACTCACAGCTTTGACCCTGTAGGGCCCCCATAGCCTCTTGTTATGTCGCTGATATGCTTCCTCTGTGCTCTTCTGGATTGAGGCTGATAGCTAGCAGTAGATCACACTCTCAAAGGGTCTCTCACTCAATGATGTCCTGTTCTCTAGGTATCCTCCATCCTCTGACCGTCTTGAGTCAGAGGGCTTCTTAACCATTTTTCTGTGTCATAATTCTCTCTGACAGTCTCTCCAAGCCTACATGCCCTGGATCAGAATAAGGTTTTTAATGGTGTGAAACACAACACTTAGGATTACAAAGGAAACCAATTATTTTGAAATGTGTTGAATTGTTTTTTTTCAGTCATGTCTGACTCTTCATGACCCCACTTGAGGTTTTCCTGGCAAAGATACTGCAGTGGTTTGCCATATCCTTCTCCAGTTCATTTGACAGATGAGGAAACTGAGGCAAACAGGGTTAAGGGACTTGCTCAAGGTCTCACAGCTAGTAAATATTTGAGGCTGGATTTGACCTCATGAAAATGAGTCTTTCTGACTCTAGGCCCAGTGCTCTATTTATTGTGCCACCTAGTTGTATATTGGAATATAGTTAATAAAATTTTTTTAAAAAGTTCATGGAGCCCAGGGTAAGAACTCCTGCTCTAGAGACTCCTTGGGTTTCTTAAGGTAATTGCCCAAGAAAGAGAAATAGGAATAGAAGCAAATTGCTAACAAGCACTAGGCAGCTGAGGTTCTTGCCCAAACACCAATGTATACCACCAATAGGTAAAGCCCATGGCATCATTCCTGGTGACATTATAAGTGTGTACTATAAATGACACATGCTGACTTCAATAAGCCTTCTGCTTGGGCTTCAGGGTTCCCAATGTGCTTAACAGGTTTAGATTAAAGCACTCTGGCTGTGACTCTCCTTGGGGATAGCATGGCAGAGTTCCAGACTTCTTAATTCCTGCCAGGTTGAGCACCTCCTTGAGTAACTTGCTCTCATTCATCCTCTACCATGACTAGAATAAATCCTGGCAGGAAAGCCATATCCTGAGAAAGACCTCTTCCATAGCATGTTGATCACTGTGGAAATCCTCTGATTCCTGACTGGGTAAAATGATCTGTTATCACATGGATGCTGCTCAAAGCCTTCCAATTCTTTTCCAAAGATTAGAAATCTAGGCCTGCCAGCTCCATATTATGGCCACTACTTATATTCTCCAGGTAAGCAGTTTGAGTTGGCAGTACTTTTCTTCCTGATATAAGCCTTGTGTACCTCATCTGCATCAGCTGCCATCTGGGGCCACAACAAATCTAGCGTTTTCTTTTGGCCCAGCTGTCTAAAATTGTTGTGGAGGGCTTCCATAGCCATGCATCAATAGGCTTTGGGTAGCACTAATTGCCTTCTTACACTTCACATGGGATCCCTCTAATACGGTGTTCTGTTACTGAGTTCCAAATTCTGCTCCTCCTATTACAGTTTGGCCTCAGGTGAGCTAGGCCTAAATCTTCTGTGATCATGTTACTTCTTCTTGGCCAGCTTCGAAGCTCTCATGCCCTCATCTTGCATCTGGGACCATGGCCAGTCATCCCAGTTCAACCTAGATATAGAGGGTTGGCTCAGGGTTCCATAATTTCTGCTGATGGCACACTCTCTGCCACATTCCTGGGTCAGCACTCCAGCTGGCGAAAGCATAGATTACATTCATGCCTGCTGTGGGAATCTCTACGATTTCTAGTCCCTGACTCTGACAGGATAGGACCTCTCCATCCATGATGCTTCATTATAGTTCAAATTGAACTTATTGTTACACAAGGCAGTACTCATTAGTGGATAGTGGCATCCAACTTGGCGCTTACTAGAATTTACATCAGGAAAGAAGAAAGAAAGAAAACAAGCATGAATTAAGTTTCTCCTGTGTGCCAGGCTCTGCTAAGTACTTTATAAATTCAGACACTTGACACTTACTAGTTATGTGACCTTGGGCAAGTCACGTAACCCCATTGCCTCACCTCTCTCTTCCAAAAAAAATTAAAAATAATTAAGACCTAAGTACTTTACCCATATTATCTCATTTGATCCTTACAACTACCGTAGGAGGTAGGTGCTACGATCATCACCCCCGTTTTGCAGATGAGGAAACCAAGACAGACAGTGTCTGCCTAGTGTCACACAGCTGGTGTCTGAGGCGGGATTTGAATTCAGGTCTTCCTCATTCCAGGCTCAGTGTGCCTGGAGTGCTTCGGTGCTTTATGGTCTGTCCTTCGTAACTTAGCACATTGTCTTGGAACTTTTCAGGGACAGTCGACTTCAAGGCCAAGGGCTCATTGTCAGTGAGTCACCAACTGGACAGTGTTCCCCTAGTGCTCCAAAACTGCCTAGGTCGGCACCAGTGTGTAGCAGGAGTGGTGTCTTTGAACTGGCAAACTCCAACCTAGTGAATGTGTGAGACTGTTGGTTAGGTCCTCAGAGGCCCCATGAGATTTCTTATCCCCAAATTCCACAAAGGTGGCCAACTGTTCAATGTCAAGTCTGGGCTTTTTCTTCTGGGTGGCATGCTGTTTTTGAACTTCCCTTCAGAGCAGTATGAGATCACTGATTTAAATCTGGATGGGATTGTAGAGGTATTGAGTCCAACCTTGTCATTTTAGAGGTCAGGAAGCTGAGGCCCATGGAGGTTTAGCGACTTGCCCAAGTTTATACAGCTAGTATATATCTGTAGCAAGATTCAAACCCAGATCTTGCTAACTCCAAAGACCAGCACTGTCCCCATGCCATGTTCTCTTGGGTTCTTAACACAGGTGAAAACAGGGAAGATTAAAAAAAATCTCTAAGTCCCACCAAACCCCAGAAATGACCCCAACTCATGATATGTGGTGAGGTAATGAGCTCTTATACCAACTCATGGTCAATACTTGCTTCCCACATATTTCCTGACAATTGACAGCTCTAGGCCAGGGGGCTCTGCCTGATCTAACATCTTCAGCATTTAGCCATGGTGGCCCTCAAATGTCTCTCCTAATACAGTAAGACCACCCAGAGAGACTAATATCTCTGAGTAGTTCATATCACTCACCACTTTCTCAATAAGCTGCTAAAAATGAAGTTAAATTCAACACCCATTTATTAAGCACCTGCTGTATGCAAGCCAGGTGCTGAGGATACAAAGAAAAAGGAAAATACTTTCTCTCCTCAAGGAGTTTACATTCCACCTGGGAATACAACATATGCACTTTTAAGTAAATACAAAAGGATATGAGGAAAGAGATTTATTAAAGACTAGACAGATCAGGGAAGGCTTCTTGTAGGAGATGGCACATGAGCAGAGCCTTAAAGCCTTATAGTGATTCTAAGATACAAAGGTGAGGAAGAAGCATTCTAGACATGGGGGACCACGGGGGGGTGGTGAGGGAATGGAGTGCCAAGTTCAAGGAACAGTAAGCACTCAAATACATTTGGATACAAAAACATCACCTTTATAAGTACAGGATGGGGGAGGCAAGATTAGACAGCAGTTGTTCTGAAAAAGATCTGGGGAATCTTAGTGGACCAGAAGCTTAATATATGAGTCATCCATGTGCTGGAACTAACAAAAAAGCTAACGCGATCTGGCTGCATTTAGAAAAGAATGGCTTTTGGGAGAGTGAACTGAAAGTCCTAACATTCTTTCATCAGACATCATTTGAATTATTATGTTCAGTTATGGAAGGATATTGATGAGTATTCAGAGGAGGGCAGAGAGGATGGAGAAGGGCCTTGAGTCCATGTCCTAATAGAACAGGTTGAAGGAGATGAGTAAGTTTAGCATAGAGAAGAAAACAATTGGGGGCTAGGAGGTGGGGGTAGGTGGAAAGGAGACATAACAGGTATTTTCCAGTATTTAAAAAGCTGTCATGTATTCGTGCAAGTGTTTCAGGGGTGTCTGACTCTGTGACCCCATTTTTTGTTTCTTTTTTTGGCAAAGATACTAGAATGGTTTGTCATTTCCTTCTCCAGCTCATTTTACAGATGAGGAAACTGAGGCAAACAGGGTTAAGTGACTTGCCCAGGGTCACATAGCTAGTAAGTGTCTGAGGACACATCTGAACTCAGGTCTTCCTGATTCCAGGCTGGGCACTCTATCTACTGTGCCACCTAGCCTACCATTATTCATATAACTAACACCTTTTTCCCCTGTAAAATTCTGTGCTTTTAAGTAACAACCCCTTGCATATCTCACCTTTTTCCATGTTACAAGCCTCTCCAAGAGTAGGGATGGTCAGGCTAGACATATAAAGAGGCCGGTGGACTTGTGCTAGTTGCCCAAATCTGAAAGTTGGATTGCCGTGAATTCTGAGTTCCTATTATATATTCATTAGGCTGAAGATCATGGCGAAGGGATTTGCAGGTCATTTTGAAGAAGGGAGTTAGCTGACAGTAGAAAGGGTCTAATTTTAAAGTTTCAGAGTTTGGAAACTGAGTTGATGTCAGTGGAGAATCCTGAGGCAGCAGTTACAAGATAGTGTCTCATTCTCACTCCTCAGCCTAGACTTCAAAGTCCCACCTTCAACTTTATATATTTTCCCTGGTGAAACTGAGACTTCACTTAGAGGCTAAGGGCAACACTTTTTAAAAGCTGCATGCTCTGGCTCATGGTCACCACAATGCTTAATATCATGGTCAACTGTAAAGGGTCTCTGTGTCCCCTGGGGGACTCTTCCTCATTTTGCTCTATGAAAAATAAATATCAAAACCCAGATGGTATAGTTACTGACCCTAGTTTCAGTGATCGATGAGAAAGTGTTAGAACTAGGGCTTAAAGAGAGGGTGCCTTCCAGCAATCTTCCATGAGCTTAAAGAATGATTTGTTTTAAAGCAAATGTACCAGATTTGAACTTTTCAGAAAATAAGGCAAGGTGAATTGAAAAGTTTTCCTGAACACCAAGACTGATCAGACTCCCCAACAATGGAGGCTGGGTGGAGCCAGACACAGCGTAAAATTTGTCAGTTCCACAAGGTAATAGGGCAGGTAGCATTCTGTAACGATCTATTTGGTACTATTGGCATTATCATTCCCGTTTTATAGCTGAAGAAACTGAGGTGCAGAAAGGTTCATATCTACTTAGGAAGAAACTAATTTTTAAAAATAGTTCTATGTCTGGGACAATGGTTTAATAACTAGTCTCTGAAAACTGTCCTGCCTAGGTATCTGGCAAAGGACATGAGAAAGGTCCACAGCTTCAGAAAACTTGCTGGGTGGGAGATACACTATCCTCACCTGGAGCACTTCACTTAGTTCTCTGAACCTACTTAAAAAATCCACAGCAATTTGAAAATCCTTTCAATAGTAGACTTACTACTTACTATGCACAGATCTCTCCCTAAGCAACAGTTCTTTGAGAGGGTCTATGCTCATCCCTGTGCATCAGTCTTTTAATAGCTTGGCAGTCACTTTTGTTGCTTATCATCCCTATTGTAAGAAGACACATTATAATATCTCTTAAGCTTTTTCCGGCCTTAATGCTTGCAAAGGGTGCTGTCTTGACTTACCTATTGTGAACATAGAAAACCTATGCTTGAAAAGTCCATCTAGGATGAGCCCCTGTAACTCTCATGTCAAAGTCTCCTGATACAAAGCCCCTAGGTACATTTAGGGCATTTCTTACTGTTCTGGATCATTGCTACTACTGAAATAATCTGGGAACTTGAGCATCTGACACCCTTTCACTCTAGGAACATAATTACCAACTGTCTCACACCAACCTGTGTGAACAAACATATAGGTTTGTAAGGCTCAGAGCATAAACAGGTTTATTTACATCAGAGGAAACAGCTAGAATTCATATGGGAAAATAATCTAGAAAATAACATTACCCTTCAACAAGCAACTGGTTCCCAGAGGACTGTACAGCCTAGGTTGCTTATTGTACTTCCCTGGGCAAGGAAAACCAAGGGACACCTCAGTAGGAATATCTACAGGTTGCTCCTCCCCCTTAGTACTTCCATCTATGTGACATTGCCTTTCCTCCAGTTCTTGCTTCCAGACACTCTCAGCAGATAGAAGGAATGTTATTCTATATTGTTTGGTGCATACCCCACGCTTCCTGCAATTCTCCTCAGACTCCAGTAGTTGGCAGTCTTTCCATTTTCTAGGGGACCAGCCTTTTCCAGAACCTTGTCCAGCCTAAAATTTCTCTTGTACTATGATTCCTGTTGCCTTTATCTTCACACAAAAACATATATACGACACCATTCCACGTCTATACACATACACACAGAGTCTCTCATGGGTCTAGAGATACAACAACCTTTTGTATCTTATAAGCAGATCTCTCTCCCCAGTTTTGTTTTGACTCAAGGCATCTTTTCACAGTTTGATTCTTTTTCTCTCCCAGCAATGGGGTGGTGTGTTTACTGCCTGTGTCTAGGGGCTCAGAGTCTCACCCACAAGTCTCCAAAATAATTGCTATCTTTGGTGATTCCTCCTAAATGAGCTTGGCACAGTTACTTAAATTATCTGGGAATGTTTCACAAAATGTTTAATGGAGTTAGTAACATATATTTCCCTGGCTGGGGGAGTAAAAGATTTGTAGTTACTGCTATGCCTGTATTATGGACTGTGAGGATATTTTAAAAAGACTTGCTGTCTGCCTTCCATGAGCTTATGACATCTCATGATGGATAAACACATAACCTGTTTGAAGAGAAATATCTACAAATACAGCTGAAATTAGTACAAATAAAGGCTAAAGAAAGAGTTTACGTTTAAGGATTAAGAGTTTAAATTTAAGAATTTAAATAGCAGAAATACAGAAATACAAAGCAAAATGGCCAAATTCTGAAAATGTGATCTACCATATTTATTACTGGTATTCGTAAGTACAGTTATTAGTAGAAAGGAAAGATAACTATATTTGCTTTATATGAATGCTCCAGCTGCAAACAGCACGAAACCTAATGAAGTGAAATATCTAGAAAATGAACATGCAGAATGTGATGACAAGATATTTTTGCATAAAGAGATGCTTTCGAGTGAAGCAAAACCAAATACTTAAAGAATTATTAAGTTTAAAAAGCCTCATTTGATAAGAGAGACATTGGTGCTGATATTTAGTATTGAGATAGTCAAAATAATGCTTGGTGAATAATGAGCAAAGCAGGTTAAAATGGCTCCACTCATAGATAAGATGGTGGAAGGAGAATTGCCCATATGTCTGAAGACCTAAAAGATAAATTATTTAAAAAATAAATTAGCAAAGTAAAATGTTCCGATTTTTGATGCAAGTGAATGAAGCAACAGATATGGCTAAAGATACTCATTTGATTATACATGTATTGTTAGAACTGATGTTAAGAAAGATTTGTTACTTTGCAAACCTATTGATGACAATGCCATGTCATTAGAATTGTTCAATATAAGTGATGGAGTTTTAGAAATTTATATTATATAGTGTGAGAGAATATATTGGATAGAATTCAACTGAAGATAGGAGGAAGTATAGTTCCAAAAATACTAGTTAAAATGTGTCTTCTTGTGCAATTTGGACACACTGCATGCTTCATAGACAATCACTTGTCTATGTGTCTATGTGTTGAGAAATTTGAGTAGCTAAATAATTTTCTAAGTGCCTACAAAAGTAATCAACTTGATTACAAAATAGTTCCTCAAAAGAAAAACGTTTTGTAAAATAATGAAAAAATGTTATAAAGAAATGCAAAAGGCTTCTGAAAAGGACATGATGTTCTATTACCATATGATTTCTCACAGTCCCTATGATTCTTAAGAACAAAATTCCTTGCCCCGGCTACTAATCTGATATATGCGCCGTCTCTCTCTCTATTAGAATGCAAACTCCTTGAGAGAATGGATCTTACTTTTGTATTCATATACACACTGAATAGTAAAATGCTTGTAATATATAGATAAATTAATTCTTTTTCATTCATTCATTTATTCACACATCTGACATTTATTATGCACCTAAGACGCTATGCTAGCACTGAAGATACAATGACAATTAAAAAAAAGTTCATGTCCCCAGGGAGCTTCCAGTCTACCAGAAAAATAATAACTTACATTTATACTGTAGTTTATATGCCTTATGTAAGTCTCCCAACAATTCTGGGAGGTAGGCTTTATAGGTATTATTATCTTTGTTGGACAGATAAGGAAACCAAGGCTCGGAGTGGTTAAGTGGTTTGCCCATAGTCACTCTCAAATGATTTGGATTATCCTTCTTGTGATGTAAATCATAACCCATTTGTGCCTTTTCATCTTCTTGTCCTTATCCTTCCATAAGTTTGCTACAAGAAGTCCATCCACCCAATATGTTGGAAGCCTTTCTTATTTTCTCTGACGTTGCAAAGACAACAGTGGAGCACTCAGCTGTCCATCTGTCATCTTTTACCCTTGCCAGGTGACCAGCTCATCTTTTTTCCCCTATAATCCATTCCCCGAATACATCCTTTTCTTCAAATCTCCTCCTATGTTGCAGTCTGCTCACACCATCTGTGGTCCTCTCCATTGTCCTACACAATATTTACTTTTAGTTCTTCAGAAGCTGTCATGTTCAACGTCTCATAGCAATCTATCAAAAGCAGTAGAATGTTGGTTTAAAGAAGATGGACTTGTGTTATCAGAAGTTTGGGAACATTAGTGGAGCTTTGAAAGTTCCTAAAGGCAATTCAGCTCTCCTCCTGCTGATGTATTTTGGGGTACAACTTCTTCCTTTGGTTGTCCCTATTGATGGACAATCTTCACAGATATATATCTATGTTAGGGCTTAATCTAACCCCCCCCCCAACATCTTGTGGATGCAAAACCTTCCAATATTTGAAGTAACAAACAACAGGTCCTAAGTGAATATCAACCAATTCAATGTATTTTTCTCATGCTTTATTGTCTAAAAAATGCCACAGGAAAATTAAGAGTTAAATGAGAGATCCAGCTAGTTTTGTTCTTTGAATATGGTTAGGGAGGGGAGAAGTCCAGAAGTCAGAACACTTCCAGACTCAGAAGTCCAGCCAAGGCCATGAAAAGCAGGCTCCTATCTTTATGAAAATAGATCCAAAGGCAGCCAACGGATCAGGTAGATTCTCTCCTCCTTTCTTTTTCTACTTTCTTTGCTCTCCTTAGTCATAATGTCCAAAATTTCCAAACCATGGAGTTGGATGTGGAAAACCCTGGGGACCTTGAAAAATGCAGAAGCATACCTAACACATGCTAGAAGTGTAAATTTTCCTGTACAAAAGAAAAAATCTGAGATGTCATCTTTAGAGCTTCCCCATTATCTCAATATGAAAACAGACTTGGATGCCTCATTTGCCTCCCATTTCTAGTGCTCTTGAGGTTTTGGTCGGCATATAAGTCTTATGTCTTATTTTCTTCTTTTTCTATCCTTAGTATGGACGTTGAATTACTGTTGATTTGGAAAGACCTTTGATGCCAAATTTGCAGTTGAAATAGGTAGGATAAATTAATGAACTTCGCTTATTTTAAAACTCCTAGAACTTATACAAAGATCCACCATTCAAAAAGCTGTAGTGGGTGACCGTAATTCAGTGTCATAATATGGGCAATCCACTTGGTTCATTCACTTGGTTTGTCCTACGTGGATGTTTAGGTCAAATACTTCCAGGAAGTTCTGTAATTTTCCAGGGTTTGATGCAATCATAAGAGTATCTTCTACAAACAAGAGCATCTGAATGAACTCACCATCCAGAGAGAATTACTCTTCAACATGGGCTAGATCTTCTCTATTACTATGGCAAAAACCTTTGGTGAGCATGTGCCTCTCTGTTTTATGTCCCACTTGATGATCAAAGAGTTGTAGAGCACTTATCTTTTTAATATTTTTCGAAGGAATTTTGAATGATTTTGATGTGTGGATGGGAGTCACCTTGCTAAAAGACAGCCTTCGAAGTGGGATGTTCTCTAGCAAATCAAAGGCTTCCGGGAAAAAATTGAACAATATGCATAGTGGGATCATGTACTCTCTACATTTTCCAGACAGTTGAAAGATGGAGAAGATGTAGTCCACTGTAGTATACCACGTGTAAAAGCTTATCTGTTCCTTACTAACACTATCATTGCAGATACCCTTGATATAGGTACAGATTATTATCATAAAATTTTATATAAATTAGAAAGTAGGTAGTTAGTAACAATAATTGCTAATATTCTCTCATTTACCATTTTTAATATTAATAAGGTCTTTGCCTTTGATATCTTCCCCCTGTTAGATGCCTTGTGAATTGATGCCTCAAAGTCCTCATAATTTGTTGCCCTCCATCATGGATAATGCATTTTTTCTAATCTGTAGATTCTATATATAGATCTATAGAATTTATATTATATATTAGAAGCAGCTAGTTGCACCGTGGATAGAGAGCTGGGATTAGGAGTCAGGAAGACCTGAGTTCAAATTCAGCCCCATATACTTATGATCTGTGTAACCCTTGGCAAGTCATTTACTTCTGTTTGCCTCAGTTTCCTCAACTGTAAAAATGAGGATCATAATAGCACCAACCTTGAAGGGTTGTTGTGAAGATCAAATGAGATAATGTGCTTAGCCCAATTTCTGGCACATGGTAAGTGCTATATAAATGCTCATATCCTTCTTCCTCAATCCTGTCTTTATTTTCCTTAGTACTCTTTCATTTGGTCCTTTAATGTTAATATCCAAGTGTGGTGACTCAACAATCCTTGATGATGAAAACAATTTGTTACAAAATACCTTTGCAGATCTTTTCTATTTTTCTTTTATTTGTTTTTCCTTTTCCGTTTTCATCTTTATAGGCATTCAAGATGACTTCGTTTAGATGAATCTCTCAACAGGTTTTCTTTAAACTGCTTTTCTTTGTTTTATGAAGTAATTCTGCTCAGGAGCTTCCGTAATTCTTCATAGGATTTTACAAATTAATTTATATTCTACACTTGCATTGCCACTGGTTACCACCTCTCTCTGCTTGTCAAGTAAGTCAAGTGTTTGCTGAGTAAAGTGCTTCTTAGACCCTTTTGGGTCTCCTTGTCACTGCAATTAACTTATTAAGTTAAACTTGGGTATAAGATGGTTATAATTGTATAAATAGCGTTGCTACTAAGTAAGTCAGGATCCAGTTGTGTCAATTACCAGCCATTTTCTTATTCTTTGTTCTAGGTTCATACTACTTCCTTGTGCTAACAAATCAGTGGTCTGACTGAACACAATCAATCAATATGCTTTTATTAAGTAATTACTATGTGCCAGTACATAGATGGTTATTTTAGGGACTATTTCAATAGGATTAATAAGTCTTTCTCCTGTCTGTTAAAATATAATGAATTTCATTTGTGATATTATTCAGTGCTTGCCGGATTTAGTGCCTACCTATTCTTTTCTGGGAGTGTTTGTCATGTAAAGGTGTGAATGTCTGAGATAGTTTCCATGTCTTTGATTTCTCTCATTCCTTATTCTTGAACCCTGCTTTCTAATACATTACTCTCCATCCTCATGTTTTCCTATTTTCCTATTGAAATCACTGAATAGCAAAATCTTGGTGAAATTTCTCTACCTTATTATCCTTTGCAACTGGTATTTGTGCATAAGCTATACTTATTTTAATATTTTTTTTGGAAAATAGTTATCATGAATGCAAAAATATGAGATGACCATATGTTTCATGAAATAATGTTTCTTGTTGCCTTTGGGCATATGATAAAAACAAATCTTCCAACCCTTTCTATGCCTCTTCAAGGAGAACCTATGAGTCATCCTTCCAATTTTTTTTCTGGTTTCATTTAAAACGAGAAAATCAAGATTGCTATGATTCCCCCCGTAGTATGTCCACTACTTGATCTTTCGACAACAGTCTTATATACCAACAGCTAGGTTAAAACTCATAGATGATATAAAACAGCGTGATTCTTGGTTTTTGACCCTCTGTCCCCTTTGTTGCCACTTGGTCACAATCACTGCAGAAGCAGAAGGGGCTACAAGGAATGAAGGTATAGTTTGTATTTTTCTTTGTTTCATGAGTTGCCATCTTCAAAGAACCATTACCAAGTGGCTAGCTTCTTGGTGAAAAACTTCATAAGTCAGTCAACAAGCATTTGTTAAGCATCTACTTGGTGCTAAGCACTATGCTAATAATTGCCAAGACTTCAAAGAAAGGTAAAAAAAAAAGCCCTTGGCCTCTAGAGGCTCATATTTCTAATGGGAGAAACCACTATAAATAGCTAGGTACAGAGAAGATACATATGTATACATATACACATACATATACATATACATATACATATGCATATACATATACATATACATATACATATACATATACATATACATATACATATACATATACTGGATGAAGATAATTTTAAAGAGGAAGGTATTAGCTATTGGGGAGACCAGGAAAAGCCTTCTACAGAAGGTCCAAACTGCATCTTGAAGGAAGGGAAGTTGATGGTGCCCTCAATAGTAATAGGGAAGTTTGAAAGGAGAGAAGGTTTTTAGAGGAAAGACAATAAGTTCTGATGTGGACATGTTGAGTTTTAGATGCCCATAGACATCCATTTGAAGATTTTCAAAAAGTAGTTGTAGATATGAGATGGCGGCCCAGGAGGCTATGGCTGGATATATAGTTCTGGGAATAGTTTGTATAGAGTTGATAATTGAACCCCATGAGAGTTTAGGTGACCACCAAGAAGGCTAATATAGAGCAAAAAGAGAAGAGGACCAGGGCAAAGTTTTGGGGAACCCCTTCCATTAGAGGAAGTGACATGGATGAAGAACTAATAAAGATACTAAGGAGTGGTCAATAGATAGGAATAGAATTATGAGAGAACAGTGTCCTGACAATCTAGAGAAAGGGGCAGCGACCAGAAGGAGAAGGTGATTTGGCAGCACCAGATGTTTGCAAGGTGAAGGAGGATAAGGATTGAGAGAAGCCCATCAAATCTGTCAATTAAGAGATCACTGAACATATTGGAGAAGGCAGTTTCAGGTGAATGATGAGGTTGGAAGCCATATTGAGTATGGTTTAGAAGTGAGAAGAGAGGAAATGGAGGTACTTATTATAGTTGACTTTCTTAAAAATGGGAGGAGAGATACAGGAAAATAGTTAGGGGTGGTTGGATCAAACTAGGGTTTTTAAAGATGGAGAAACATGGACTATTTGCATGCAGTAAGGAAAGGGTCAATAAACAGAGAGTGAAGATTAGTAAGGGGTAGATGATATTAGGAGTAATTTTCTGGAGAAGTCAGGAAAGGATTGGATCCAGGGCACCTGTAGATGGGTTTGCCTTAACAAGGAGAACAGCCACAGTCTGAGATTAGAGTGAAGGAAAAGATAATGGAGGATGATGTTGAATGATGTGAGATGAGAATGAGGGGAGAAGATAGAGTTCTTGGCAAATTATCTCACTTTTTTCAGTAAAACATGAGGTGAGGTCCTCAGCTAAGACGGCTGGGGGAGGTGTGGTGCTGTGGAAGTTTTGAGGAGAGATAAGAAGGTTTGGCACAGCTGCTGTGAAGAGTCCGACAGTGAATCAATTAGGGAGGAATAGAATGTTTGCCTTGCTATAGTGAGGGCCCAGTTGGGATTAGATAAATTTGTAGTGAGCTCAGTTTTGTGATTTTCTCCAGCTCTGTTCAGCAACACATGAATTGGAATGAAGGAGACAGATGGTGGAAGTAATCAAGGGTTGAGGCTTGCTAAGGCATGATTGTTGATATGACAAGGGGGCAAGGGAGTCGCTCTCCATACTTAGTGAGGTTGGTACTTGGAAAACAGATTTGGTCTATTTCCAGGGCCATATTCACACAACTCATAAATGTCAAAAGTTGGATTTAAACTCAAGCCTTCTTGACTCCAATTCCAGTACTCTAGTCACTATATTATAGTTTGGTCTGCTGAAAATGGGCTTAATCCTCTTGCATCTGCCCCCTTCTCTCACTTTACATATTCGTTCAGCCCTTCATTTCCACTTCAGAATCTCCTAACTGGATACTCAGGCCCCAGGTTCCTACCCTCTCTAATCCCACCTCTACAGAGGTGCCAAATTGATATTCAGCAAGTGCAGGTCTGGTCATGTCGTTCTTTTTCGCTAGAATCTTGTTACTCTCTCTCACCCCCAGGATAAAATGCAAAGTGCTCAGTTCGGCATTTAAAGTTCTTTACAATCTGGTTTTGGGTTATTTTCCCAGGCTTATTTCACTTTACTCTCTTTCTCTTACTCTATGTTCCCGCTAGACTGGCGTATTGGTGTCCTTTAGATTGAGCTCTTCATCTCTAAGCTCTGCTTTCACACAGACTGTCCTCCCATGTCCGTAATGTGCACCCCCTCCTCACCTCCGCCTCTCAGAATCCATAATTTCTTTCAAAGCTATCTCATGTGTCACTTCTTATGAGAAGCCTTTCCTAATCGAGAACTCTTGGCAGACTCTTCCTCTTCCAATTATCATGTATATACTTAGTCCAGCCCTCCCTCATTCAAATCAAAGTTAAGTACAAGTCATGTCATCATTTCCCTGACGTCACGGTCCTCTTTGAGAATGAAGGACAAATACTCAACAATATACTTAGTCATACATTTGTAAACTTTCTCCTTTGGCTCAGCAGACTATAAATTCCTAGAGGGCAGGAACTGCTTTTCATTTTTTCTTTGTTTCTCTAGTGCCCTGTACATGGTAGGTACTTTAAAAATGCTTCTTGGATTGCATTCAGTTGGATTTCCTATCACCTTCCTCCTTCTTGAGAAGTTCTAAGCCTTCTCCTAGGGAGCTTGATGGTTCAGTGGATAGAGTGCTGGGCCAAGAGTCAAAAAGACCTGAGTTCAAATCCAGCCTCAGATCCTTATTAGCTGTGTGACCCTGGGAATGTCACTTAACCTCTGTTTGCCTTAATCCACTAAGAGAAGGAAATGGTAAACCACTCCAGTATCTTTGCCAAGAAAACCCCATGGACAGTATTGGTATGATACAGCCCACAGGGTCACAAAGAGGCAGACACAACTAAACGATGAAACAACAAAGCCTCATCCTTCTCTGAACATTCCCTATTATGGTGGGCAGAGGACAAGGAAATACCTTCTCCCTTCAAAGACCAGAAAAGTTAAGTAGCTTGTAATGGCTCAAGTTGCCGTCAGGGTTGAACCCAAACTATCTGTTCTCAGACACTCAGACACACGTATCCTTATTTTCCAAAGCCGTTTCCCTTGGCCAGGGCCATCTAGGTGTTTTCTTATCAACACTGGCAATTACTGCCCCCAGACTAAAGAGACTTTGGGGGTCAGTAGGGTGTTTAGAGTTTATTATTCTCCATATTTTCTCTAAGGTCCCTTCCAGGTTTAAAATTCTACAATTCACAGAAATCAAGTGTAACAGGTGTACAGCCACGTGGACCTCGGTGTAGGCCTTATCCAACTGCAGTTTCATAGATCTGAATGATACAGGGCCTGTGTAGAGGATGTGGTCTTTGCCACAGATGAGGTCCCCTGGGGTGGATGGCAGGGAAGGAGATAAGAGTTGCTGATTCAGGTGGCTGGGGCTCTGGGGTTAGAATAAAGATGGGAGGGATGGGCCGATGAAGAATTCGAGCCTTCCTGCAGGCTCAAATATACCTCCTTCCTCTTGGATGGACTCCGGGCCTTCCCACACCCCCCACCTCTCTCATCACATACCTGCACGCAGCTCTCAAGGTTAGCGCCATGGGGGTCAGCCCTGTTTAAATGTTGATTACAGAGACGACGGGAGCTGCTCAGATTTCTAATTAAGATTAAAGAATGTACCCGGCTTATAAATGGTTCTTAGGAATGTATAATTTGATTAGTCTGTTTTCTCCGGGCGCTTTAATTTCTGGATTAGTTAACATAGCCTCTGACTGTAGGCAGGGCCACTTTCTCACCACACACAACGTCTGGGAGCTTTCAGGGCAGCATCTCAGGGGGTAGGGGAAGGAAGAAAATCCTGGGGGAGTGAGTATTGTCTGGATGGGTTTCTTACCCGTCTCTGGCTCTCTCCACATCTCTGCTTCCAAAAAGAGAAGAGGAACCATTCAGCAACCGAGAGTATCAAAGCTATTGACAAAAAGTTACAAATGCATATATCTATATATGTACACACCTATACATAGACTTGAAACTTGCATGTAGTAAGCCAAGCTCTGTTGAAGGGCATCACCATGGGGTAGGGAACTTCCTCATCAGGGTGGGTGGCAGGAGAGGTATATGCTTTCTCACTGTGGCATCTACCATCTGGCCTCCTCTGGAGGTTCAGGGAATACTGGTTCCCTGGGTACTGAGAGGTTAAATGATCTGTTCATTATAGTATGTGTCAGAAGGAGGACTTGGACTCAGTTGTCTTGACCCAAGTCTGGAGCTCTAACTGTGACACCTGAGTTCAAATCCAGTCTCAGGCACTTACCAACTGTGGGCAAATCACCTAACCTCTGTCTGCCCTAGCTTTCTCTACTGTAAAATGGGATGATGACAGCACCTGTCTCGAAGGGTTATGAGGATCAAAGAAGATAATATTTGTATAGTGCTTAGCACAATGCCTGACACATAGTAGGCACTTAAGAAATGTTTCTTTCCTCCCTCATTTCCCCATTTTCTTTCTTGAAATGCATGCATATATAGAATGATAGGATCATAGTACTAAAAACCACTTTGGGTGTCTTTCAGTTCAATTGTTTCTACAGAGAGCGCTCCTGAAGCCCGAAGAGGGGCAGTGAGGTGCTCACAGCATTAGGTAGTAGACATAGGACTCCAAATCTAGCACTTTCTATGACTATATACTGCTAATTTATATATTGGTCATTCATACCTGATTGATCTCCTAGGAGCACAGAAAGTCTCCTAATTCCTACTTCCTTCTTTTTCCATTCCCAGACTCCCCTTTCTTGATGCTGGGCTGCTTCTGGTCCAGCTTGGGAATCTTCCTGGTTGAGACCTGCCTGAGTGGTCAGGGTTCTTTCCTTCTATTTGCAGAGAGCTCAGTAGTATCCCAGGGAAGATATACCTTGTGCCCTGGAATATGACTCAGAGAACGCTATTACACCAGGGATGCTCAAATGATCAGTCAAGATAAACCAGTCAACGTAGTCAGACTTGGGTCAATTGTATGATGAAAGTTAATAGTGTCCATTTCCCTAACCCATGGGTATTTATAGCAAAGGATAGGCTGTAGTTAGAAAGAAACCCCTTGAGCCACAGAGGAGAGAATCAAGCTGCTCACTCTCTTTCCCTTTGGAAAGGAGAATCCTTTATGTCCCACCTCCATTCCTTCATGTTTGTTGAATGGAACTGAATTGAAGTGATAATCATGGATCCTAGCATCATATGCTGGTGTGGGCAATATAGAGGGGTATGGGTAAATTCCTAGCTATGTTCACTGAGAAGGAGGCTTCTAGTCCTGTGCCAAAGGGCTCTGTTCTTGGCCCAATCTTGTTTGATATTTTTATCAATGAAAGAATATTTCAAAAGATCTCAATGTACTGAAAGATGGGCTGAGATGAACATGTTTTAATTTACTTAAAATAAGTTTTGTTGATGACTTTTGTTTTTACATTACAGTCATTTCAAGGCCTCAAGTGAGGTCTGCTCACTCTCCACCCCCTAAGCCTCAAACTCTCCTTCGTAACAAAGAAAAAAACCTAATCAGAAACATTGGCTAGAGGGATCGCTTCTGACAGTGGATCCAACACTCTTCACTCAACTTTCTAACAAGAAGAGGGCAGTGTATTTCATTATCTGACCAGGACTGGTCATTATAATTACTCAAAATTCAGTTTCCTTTTAGGTTTTTTTTTTTTGTTAGTGTTACTGTCATCAGTGTTTATGTTATTCTCCTGGTTCTATTTTGTTCTTCATCAAGTCTTCCCAAGCTTCTTTAAATTCCTCATTTTCATCATTTCTGACATAGGAACAATATTCCATTATATTCATAAATTACTGTATATTTGGCTATTTCCTAATTAATTGATACGCTCTCAACTTTGGTTACAGATCTTTGCTTCCACAACAAGGGCTGCTTTCGATATTTTGGTATACATAGCTCCTTTCTTTCTGCCTTTCATTGCCTTGGGGTAGATGTGGAGATTGTTGGATCAAAGGGTATGAACAGATTAGCCACTTTTGTCATATAATTCTGAATGGTCAAAATGGTTAGACCAACTTGTAATGTGCCAAGACTGTATTAGTATGCTTGCCTTCCTGAAGCAATTTTAAAATTTACTCTTTCTGTCTTTCATAATTTTTGACAATTTGGTGGATATGATGTAAAATTTCAGAGTTGCTTTAACTTGAATTTTTATTTTTCTTTTTAAAAAATATTTTATTATTTATTTAATATTTTTAGTTTTCAGCATTGATTTCCACAAGATTTTGAGTTACAAATTTTCTCCCCATTTCTGCCCTCCCCCCCACTCTAAGATGGCATATGTTCTGATTGCCCCATTCCCCAGTCAGCCCTCCCTTCTGTCACCCCACTCCCCACCATCCCCTTTTCCTTTACTTTCTTGTAGGGCAAGATAGATTTCTATGCCCCATTGCCTGTATATCTTATTTCCCAGTTGCATGCAAAAACAACTTTTTTTTTTTTTCGAACATCTGCTTTTAAAACTTTGAGTTCCAAATTTTCTCCCCTTTTCCCTCCCTACCCACCCTCCCTAAGAAGGCAAGCAATTCAACATAGGCCACATGCGTACCATTATGTAAAACCCTTCCACAATACTCATGTTGTGAAAGACTAACTATATTTTGCTCCCTCCTATCCTGTCCCCCTTTATTCAATTTTCTCCCTTGACCCTGTCCCTTTTCAAAAGTGTTTGCTTTTGATTACCTCCTCCCCCTATCTGCCCTCTCTTCTACTGTCCCCCCTTTTTTATCCCATTGCCCCTTCTTTCCTGTGGGGTAAGATACCCAATTAAGTGTGTATGTTATTCCCTCCTCAAGTCAAATCCAATGAGAGCAAGATTCATTCATTCCCCCTCACCTGCCCCCTCTTCCCTTCCAAAGAACTGTTTTTTCTTGCCACTTTTATGTGAGATAGTTTACCCCATTCTATTTCTCCCTTTCTCCATCTCTCAATATATTCCTCTCTCATCCCTTAATTTTATTCTATTTTATCATCCTTTCAGATTCAACTCACCCTGTGCCCTCTGTCTCTCTCTATATATGTATACTCCTTTCAGCGACCCTAATACTGAGGTCTCATGAATTACATCATCTTTCCATGTAGGAATGTAAACAAAACAGTTCAACTTCAGGAAGTCCTTTATGATTTCTCTTTCTTGTTTACCTTTTCATGCTTCTCTTGATTCTTGTGTTTGAAAGTCAAATTTTCTATTCAGCTCTGGTCTTTTCACTGAGAAAGCTTGAGAGTCCTCTATTTTATTGAAAATCCATATTTTGCTTTGGAGCATGATACTCAGTTTTGCTGAGTAGGTGATTCTTGGTTTTAATCCTAGCTCCATTGACCTCTGGAATATCATATTCCAAGCGAAGTTGCTAGATCTTGTATTATCCTGATTGTGTTTCCACAATACTCAAATTGTTTCTTTCTGGCTGCCTGCAGTATTTTCTCCTTGATCTGGGAGCTCTGGAATTTGGCAACAATATTGCTAGGAGTTTTCTTTTTGGGATCTTTTTCAGGAGGCGATCGGTGGATTCTTTCAATTTCTATTTTATCCTCTGGCTCTAGAATACCAGGGCAGTTTTGCTTGATAATTTCTTGAAAGATGATATCTAGGCTCCTTTTTTTGCTCATGGCTTTCAGGTAGTCCAATAATTTTAAAATTATCTCTCCTGGATCTATTTTCCAGGTCAGTGTTTTTTCCAATGAGATATTTGATATTGTCTTCCATTTTTTCATTCCTTTGGTTCTGTTTTATAATATCTTGATTTCTCATAAAATCACTAGCTTCCATTTGCTCCAACCTAATTTTTAAGGTAGCATTTTCTTCAGTGGTCTTTTGGACCTCCTTTTCCATTTGGCTAATTCTGCCTTTCAAGGCATTCTTCTCCTCATTGGCTTTTTGGAGCTCTTTTGCCATTTGAGTTAGTCTATTTTTAAGGTATTATTTTCTTCAGTAATTTTGGGGGTTTCCTTTAGCAAGTCATTGACCTGTTTTTCATGGTTTTCTCACATCACTCTCATTTTTCTTCCCAATTTTTCCTCTACTTCTCTTACTTGCTTTTCCAAATCCTTTTTGAGCTTTTCCATGGCTTGAGATGAATTCATATTTTCTTGGAGACTTTTGATGTAGGCTCTTTGACTTTGTTAACTTCTTCTGGCTGTATGTTTTGATCTTCTTTGTCACCAAAGAAAGATTCCAAAGTCTGAGACTGAATCTGGGTGTGTTTTCACTGCATGGCCATGTTCCCAGCCAACTACTTGACCCTTGAGTTTTTTGTGGGGGTATGACTGCTTGTAGAGTAGAGAGTACTTTGTCCCAAGCTTGAGGGGCTGCGGTGCTGTTTTCAGAGCTACTTCTACACAGCAAGCTCTTCCACACCAGCACTCCTTCTCCCCCAAGAACAGCCAACCAGGATTGTGGCCCAGATCCAGGCAGGGCAAAGCAGGCTTTGCACTTCCGCTGTAATCTGCCACTTAATTCCTCCCACCAGGTGGGCCTGGGACCAGAAGCAACTGCAGCTATAGCTCTGGAAGCAGCCTCAGAGCTGCACCACCTCCACCGACCACAAACTCCTTTCACTCTCTCCCAGCAGGTTTTCCCACTAACCTTCTCTGTTGTCTTTGGCGTTTGTGGGTTGAGAAGTCTGGTAACTGTCACAGCTCACTGATTCAGGGACCTATGGCCTGTTCCACCAGGCTCCCGGTCTGGTTGGTCCTGGCATGTCCCACGCTGGGCTCTGCTCCACTCTGCTCCCAGCTCTGTGAGATAGACCCTTTCCAGCAACCATCCAGGCTGTCCTGGGCTGGAGCCCTGCTTCCCTCTGCTATTTCGTGGGTTCTGCAGTTCTAGAATTTGTTCACAGCCATTTTTACAGCTCTTTGGAGGGACCTGGGGGAGAGCTTAAGCAAGTCCCTGCTTTCCAGCTGCCATCTTGGCTCTGCCCCTCCCCTGAATTTTTCTTCCTATTAAAGATTTGTTGTATTTTTCAAATGGTTTTTGATAGTTTGCATTTCTTCTTTTGAAAACTCTTCATATCCTTTGACCACTTATCTTTTGGATGAATGATTAACATAATTGTTTCAAATCCTCATGTATCCTGGATATCAGAGTATTGTCAGAGATCGTTGATGACAAATTAGAATTTAACAATAATGATAAATATAATGTCCTGCTTTCAATTAAACATTTTGCTGGATGAATAAGGTGGGAGAGGTCTAGCCTAAGAGCAGCTCAGGTGAAGAAGATCTTGAGAATTTAGGGAACTGCAGGATCATTTGGTATTGACAGTGCTTGGGGATTCCCCCAACACTCCCCCCCCCCCAAAAGGCTAATGCAATCTTAGATAGGATTAATGGAAGTTAGGTGTCTTTCTTAAGGAGATGATGATTCTTCTGTGTAGTAAGAACAAATTTGGAGAATTATGTCTAGTTCTGAGTTTCACATTTTAAGAAGGAAATTAACAAGCTGGGGCATATTCAGAGGAAGATGAGGCAGATGGAAGAATAATTTCCATGACAAAAGGGGGTGATCAGGAAGGTCTTGGAGATATTTCCTATGAAAGAACTGGAAAATATAGGCATTAGGTGGGTTGGAATAGGATCACTTCAAGTAGCTCAAGAGGAAGATTGGTGTTGCAGAGCTAGTAATGGCTAGAAGTTATAGGGAGGCCGGTTTTGTTTCAATATAAGGATAATCTTTCCAACAATCAGAAATGCCCAATAATGGGACAGACTACTTTGTAAGACAGTGAATAACCACATCACTCTACTATTCAGTTAGAGGTCTTCTTGGAGGGGTTGTAGCAGAAACATAGGTGTGACACTGAATTGTTGTTGTTCAGTCATGTTCGACTCTTCGTGACCCCGTAGACTATAATGCTGTCCATGGGGTTTTCTTGGCATTTTGCATCTTGCCATTTCCTTCTCCAGAAGATTAAGACAAACAGAGGTTAAATGACTTGCCCAAGGTCACACAGCTAGTAAGTGTCTGCAGCTGGATTTGAACTCAGATCTTCCTGATTCCGGGCCCAGTGCCTTATCTACTGAGCCACGTAGCTGCCATGACATTGAATTAATTGGCCTCTAAAATTCCCCTCCATCTTGAAGAATCTGTGCTGCTAGCCTTCAAACTAGTACTACACCCCCATTCAATCTACAGATCATCCTTTTGCGTGATGGTGTGTTTGTGCATTTAATCATTCCATGCATTCATGGGAACAGAAATACGGGGCCTGAATAAGAAGATGACCTACTGGTGTTCCCTTTAGTAGACTGACAGCTTTGCCGGGGAAGTGAGGCAAGAACGAGTTGAGTGAGGATTTCCTGCCCTCAAGAAGCAAAGGTAGTTAGGGTCATGATGAATAGCATCGGCTCCTGGTCCCATTCCACATATTGGGAGGATGACATGATGATGGATAGGCATTGTATGATGAAGGTGTACCTGCAAAGTTGGTTCCAGGTAGGAGGACAGTAGTGATATTTGTGTTCTTACTTTAAAGTCCTAGACAGCCCTAGCTATCAGAGATAGGGAAGTTGGGATGGAACAACTTCCCTGGGACCGATGGGAATCTGGGAATCTTGGAAGAGTACCTAGTCTGTGCATCCAGGGGCTCAAGGCATTGCTACTCCCTTTTCCTGTTTCTATAAATACAAAATTTGGGTTATTGTACAGGCCACTAATCAAGTGCTTGGTGACTGATTGATAAATATCCAGCCAAGCACTGAGTCAAAGCCAAGGTCGAGAGGCAGGAGCAGTAGGCTGTTGCCAAGGGCATTATACTACGAGGAGGGGGGGCATTGAACGAGGGATACATTTTATAAATGCACATATTTTTAATACTGCAGAGTTTTGATCTTCATGGCACATAGGCATGCATTTTATGGAAGGAGTGCTGTCTTTTCAGTCAGAGAACTTGGGTTTGACTTTCGCTTATTAGGTGTGTAAACTTGGGCAAATTGCTTCTCCCTGGGCCTTAGTTTACTCAACTGTAAAAAGAGGGGATTGGATGAGATGACCTCCAAAGTTCCTTTCTTCTCTAAATCCCATGATCCAATAAACCCCAATTTGTTGCAGTGAAGTATCTAAGTTTCCCCAGGACAGTAATGGAGCTCAGAAAAGCCTTGTCTTGGCTGTCTTTGAATGTTTTTCTTTTAGGCATGTCTGTCTGAGATCCCCTTTTTCTGAGCAGAAGGTTAATCTTGACAACCTTGCCCCATCCTCCCGCCCCTACCCCCAAGGCTTTCTGGGAGGCAGGAACTGGGCAGCTTAGGCTAGTATCCAGCGAATATTGTGAGAATAAGAAGGAGGTTATTTTTTTAAGATGTGCTAGAGAGGTTTTGAGTATATTAGGAGAACAGGCCAAGTATCCTATCTGGGATAGTCATCATGAGGGGCATGTGTGTGTCCTGGTGATCCTAGGCAAGACACTGGCTGGATATTTCCAGAGCAACAGACTTCAAGTTGGTTTAGGTTTGGAATCAGGAACATCTGAGTTCCAGTCTTGGCTTTGACATTTACTAAATGTGTGATCTTTTCTCTCCCACTTGCTATTTGACCTTGGGCAAGTCACTTCATCTCTCTGGGCCTCAATTTCTTCATCTGCAAAATTGGGAGACTGGACTAGATAACCACTATGGCCTTTCCAGTTCTATCTTATGATCTTAGGCAGGTCATTTCCTTCTCTAAGCCTCAGTTTTATCTATCAAATGAGGATAATATGATTTTTTAAAAATCATCTACCTAATTGGGTTGTTGTCACAGGAAGACTCATTGTAAACCATGGCCTAATTTAACTGTGGGCAGTGGAGGGCAGGAGGAGGGGGTAGCATGATGAGAAAATCCAGGAGACACTGTCCCAGGCTAGGCCAGGCACCCCAGGATCCACTAACACTGGGTCTGTTACATAGTGGGCACTTAATCAATACTCCTTGATTGAGTAGCTGATTTAAAGCACTCTAGAAATATGAACAATTACAGCTATTGTTCTGTCAGGCCATTAAGAGGGGTTTTCAAGGATTCAAGTCTGCTGCTCTTTCCTGGCTTGGGAAAAATTGTAGTATAAATGGCAAATGATCCATTTCTTTGGATTGGGGGGAGCAATATTGGAACGTGGGCTCACAATGAGGGGCAGGGACAAAACGCTTGCTTGAACCTCAGAATCTACATGGGGCATTCGATGGTGGTGGAGGTGGGGTTAGCTAATAAGAAGAAAGAAACAACAGGAGGAGAGTGGGTTAGACAGGAAAGGAAGCCAAGGACCAGAGGGGGCAAGAATCACGTGGTCCAGTCCCAAGAGTCCAGTCAGGCTCCAAGGTAAGATGACCTTGGCTGCTGTAGGCGAGTCTGTGTTTGGCCAGGCCGCGCCCTCCCCCGCCGGCGCCCACACCTGGTTCCTAGCCAGCTGCCAAGCCCTGCCCCAGAAGTGGCTGCACTCCAGAGGCAGGTGAAGGGGCGCCCCGAGCTCCCCTAGCAATTTGGAAAGCGCTGTGGGACGAGGGTAATAATCATTAACACTTACAGCGCGTTTCAACTTCAGAGTGCTTTACAAACATTAACTAATTAGTCCGTGGGGAGGAGAGGAGCCATAAAAACGCACGGTTTATTATTTATTATTCATTTCTTTACCATCATTAACGCGCCTAGGCTCGGGCAGTTTCTATAGTGAACCACAGTATTCGCGGGGATAAAGTCGAGTTGAGGAAAATACTAGGGCTGGGCGGCGGCCGGGACACCCAGAAGCGGCTGAGAATTCGCCTTGGGTTGGAGTAGGGTGGGATGCAGTGTGGGAGGGGATCCTCTAGCCCCTAATCTTCGGTGTCTGGGAGGGTCCAACCGTGGGAAAACACGAATGTTTCAATTCGTCCCTCTCACTCCTTCCCCCCCACCTTCTACCCCTAATGGCCGGGAACAAAGGAACCCGGGAGTGGTTTTGCCTTTGTTCTCCACCCCAAGGCCCATTCCGTTCTCCACCCCAAGGCCCATTCCTTTCCCCTCTTCTCTCATCCGTGTCTCCTTCCTCGGCCTCTTTTTCCTCTGTCTCTCTCCTCTGGCATTCCTCCTCTCCTCTCTTTCTCTTCTCTCTCCTCTCTTCTTCCTCTCCTCCCTCTCCTCTTTTCTTCCTCCTTTTTTCTCCAGCTCTCCTCTTCTTTCTCTCGTCCCTCCTTTTCTCCGTCTCTCCTTTCTTCGCCCCTCGGTGTCTCCTTTCCTCCGACTCTCCTCAGTCTTTCCCCTTTCTCCTGTCTCGTGCCTCTCCTCTCCTCTGTCCGTCCCCTTCTCAGTCTCTCCGGGTCCCCGCCTCTCTCTCCCCTGCTGCCCGAGCGCTCTCCACGACGAGTGTAAAAAGCCCGTTAGCAAGCCTGTCTCGTTTGCCACATCAGGACATCGGCACGGAAGGCAAGCTGTTCCAGGCAATCAGCGAGCCCGGCTCCTGGAGACCAAATTGAAACTGTTGCGAACTAAAAGCTCCCCACTACACCTGAACAGGGGACAGATGTGCATCAATATTTATTCGGAACTCCCAGGAAACCTGGATGAAGTGTAATTATCTCAGCTCAATCAGCTCGGATTAGCATAACATCAAGTCACCCATCAGACGGAGGGTTTGATTTCGGGGATCAAAGCTCCGCGCTGTAGCCGCTGATTAATCGGCTATAAGAGAGTGACGAGAAGAAAGCCTCGCTGCTCTCCGTTAGCAGCAGCTGCACGCCTTTGATGCACCAATTGTTGCCAAGTTAACTTCTCTCAAACTTTCTGCCCTTCGCCTCTCCTCTTCCCCTTCTTCCCACACTCACCCCTCCGCACCCATCTCCAGCTCACCAGGCAGTGTAGCCTCAGACTCATGGGTAGATACACTGTAGGGAAAATCAGGACTCTGACTTGGGATACACAAGGTTTGAAGGTTAATCCCCATTCTTTGTGACCTTGGGCAGGAGGACATTTAGCCTGTCTGAGCCTCAGTTTCTACAATTGACGCATTAACAAGCATTCGTTATTTTTTCCAGCTTTAAAATAGTAGCCCTCCCTTCAAGTCCAGCTCAGTGCTTCATTGTATTGTGGTGATGACCTCGGGCTTCCAAAGGCTATGTATGACACTGGTAGGAGACACTGGTAGGAGACACTGGGGTCTGTCTGTCATCCGAGCAGCAGCCTCCCTAAGTTCCCGGAGGTTCATCACTAGAAGGGGAGGCACCAGGGAATGAATTAGGTCTTTGGCCACAGTGACTCTGGGTTGGCCATACTAGAACATGGAGGGGTTGGCAGTCTCACTCACTGGTGGAAGAAATCCTCACGCTGATGAAATCACACCCTGGAAGCAAGTAGAGGAATATATCTTAGTCCTTTGTTACCTCATCCTGTCATGGAGGTGACTGGTATCTTGAAGGCCTGCCAGTGGAGTGCAGTCTCTGGCAGGCACGTTGGTGCTGAGCTGGCCTCTGAGTCTATTGTCTGAGGACAGGCCTAGAGCCTTGGTAAGTGGGGAAGAAGGCTGGCCATTAGGTGATGGATTGGTTTTGGCCACAGCAACTCACCCTGGAGGGAATGCCATCTGCCATGGCAGGGTGGGGGTGGAGGAAGGGGAGTGAAGGAGTGTCAGAGTAGAGGAAATCGTTTATTTTTTAAAGTATTGAAGAAGTGAAACAGTGGGGTGGGAGTGAGCATTTCTCTTTCCTCCACAGATTGTGGTGTAGGGGAAAGGGCACTGGATTTGAATCCTGAATCTAAGAGACCTGAGTTCAAGGCCTATTCTAGTGAGATCTTGGTAGATTCTTGGGAATTCTCTCCAAGCCTCAGTTTCCTCATCAGCTAGATTGGGATCATAATACCTGTAATAATAACTGACATTTATATGGGAAGGAAGGAAACAAGCATTTATTAAATGTCTATTGTGTGTCAAATATTGTGCTAGTAACTTTACAATGATTATTTTGTTTTGTCCTTATAATTATCCCCATTTTACAGTTGGGGAAACTGAGGCAGACAGTGGTTAAAGTGACTTGCCTAGGGTCACACAGCAAGTGTCTGAGGCAGGATTTGAACTCAGGGCTTCCTGACTTCAGGTGACTTCACTGTGCGACCTTATTTTAGTGCTTATCAGTCCTCTGGGGACATTCTTTTTTGAGTCCCACAGCACTGTAAGCTAGGTGACATGATCCATATTTTACGCATGACAAAACTGAAGTCAGATTAAATGACTTGCTTATTGATCACATAGGAAGTGTTTAATGTGGGATTCGAACACAGTTCTTTCTGGTTTTAGAGCCAACATGCTGATCATTAGGCAGGCTGCTTCCTTCTTCACAGTGTAAGGATTTAAGTGGTTGCCCTTTGAAAACTGTAGCATGTTATACAAATATAAGGGATGGTAATCATGTTTGAGATAAACTACACAATAACATGTTGAGCCCCTTGGGAAAGCACTCCAAATGCAAGCTATGTTTTAAATGTGTCTCCTCTCTGTTGTTGGCGGGGGCCATGGCCCTCTGTGAGGATACTATGGAAGAGATTCCTGTTCAGGTGTGGGTTGGACTAGGTGACCTGAGATCCTTTCTAGCCCTGAGATTCTGATTTTGTGTTATTCTGTGACTTGAAGTTTCCCCCGCCCCCAACAGCCTTGTTTGAAAGGACATCTGCAGAGACGGTGATTTTTCTCCTGTTCTCGTTCTGAGTGGGGTGGTATGGGCAGATTAACGGCCTGTGTAGCTTGGCACATTTGTCTGCTTGTCTCAAGACAGAACGATTCTTCTCAGGAGGCACTGGACACAGGTATTTATTGAGTGCCTGCCGTGTGCCTAACACACTATGTGGGGGGATGGAAGAGAGGTAAAAAATGGGGAACTCTGTTCTCTGGGAGCTTACATGCTTTTGGGGCAGGGGATGGAAAAGAGACACGCGAGAAACCACTGTCACTGGCCTGCTGTGTACAAAAGGTGGAGAAGGCGGAAGACCTGGGTCCGTATCCCGGCTCTGCCTCTCGTTGGCCACTTAGGATTTGTATGACTCTGGAGAAGTCTGTTTTCCCCTTTCTGGACTTCAGCTTCATTGTCTGTAAAGTGAGAAGGGAGGAGGAACTATATGATTTCTAAGGTCCCCTCTAACACACAATATTACTCAATGAATGAAAGGTAAAAATGTATGGTAAGTGCTGTGGTTGTTCAGAAGGGGAAAAAAAATCTCTGTGGGCCCCAGTTACTGCAGCGCAAAAGGCTTTCACACCCGTGCATCATTTTATCTTTACAGCAGCCCGGCATGATATACAGGACAAGTTATTTACTAATTTCCATCTTACAGATGGTGAAACTCAAGTTGAAGTGACTTACCCAAAGTCATACGACTAAGTGGGTGGCAAAGCCGGCATTTGCCCAGTTCTTCTGACTCCGAATCACAGGATCACAGATGTAGGGCTGGGAAGGATTATGGAGCTCAACCACCATCAGTTTATGGATGGAAGAACTAGAGCCCAAAGAGAGGTCGAGTGCTTAACTCAAGGTCATGCAGAATGGGGACAGGATGCGCCCAGATCATCCCTGAGTTTACTGCTCTCATTCCACTACACGATAAAAATAAAAATAAGGATGCTTATATTGCTACTACTATGATGACTATTACTGTTACACTAGCATTACTATTACTACTAATATTCCTAGTACTATTATTACTATTACACTATTATCACTACTATGACTATTACTACTAGTATTACTATCACGGTTATTACTGCTATTACACTCTTATTATTACTACAATTACTACTATTTGTATTGCTAGCACTACTATTACTCCATTACACTATTATTATTACTACTACTATTACACTATTACTACTGCTTGCAATACTAGCATTACTATTACTACTCCTGCTACTAGTATTACTAGTATACTCTTGCACTGTCATTATTACTACTACCACTAGTGTTACTACTACTATTATCACTATTACTACTACTACTAATATTGCTAACACTACTATTATCAGTACTGTCACTGTTACTACTAGTAGTAAAGTAGTAATAACAAACTACTTGTATGACCACCACTACTACTACTACTGACAACTCATTTATACAATGCTTTCCTCAAAATAACCCTGTGAGTTGTTGCAGGGTTTGTTCTGTGTCTGTACCTGTGATGCTGTTCAAATGCAGACTGTTCTGCAACTGCTGTCTTCTGATCTCCTCATTCAACTGAATCTGCCCCCTCTAATGTCACCAGTGATCTCATAATTGCCAGACCTAATGGCTTCTTCTCAGTCCTCATTCCCGTTGGCCTCTCTGAACAATTTAATACTGTCAAACACCTCCTTCTGGGCTCTCTTTTCTCATTAGGCTTCCAGAACACTGCTCTCTACTAATGCTCTTCCTATCTGGCCACTCCTCAGTCTCCTTTGTTGGTTCTTCATCCATGTCATCCCTTCCAAGCCTATTATGGGTCCCTTTTTCTTTTTGTCCCTTGGCGATCTCGTAAGCTCTCATGGGGTTCAATTATTATCTCTATGCAGATGGTTCTCAGTTCCATATATTCAGTCTTAGTCTCTGTCCTGAGCCACCATCTTGAATCTCCAGTTTCCTCTTGAGCTGCATGTCCTATAGGCATTTAAAATTCAGCATATCCACATCAGTACTCATCTTCCTCCTAAACCCTCCCTTTTCCAAACTTCTCGATTACTTTTGAGGGCACCACCATGCTCCCAGTCAGGGTCATCCTTGACTCCTCATTCTCATTCACCCCACTGATGCGGTCCATTGCCCAAGCTTATTGTTTTCTACCTTCACAGCATCCTACGCACATTGCCCCCTTCTTTCACCTCTTGGCCACAGCCCTAGTTCAGACACACATCACTTCTCACCTGGATTATTGCAATAATTTTCTATTGCAATAGCTGGTTTCCCTGTCTCAAGGTTTTCTCCACTCCAATTCATCTTCCACTTAGCCATCAAGGTGATTTGTTTAAAGTGTAGATCTGATCATGTCCTCCTTCATTATTCCCTCACTGAACTCCAGTTGCTTCCTATAGCTTTTGAGATATAATATAAAATCTTTTGTCTTGTATTAAGACTCTTCCCAACCTGGACCCTTTCTCTCTCCCTTTGTAGCCTCCTTACACTCATTCCCCTCCACACACTCTGCAATCCAGCTATATTGACTCGCTAGCATTCCTAGAACATGATAGTCTTTGCACAGGCTGTCTCCCATGCCTGGAATGCTCTCCCTCCTCATCTCTGCCTCCTGGCTTCCCTGGCTTCCTTCAAGACTCAGCTCCAATCCCACCTTGTGCCAGAGGCCTTTCCTGGTTCCCCACCCTCTCCCCAGCTGTGAATACTTTCCTTTTCAATCAACTTTTTCTATATCTTATATATACATAGTACCATGATTTACGTTATAGAGTAAATTATCTTGTATATGCTAAGTATATACAAGATATAGAGAAAATTCCCCATGAGTATGCGTGTTCCTTGAGGGCAATGGACCTATCCCTCCCCTTTCTTTGCATCCTCAGCCCTCAGTATAGTATCTGACACTTAGTAAGGGCTTAATAAATGCCTGTTCACTAACTGACCGAGCTGATAGCCTTAGAGAGTTACTTGGGACTTGAAGAGGTTAGGTGATTTACCCAGAAGTCATAAAATCAGTATGTATTTAGCAATGCATTGTCTTCTCCATTCCAAGGCTCGTTCTCCATTTACTGTGTCCTGTTGCCTCTCATAATGCAAATTTATTATTCCCATTTCTTGGATAAGGAAACAGAGACCCTGAGGTAGCTTAAAGGTATCAGTGGCAAAATGTGTTTTGCATGGCTGCACATGTGTAACCTATATCAAATTGCTTGCCTTCTGGATGAGGGCGGAAGGAAGGAGGAAGAGAATTTGGAAATCAAAAATTTTTAAAATGAATGTTAAAAATAGCTTTTACATATACTTGGAAAAAATAAAATATTAAAAAAGTGTCAGTGGCAGAATTTCATCCCTGATACCTTGACTCTAGGTCCAACACTTTCTCCACTATTCCATGTGGTCTCAGTAGCGGCTTGGCAGGGATAGTTTTGTGTGGGAGTGGAACCTTTAAGTAGCAATTTTGCTATACAGGGCAAGCAGTATAAAAAACATCCTATGGCGTAAAATATGCTCTTAAATCAACTTTTTATCGTCTTGACTTTTTCTTGCCAATGGACTTCATTGACTCTGGAGGAGAGGGTGAGGCCGATGACTTTGCACAGTTCTGCCTCACTTAAATCCAATTCATGAGCAAGTCAAGACATCACCCTTGTGATGTCATTGGTCCTCTGAGAATGAAGGACAAACAACAGCAACAGACAGATATAGTTTGGAAGGGAGGTCTTCTGCCTGGGGAGCATTGACCAAGAGAGTCTGGGCCAGAGAGGAGCCTACCTTGGGGACAGATGCTGGTGGGCAGAAAGGAAGATTTCTGGCAACATCTTATTTTTAGCTACCATGGAGGCTAAGCTCTGTTGTTCACACATTGATTGCAAGTGCTGGTAGGGCCTTCAAAATTTTGGAGCCCTTAGGGAAAGTCCCTACTGTCCCACCCTAATTGTGTCTCTGTGGGGGCTTTGGGTTGGTTCTTATAGAACAGGTATGATTTGAATAGGCAGAAAGGAAGGGGGGGAGGGCCTTATAGGCAGGGAAAGCAGCAGGAGCAAGGATGTAGAGGTGGGAATGGATTTGCATTGCAGACAACATTTCATAGCTCACTTTTCTTTTCAAGTGCCTGAAGTATGTTTATGTTTATAATTTTCCTGGCTCTTTCCCAAGTTGTGTGAAGTCGAGGGTTAGTCTTCCTATTATACAGAGGGGTAAACTGAGATCCAAAGGGGTCAGGGCATTTGCTCCAAGGTCACAGACCAAGTTAGTTACAGAACCAGGTTCAGCTTCCAGGGCTCTTGACTTCCAGTTCTAGATTTTTCTTCATCTGATGCTTAAAGAAGCATATAGCTTAACCAGATTTGAGGATGCATAAGGACACTTCAAATGACTGGACCAGGAAGGCAGTGGGGAAGCTTCCTGATACCCAGGGCAATTCCACAACCTTAGTCTTCTTTTTGGAAGAATTATTTTATGTTCCTAGGCAGGTAGCTAAATCCTAGGAGTAATGGGCTGGCTGCCCAGAAGGTAAGAGGTCAGGGTATGGTCAGAGAGATGTCTTCCCAGCCCGACCCTTCCAACCCTCCTTCATTAGTTTATCTCCTTATGAAATCTCTCCCTATGCAAGATGGAGTAGAGTTTTTTTCCCTCTCCCCTTTAATTAAGAACTAAATATAGATCTTAATTAAGGCACTGATGAATTTAATTTAGAGTGGCATTAGGGCCTTAACTTGCAGAGCTCAACACTGTGTTTGTATAATGTAGGATATAAGCTAAATGAGTGCTTACTTGTTACTACCATAAATAATTCTCTTGCAAATCCCTTCCAAAGCACCACCAACACTAATCCTCTTCCCTTCTTCCTCCTCACCTTCAGAACAGTCATGGACACCCGCTGCCCAGCCCCATTTAGAGATTGCATCCTCAGTGTCCACCTCCTGGACATTCTCCACCTTTGTAGAGAACCAGGTGTTGAGGAACACAGTCTGTCAGAGGTGGGTACCAATATCCTAATGACTGTCTCAGCAGGTCTCAGGAATCTGATGTTACCTAAATAGCTCATCACCCAGACAGCCAATTGGCACTTGTTCAGTCGTTCTGTTAGAACATGAGTCTTGTTCTGAAATTGTGGGAAAGGCATGACTTTCAGTGATGGAGGAGCAGTGAAGGAAAACCAGGGACAAATAAGTGAAGCCAGATAATGTGGCAAAGTAAAGGAAGCAATGGACCTTTGAATTTGGCTTAGTCACTTTGATTTTGGCCTGTGTCACTTACTAGGTGGGTGCCCTTAGGCAAGCCTCATAACCGCTATGAGTCTCAGTTTCCCCATCAGCACACTGGGGATAATAATATTTACATGATCTGACTGCCAGGGTGGTTGCCACTAATTTGCTAGATAGATGCAGATGTGTGTTATTGAGAATAGATTCTGTGTTCTTAATCCCACTTTATCTGTAACTGTGGATAAATCCCTTCCCCTCTTACTGGGCTTCAGTTTTCTTGGTGTAATTTGGATTTTTCCTGGTGGAATTACAGTTTCTGTGTGATTTGGAGTTGGGAAGATAAAGGTTAGAATGTGTCTCAGGTCCTAACTAGCTAAGTGACCATGGACTAGGCTAAGTGTGGGGAACCTGTGGCCTCAAGGCTACATGTGGCCTTTTAGGTCCTTGGGTGTGGTTTTTTGACTGAGTCCAAGTTTTACAGAACAAAGGGGAATTTGTTCTCTGAGGTTTGGATTCAGTCAAAGGACCACACTTGAAGACCTAGAGCGCCGCATGTGACCTCAATTGCAGGTTCCCCATTCCTGGGCTAGGCGTTCGATTTCTCTAAGCCTGAGTTTCCTCTTCTGTAAAATGAATCTAATAATAATCATAATCCCTCCAATATTATTGTAGTACTGCCCGCAGGGTAGTTGGTAGGCTTACATGGGATAGTGTTTGGATAGCACTTTGCAAACCTAAAAACCTGTATAGATGCCAGTCTCCATGAATGGAACACAGTCCCTCCTCTCATCTGCCAGCTGAGATCATTCTCTTCTTCAAGGCTCAGATCAGGTGGCCACTCCTCCACGGTTCCCCATGACCCTCCAGTTTAAAGTCAGTAAGAACGTATTAAGCTCCTATACTGTGCTACGTGTTAGGTACACGAAGACAGAAACAAAAGAGTCATAGCTTACACTTTAAAGTAAGGTCTCCTTCCTCAAATTTTCTCATGGCGTTTTGTATGATTCCCTCCTTTCCATGACCATATTCTCCTTCTAGGTGGTTCAGAGGGTAGAGAGCTGAGCCTTGGAGTCAGGAAGACCTGAATTCAAATGTGACCTCAGACACTTACTAGCTCTGTCACCCCTTAACCTATGTGTGCCTCAGTTTCCTCACCTATAAAATGGGGATAATAATAGCACCAACTTTGCAGGTTGTCGTGAGGACCAAATGAGATATTTATAAAGCATTTGATGCAATGTCTGGCACATAGTAAGTGCTATATGAATGCTAGCTGTATTTTATTATTGGGGCAGCTGGGTGGCACAATGGATAGAGTGCCAGTCCTAGAGTCAGGAGGACATGAGTTCAAACCTGGTCTCAGACATTTACTAGCTGTGTGACCTGGGCAAGTCGTTTAACCCTGTTTGCCTCAGTTTCCTCATCTGTAAAATGAGTTAGAGAAGGAAAGGGCAAACCACTCCAGTATCTTTGCCAAGAAAACTCCAAATGGGGTCATGAAGAGTTGGACATAACTAATCAACTAAACAGCAATAAGATGATGCTGATGGTGGTGACAAGGAGAGCCTGGGCCCAGAATGCAAACTCTGAAGGGAAGGAGCAAACACAGAGAGAGGAGGACATAGTGTAAAATCACCAAGGTACTTGTGCCTGTTTTTCTCTGGCCCTTCAAATGGGCTAAGAGAACTTGGCTGGACATATTAAGGGTAAAGGCAGCTTTTGTACAAATTCAAATGCTGTACTTATTTGTGTAGAGAACAGCGAGTGGAAGATCAGAGGCACTGATAATGAATAGGTACCCAGAGCGTCTTGAACTCCTGGAACAGAGCTGGAGCAGAATAAAGGTACAATGGCATTGAGAGTCAGTGAAGACCAAGACCTCCCAGATATTGAAGACCCTGTGAATCATTAATGCTGCTAGTAAGAGAGCATGTGTTCCCTCCTCTTATTCTACTCAAAGATGGACTCTCTGAAACAGAGGGAGAGGAAAATTTGAGTCTAAGCATTGAACCAGTAGATTGGTTTTGGTCTTCTTGGGTTTGGGAAGAGCTGTAGGTACCTAGTTCACATGATAGTGTTTTTCAAAAAACACATTTGCTTTTATTCCTTTTGCTTTATTGGTCATAAGTAAAGAACTATATGTAGCCGCATCTTGCTTGGGTAATGGACTCTGCCATGCTGTCTGCACTTGTGATTAGAGTCCAGCGAAGCATAACAGGGAAGGCAGAATCTCTTAGCAGGTGAGGGCTGAGCCAAGAGACTAACTAAATAAATCTATACAGACCAAACTTAGTATTTTGCTGGAGCTCTGTGGAACACATAATTACCAAAGTGATTATGAGAGTATACTGCCCGGGGGTTATTGTTGAACAGGATCAAGAAAGTGGCCAGCATCATCCCCTGGTGTTAAAAATGATATATGGCATTCTATTAAGTTTCCTGAAGGAAGAAGCTTTGTTGTTTTCCATTTTTGCAAATTTCATTATATCTAAAATAGTGCTTTGCACATAGTTGATGTTTAGTAAATGTTTGAATTGAATTGAATTCCTTGATTACACTTCATCTCACATTTGTCTGAGGGAGAAAGAGCTGGAAGCTGAGTTAATAAATTTGATATTTCTCTCTGTTCCCTATTCCCAAATCCTTTCTGGGAGGGAACATCCATTTCTTTCCTGGGATTCTCTTGCTGGTTTCACTTATCCCCTATCTCCTAGTAATGGACTCTACCTTGCTACCACAGTGTCTGGGGTGATTTTTCTTAGGTTTGCTCAGGTTCTTGCCATGAATGGATAAGAAATTCCTCATGAGTGGCAGGCAGCATGCACCACTAGGACAGTCTGAGGTCCTGGCCAGTCTTCAGTCCTGTCCCAGAGGGCACCTCTTCATATTTCACTTCCCCAAACTTAGCTTCTTATGATTCCCCACATATCCGTATCCTATACATCAATAGGAGTATAATGCTGTGTGTGTGTGTGTGTGTGTGTGTGTATGTGTGTGTGTGTATTTGCTCTGAGGTAATAGAGTCAGGCTTCATTGTTTCCAATATCACCAAGCAGTTTCTAAGCTAAGGGAATGTTGAATTACAGCTGTTAAGATGGATGATTGGCCAGGGGGCAGAAAGCACTTGGAAAGTGGGTGAACTCAGCCTGTGGTGATATCAAGGCTTATCTCTAAACCGATTGAGCCAATGTCCAATGGAGAGAGTAGGGATAGTTGTTGCTTGGTCATTCAGGATGCACTGGGTCTTAATAGCTTTGGTGACTACCTCAATGTATACTTATGACTGTTGAGTACTTTCTTTGCACTGGCTTCTGGGTTAAGACAAGATAGACACTCAGCTAATTTATCTATGTATTTAATGACTATCCTGGATGTGTGTCTGAATCATAAACTCATAAAACATAAGAGCTGGAGGAGACCTTAGAGATCCCCTAGTAAAATCTCATTTTTTTCAGAGAATGTCTTAGTAGCTTGTGCTTGGTTCAGTGTTTTAAGTTTCATCCAAAGGCCCTTGTGAGGTTGGCATTGATTAAGAGCTTGGGACAACTTGGGTAATGTTGATCAGATAAGAAGCAGTTAGGGGTAGGGAATCTTCGGCCTTGAGGCCGCATGTGGCCCTGTACATCCTCAAGTGCAGTCCTTTGACTGAATCCAAACTTCACAGAACAAATCCTCTTAACGAAAGGATTTGTTCTGTAAAGCTTGAACTCAGATGAAAGGCTGCACCCAAGGACCTAGTAGGCAACATGTGGCCTTGAGGCATCAAGTTCCCCACCCCGAGGGGCAATAGGAGGCAGCAGGTAGTGGTGGTGGGGGAGGTACTGAGTTATTGCGTAGTCATAAAAAGTTAGAGCTATCTCTCACCAGAGATAGCATGGTGTAATAGAAAGCAGGAGACCATTTATTAAGTACGTTTTGTGTGCCTGACACTATGCTAAGTGCTAGGAACTCAAAGATAGGCAAAAATATGGTCCCTGCCCTCAGGGAGCTCACTTTCTAGTAGGGAAGACAACACATAGATAACCATACACACACAAGACAGACACGGTATATAAATGGATCGTAATCTCAGAGGAAAGGTGCTTGGATGGGGGAGAGATTAAGGAAAGGCCTTCTGTAGAAAGTGGGATTTGGATCAAAGCCTTATTATCAGAAAGATATAGGTTCAAATCCTGCCTTAAAGACTCACTACTTGCTGACTGTGTGGCCCTGGACAAGTAACATGCTCTGCGAGTCTTATTTCCCACATCTGTATAATAGAGATGATAATAATGCCATCTGCTTTGGGGCGGCAATGACCTAAGGAGATAAGGTACGTAAAGTGATTTATAAATGTCAGCTTTTATCCTCTGGTCCACCTCCCTCATTTCCCAGAGAAGAAAACTGAGTCCCAGAGAGGGGAAATTGTATACGTTCAAGTCAAAAGTTAAAAGCACAGTTGAACCTAGAACCCAGCTATCCAGATTGCTTGGCACTCTTTCTCCTAAACGCTGCCTCTGGGCCTCATTTTCCCCAACAGTAGAATAAAGGGGCTTGGCTAAATGAATTTAAGAGCTCTCCAAGAACTAAGATTGAATGAGGATCACTGTTCCTTTGACTCATTTGGGACACTTCCCTTGCCCTCCGTCTCCTCTTCTCTTGCCCAGTAGAAGGGTCGTGTGTTCAGGCTAGATCTAGATGAAGATGTCCTGCCTGGAGGCAGGGGGATGGATGAGATGAGACTAAGTGTCTACAGAATTCTTTTCTAAAATACTTCCTAGTTTCCAAATGGTGTCTGGAGTCTTAAAAGTGGGGACAGTATGGGGTATGTGGGTATTATGACTCTGGGATGGTAAGCAAAGGGCAGGCAGATTTGACATCAATTTTATAGGGACCAGCTATAACAAAGCCAGCTCAGAGCACAGGTCCAGGGTGACCTTTTTCCAGTCCTGAACCCCTTGCTCCAAACCCCAGCTGCTCAGCCTCCCTTCTCTCAGGCTTGGGAACTTGCTGCCTGGGCTCCCTTGTGCCCGGGGCTTTGCCTCTGGCGGTCTCCTGGCTCACAGGCTCGCCTTCTAAGCTCTGCTTTCATTCCTAAACAGGCAGGAAAATAAGTAATTGATTTTTGGATACAACATAAGCCTGGAGAGTGAACCTTTAATAGGAAGGGGTGATGAGCTGAGGGAGGGAGCATTAAGGTATTAAAAACAAACACAACTACAGGAAAAAAAAAACCCTGCCCTAAACCTACACACTGAACCAAACAAGCTCAGAGCTGCTGGGTTTAGAAGCTTACTGAGAAGCTAGCTTGAGGCAGCTAGGGAGGAAGGCTTAGTTGGATCAAGGCCCAGTGACATCATATGGAGGAGGGGGCAGGACCTTCCTTCTTCAGTGCTGGTACCCATCTTGTCCTGCCCCTCTGACTGCCTTCCGCCCAGCCTTGTAAGCCACCGTTTGTTATAATGTAAAAAGCATTAAATTTCATAAACTCTCAATGCTGGAAGGATCTTAGAGGTCACCTACCCTACCTTCTACACTGTTCAGGAATCCTATCTCAAGTATCTCTGACAAGTCAAAGAAATCAGAAGGCTTGAGACAGTCTTGTCTCCACTGTCTTACTCTAAGTACTCCTCCGTGGGCAGTCCTTCACCCACTTTGGGCTCAATTCCCCCATCTATGAAAGGAACAGTCCCTTTAAGCTCTAAATCAGGGGTTTTCAATTTTGTTTGTATCATGGACCCCTCTGGCAATCTGCTGACGTTTATGATCCCCTTCTCAGAATAACATTTTCAAATATATAAATTAAAATTCATAAGATTACAAAGAAAAAACAGTGCTGTTGAAAGAAGATTATTTATTTTTCTTTCCAAGTTCATTGACTTTCTGGAAAAGAATACTTGCTATAAATCTATGGTCCTATGTCTTTCTTGGTCTTCTAGGGCTTAGGGGTGGAGCAGGGCCTGAAGGATCCTTTGGGACTTTGCTGGAAAGTGAAGGAGGCCTTGAAAAGGGGGTTATTGTCTTAAATGACATGTTTTAGTGACTGGGTCATAGAAGCAGGAAGAGGAGCAGATTTAAGAGGGCTACCTCTTCCCACATACCAGGTCCCTGGTGGAAGAAGCCTCTACACCCCAAAAACTGCCTTATATTTATTTTGTTTCTAGTTTTAATTTGCTTATCTGTGTGCATGTTATATCTCCCCAGTAGAATATAAGCTCCTTGAGGACAGGAACTGTCTCACTTTTGTATTTGTATCCCCAGTTCCTAATACAGCCATGCAGCTATGTGGTTCACTGGACCTGGAGTCAGGAAGACCTGAGTTCAAAGCTGGCCTCAGACACTAGCTGTGCGACCCTCAGGCAAGTCACTTACTTTGTCTCCTTTAGTTTCCTCACTTATAAAATGGAGATAGCACCTACCTCCCAGGGTAGTTGTGAGGAACATAGGTGATAATATTTGTAAAGTGCATAGCACATAGTAGGTAACTAATAAATGCTTCTTCCCCTTTGCATTCCTTTCCCTTAATCATTATCTACCATTGGCCTTATCCATACCAGGCTCAGCAAACCCTTCTTCCCTCCCTCTGCTTTATGAGATTAAAAAATTGGGAGACCAGAACTGAGGATGGGGTGGGGTGGGGTGGGGTGGTGGAGAAATAGAGGAAGGGAAGGAGAAAGGGAGGAGGGAACAGTAATGAGAGAAAGAGAGAGAGGGAGGGAGGGAGAGAGAGAAAGAGACAGAGACAGAAAGAGACAGAGACACAGACACAGAGAGACCGAGGGAGAGAGACACATGGAGAGACAGAGAGAGACACACACAGAGACAGGAGAGAGAGAGAGACAGAGACACAAACACACAGAGAGAGGGAGAGAGACACACATAGACAGAGAAATATACAAAGAGGGAGAGAGAGAGAGAGGCAGAGAGAGAGAGAGAGAGAGAGAGAGAGAGAGAGAGAGAGAGAGAGAGAAAGAGAGAGAGAGAGAGGGAGCAGAGACAGGGAGAGAGAAAGACAGACAGACAGAGACAGAGAGAGACAAGAGACAGGACAGAAACAGAGACAGAGGGAAAGACAGACAGACAGAAAGAGGCAGAGACAGAGAGAGAGATAGAGAGAGACACACACAGGCAGAGAGAGAGAGAGATACCAAAGAGAAAGAGAAACAGGAGAAAAGCGAAAGACAGAGAGATGGAGAGACAGAGACAGAGAGACAAAGAGACAGAGACAGGAGAGAGACAGAGAGAGACAGAGACACAGCGACAGAAACAGAGACAGAGAGAGAAAGAGAGACAGAGAGACAGAGACACAGACAGAGGGAAAGACAGACAGAAAGAGATAGAGATAGAGAGAGACAGAGAGAGACACAGACACACAGACAGAGATACACAAAGAGAAAGAGAAACAGGTGAGAGACAGACAAAGACAGAGAGAGACACAGAGACAGAGACACAGAGATGCAGAGGCAGGGGAGAGAGAGAGAGACAGATAGAGAGACAGAGACAGAGAGAGACAGAGAGACAGAGACAGAGACACAGAGACACAGAGACACAGAGAGGCAGAGGCAGGGGGGTGGGGGGAGAGAAAGAGAGAGAGAGAGATAGACAGACAGGCATAGAGAGGGAGAGAGAGAGAGAGAGAGAGAGAGAGAGAGAGAGAGAGAGAGAGAGAGGGAGAGATAGAGAGCATGGCAGGGCAAGGCTCTGGTGTGCCTTTGGCAAGGTTTGGATGTTACGCTAAGTCTGTTATTGTCCACTGAAGGCTTTGAGCCTTCATTGGAGAACATTTGATGACTTATTACAAAACAAATATTTCTAGTCAGTACATGAAGAGTAGAATTTACTATGATCAAAAATGTGCATTTATTAAAAGAAATAGTAAAGTATCTGTCTCTGTACCCATCTGCACACTGTGCCCGGGGAAGCTTCCTGCCGACATGACGCCTTGTCCTAGAGGCTGCAGATAGCCTGTCAGGCTGGTGATGGAAGCGAGTCTTCTGCTTTTTCTTTTCCTTGGTCAGTGTGTGGAGAGCCTGCCAGTAAGAACTTACACATGCCCTCCTCACATTCCCTGTACAAATGGGTTTGTTAATTCTTGAATTTGATGCTGGGAATGATATTTTTTTTGCATCTTCCCATTTAAACCCAAACTTCATTCAATTTTTGAAAAATTGGAAATATATGTGAAAGGGAGAAGTTAATTCTCATAGGAAATACTACTCCCATTTCTTTCCTGTCTTCCCTACCAAATAAAACTTCAAAATAATCTTTTAATCATTTTCAAAAACCTTAACAGACTTTAAATACTATAGAAATCTAGGCAAAATGGAAAGGTGTGGCTAGAGCTCTGAACGTGGAGTACGGGAGACTTGAGTTCAAATCCTGCCTCAGACACTGTTAAGATCATTTCCCTTCTCCAGGCCTCACTTTCCTCATCTGTTAAAGTGAAAAGGTTGGACTCGATGGCTTCTAAGGCTCCTTCTAAATTGATGAACTCCATAATTTGAATTCTTTTTCTACAAGAACAAAAAAAGAGGGCCATTTGATTCCATGAACATCTATGAGGATTATTTGTGAGGCATGGTGCTGAACACCAGAGATACTGGGACAAAAACAGAGCAGTCCCTGCCCTCAAGGAGCTTAGAGTTCTGGAAGGGTCCTACTAGCAGTATATAGAAGTATAGTATAAGTAAAATTTAGAAAGGAGAAAGCACTAACCAATGGGCAGCTAGGTGGCACAATGTATAGAACTCTGGCTCTAGGGTCAGGAGGACCTGAGTTCAAATCCAGCCTCAGACACTTACTAGCTGTGTGACCCTGGACAAGTCACTTAACTCTGCCTCAGTTTCCTCACCTGTAAAATGAGCTGGAAAAGGAAATAGCAAACTGCTCCAGGATATTTGCCAGGAGAACCCCATATGGGGTCACAAATCAGATACAACTGAAAAGACTCAACGACACGATGCTAAGGGAAGTCTCCACAGAAGGAAGTGGCGTGGGGGGTGGACTGGTCACATGAATGCATGCACAAAAGCAGGAGATAGAGGGTATTGAGTTTGAGGAAGCATTGGCTGGAAAGTAGAGTTCACGAAGGGTATGAAATAAGACTGTAATGAGGTTGGTGGGAGCCTGCACGTAGAGAGCCTTCTAGAAATGGAGAAAATACAGGAACTACTCTTGAAGCCCTGTAAGGAAGAGGACATTTATACAAACAGAGGTAAGAAATAAAGTGTTGTGGGAGGTGAGAGGAAGGAGCAAAGCTCCTCCTGCTGGGGAAGATCAAGGAGAAATTCATGAAGAAGATGAGAGTTCAATGGAGCAGGATTTTGAGAGATGGAGTTGGTGAAGGGATGGGGGAAGAAGGGAGGGGGATGTTCCTGGAAGAGGGAGGGAGTGTCACGAACAAAAGCCCAGCACCAGGAAAGCACGAGTTAGTCATTTTCAGTGAACAGTAAGGAATCCATTAGTGTCAGAGCATCTGGTACATACATATGGGGAGTAGTGAGAGATGAGGCTAGGAAGGGGAAGAGTTAGAGCCAGGTTATGAAGGACATGATTATCAAACTAAGGAGTCTGGACATCAGTTCAACAAATGTGAAAAGCCTACTATGTGCAGGACACTGTGCTAGGTTCTGGGGACACAGATGTAGAAGTTATAACCCCTGATCTCAAGACACTTTAAATCTAGTATGAGGGAAGAAAACATATAAGATGCTAAATTTGACTTCAGTTCTTGGCAAAAATTTAGAATGTATTATTAAAAGTATGGTCTATCCTTTTAGAAAGGGAGGTGGCATGGGTTCCTCAAGAATTGGCAGGGCCAACCTAAACTACTCCCCATTTTTGATAAGATTCCTAGGGTGGTAGATTAGGGGAATGTCATAGCTCATATACATCATGTACTTCGATTTCAACCAGGCATTTGTCAACATCTCTCATAGTATCCTTCCTTGTGGACAAGACAGAGAGATGTGGCTGTAATATTAGGTAGATTTGGAATGACCAGAACCAAGTGATGACATTTGGGAAGAAATCTGGGGGAGTGTCCCGGGAACCTGATCTTGGCAATGTTTTATTTCAGTTTTTTTGTAAGTGAGTTAGATGAAAGCACAGGATGGCATACATGCCTATTAAATTTGGAGATGAGGCGAAAGTGGGAGGGAGAGTCAAAATGTTGGACGATAGAATCAGGGTCCAAGAAGATTTCAATGATCGAGATTGATGGACCAAACTTAGTAAGATGAAATTTAATCAGCAATCAACTTCGTAAGTACAAGAAAGCAGTGGTTAGGGTTAGACAATAATTCATGGCAGTTTTAGTGGATCACAACAGTGCAGAACAGTATTGACAGCCTAGGGAAGGGCACTAGGACCTTCAAAAGGATGAAAGGGTCTCTAGCTCTCAACCCACCCTCCTCTCAGCTACTACAAAGGGAAAATCATAAGGAATGTATGAACTAGGGGAGGGGAAGGCCCACCTAATTTATCTTTGATGAGAGTGATGCATTTGTCTTCAATGAGAAAATGCATTTGCCACCAATTTGCTTCTAACAGATAATGTATGTAAAATCTTTGCACATCTTAAAAGCCTGTATAAGTGTTTATCTGTTATCATTATTCATTATATTGGGGGGTGGGGAAGGTCACTAAACTACTAGGGCAGCTAGGTGGTACAGTGGATAGAGCATCAGGCCTGGAGTCAGGAAGACTTATCTACCTGACTTCAAATCTGGCCTCAGATACTAGCTGTGTGACCCTGGGCAAGTCACTTCACCCTGTTTGCCTCAGTTTCCTCATGTGTAAAATGAGCTGGAGAAGGAAATGGCAAACCACTCCAGTAGCTCTGCCAAGAAACCCCCCAATGGGGTCACAGAGAGCCGGACACAACTGAACAAACGCTGGGTTACAGAATTTAAAACTGAAAGGGACCTTAGAGGTCATCTGGTTCAAATTTCTTTTTTTATGGAAGAAGAAACTGAGACTCAGGAAGGGGAAGTAAAACTGCTCCAAAATTACACAGGTTATATGTTAGATTGCTTGCAGTCATGGGGAGGGGAAAGAGGCAGGGAGAAAAATTTAGAATACAAAAAAATGAATGCTGAAAATTGTCTTCACATGTAATTAGAAAAAACAAAATACTATCAAATTGAAAAACAAAACAAAATTACCAGGCTAGCTGCAAGTAACAGAGTCAAGATTTGAACCTAGGGTCTCGGTCTCCAAATTCAGGTCTCTTTCCCCTTATATTCTGCCTTCATGTCCCAACTGTATTATGACATATAGACATTAGGCCTTTTAAGTACTAGCTGGGGAACACAAATACAGTGTGGCCATCGAGAAAACATCTCTAGGCATTTTCCATTTTTTCTTATGTGGCCTCTTGGGCCACACAGCTCATGTGTCCCTACACTTGGATTAGATGCTTCTTTCAGGAGCCTGTACTTTTTGCACTTTGGGTATTGGAAGTAGGTGGGGGTCTGTGTGGGGGAGTCATTGGCCATTCTGCACAGCACCCCATTGGCAGCCCCAGCCTCTACATTTGCCAGCCTCATTAAATGTTCCTTTGACGCCTGATGTTCAGCTGGTTCCCAATAGGAGGCTTGCTGGAGGCGTGGATAAAGGCTCAAATTGGCATCTCTAGGCATTGGCCCGGATCCTGCACTGCTGGGCACTGGAACAGAACAAATGTAAAGTTCCCCTCTTGGGGACCCCCACCCAGTCCCTATTCCTGCAGCCCTTCTGTTCCCTGTCAGCTGGGCACCAGTGACAGAGAAACGTTCCTGTTAACATGGCATAGGCCAGTGAAGGGGCTCCTGGCAACTGCTCTGCTGACTTCTTCTTGGCCCTTCTGTGTACAGTGGTCCCTCTGCCAGGCTGGAGCCGGGGCAGCTGCAGATGTGCTCCAGAGATTCCTGCTCCTGGCCTCCTTTTACCTCCATTGAGGGAAGTGAGGACAGATTGGAAGGAGCTGGCAGGTGGTTCAAGGTGTATGTAGGCCCAGGCCAGGCCTCCACAGGGTGTGTGGGGTGTGGGGCAAATTGTAAAATCACAGAATCTCTGATTCAGAAGGAAGATCAGAGGCAATCCAGTCCATCACATACATGAGCAAGAAGCCCTTCTGCAATAGACGTGGTCATTCATTCCTTGTCTGAAGAGTTCCTGTGAGGGGAACTCAGTGGTACACAATGGAAAAAGGACCAAGGTGCAGCAAGAGAGAGTTGGACACGAAAGGAAAAAAGCCAATGGGAATGTTACCCCAGGGTGGGCTGATCTCCCTACCCAGCCAAGCCCTATACACACCTATGATGCTAGTAACTGCTAAGGTTTGGCAAAGAGCATCAGCTTTTCATTACTGAGGGGAGCCTTGCAGTTCCTGAGTCCACTTCCCAAGGTAGTTGTGGGGCTCAAATGAGACAATAGATACTGAGGGAACTCGGAGAGCCTAAAGTGCTAGACAGAGGCCATATTTTTGTGCAAAACATGGCTTTTTTTGGACAGCTGTTTGAATCCTGGCCCTACCATGTACCTGTGTGACCTTGGGCATTTCACTCAGTCCAGGACTTCTTAGACTTTTTTCACTCCTGACCTCTTCAGTGCTTCTGAAACTGTGTGTTGCGACCCCATATAGGTCCAAGTTTAAAACTGCGTCTCAGTCTCTTAATGTATAAAAGATGAAGAGGTTGGATTAGATCTTATCTAAGGGCCCATTTACATCCACTATGAACTTCTGACTTCCAGAGGCAGCCTCTTCCACCTGTTCTGATCACTTGAAAATGTGTACTTCTATCAAATTAAAATTTGGCCCTTTTGCCTTCTTCCACATGGCATCCTTCAGATATCTGAAGGCAAGTCTTCTTCATCCCCATTTCCTTCAGTCTGTCTTCATATGGCATGATCTCAGGGCTCTTTCACCCTTCAGTAGAAGGTAAGCCTCTTGAAAGCATTTATTTTTGTCATTATATCTCTCTCTGTTCATCCTCCCCACCCCCATACTTGTTGCTGTGACCCTGAGCAAATCATTTAACCTTTCATCGCTCTAGGAGGCACTCTAAGAGTATATGTCACAAAGAAGGCGCCAGCTTGCATTGGTAGAGGGAGTTCCCTATATCAATGAAATGACAGGTCCAGTCCCTATCGCTGTATCGCTGACCTGTTCTCTGCCTCCACCTTGCCTACTCTGCAACAACCCCCGCCCCCGCCCCCCCAGCACTCGGACAACACTTGGCCAATGTAGCATGTGGCCGTATCTATTATAGCCCTGGGTCATGTCAATCATTCACTCAGCAGAAATTTATTTCCTTCTAGCCAGCTATTATTATTATTTCCACATTCCACAATTTGTTTGGCCATCCCCCAATCAATGGATACTGCCTTTATTTTCAGTTCTTTATGACTACAAAAAGTATTTCAATATATATTTTGCATATATGAGACCTTCCTTCCTTTCCTTCCTTCTTCCTTCCTTCTTTTCTTTCTCTTCCTTCCTTCCTTTCTTTCTTTCTTCCTTCCTTCCTTCCTTCCTTCCTTTCTTTCTTTCTCTTTCTTTCTTTCCTTCCTTCTTTCCTTTCTCTCTTTTCTTTTCTTTCTTTCTTTCCTTCCTTCCTTCTTTCTTTCTTCCTTCCTTCCTTCCTTTCTCTTTCTTTCTTTTTTCTTTCTTCCTTCTTTCCTTCCTTTCTTCTTTTCTCTTCCTTCCTTCTTTCTTTCCTTCCTTTCTCTTCCTTCCTTCCTTCCTTCTTCCTTCCTTCCTTTCTTTCTTTCTTTCTTTCTTTCTTTCTTTCTTTCTTTCTTTCTTTCTTTCTTTCTTTCTTTCACCTTCTTGGGCCAACTGCCTCATTTCATAGATGAGGAAACTCGGGGTCCGACAGAGGCTTGCCTAGGGTAAAACAGCCAGTAGTTGTCAGTGTCTGGACCTGAATCAGAACCCATTTTTTCTGACTCCTGATCCAATGTCCTCTCCATTGTTTTTTTTCTCGCGATACCCCCATGACATAGGTAGTACAAAAATTATTTCTATTTTGCAGGTGAAGAAATTGAGGTTTCTGAAGAAGTGAATTGACATTTCCCATGCTCACACACTGAATAAATGGCAAAACCAGGATTGTCTTCATGTTATATTAGGACCAAAACCATTGGTCAGTTAGTGACCAATTTCCTGGTTATTGGCTTCTTCGAATTAAGGAGGCTAGTCCTAGGATGACAGATACAGTCTGTTGCTGGCTTTGAATCTGATGTTTTTTTTTTTTTTTCCAGTTTGATAGAACCTTCCAGAGCTCTTGCTTCATTGTTGCTTTCAAAATCTGAAGGTTACCTCCATGCCATAATGAGATAGCAGAAGAGTGCTTTAGCAGACATCATCTTCTTTGTTATACATAAGGAAAGTGAGACTCAGAAAGGTCTCCAATGGGAATGCTGCCTCCTAAGCAACTTAATGGCAGAGTCAGATTTAGGCAGTCCTGGCTCTACTGGCTCCTGGTCTCCTGCTCTTTCTCACTGTACCAAAGAGACTTCCTTGCCTTCTCTAATCCTTCATATTCTTCATAGCATTACAAGGTTGGAATTACCAGGGCCTTCCCCCAGGAAACACTGGCATCCTGTGAAACTGACGGATGTTACTCATCCTCCTCCCAGAGTGATCAGAGCCCCCAGGTTTATCCTCTGCTTCCTCCCCTGATAGTGGCCTTCCCAACAATCGTATGGCAGAATATCTGGGTGTTTCTCCACTCACAGGGCCTTGTGCCTTATGTATTGAGGTACAAGGTTTGTCTCAGAAATCTCCCACAACCTTTACCCCATGATTAACTGAATTTATCTTAAAAAGTTAATTGAGAGTAGTTTTTGCTTTTTCCTTTAGAGTGGTTTGTGGCATATCATCGAAGCAGCAGATTAGGGCCCTACCCTTCCAGGGTCCCCTAGCTTCCATTGGGCTCATAAGTTGAGCTGATGCACCCTGGAAAAATTCAAGGTAGGAGTTTAATGGTTTCCTGCAGTAGTCAGGATGAAGGATTGATCTGGGCATAGCTCCCCAGGGCAGGAGTGATAGCTCAGAGGTTAATGGCCCAGGATCCGGGTCCCCAGTCTGTAAAGTGTGACTCATGAGCTGGCTTCTTGGAAGGCTGTATCTCCTTGAGTTAGGAAAGAGACATCTCCACCCCCAAACCTGACAGGGCAGAGAGCCATTCCAGAGCTTGGCCTGAATAGTGGCATTTCTTCATTCTCTGTGCATCCTTAGAGATGAACGAGCAAATAAACAGCTAACATTTTGGCCTCTGGGCCTCGGGACTGATGAAATGGCTGAATAATGGATGAAGCTGGACGGATCGGTTCAGAGAATGGGCACTGGGGAGGAGGATGGAGTAGGTGGAGGAGAGAGCCAAGGGAAAGAGAATGGTCCTGGCAAGTGGAAATGCCATCGGGAGCACAGGCATGAGGGTTTTCCACTGAGAGCCTAGGAGTCCCTCAGGCCAGCAGCCCCATTATGGAAAGTGGCAGAGCTATTTGACTCAGAGACAAAGGGAAATTTGCATGTTACAGGGAAGCGCTTTGCACAGCAGGCATTTAGCATCAAAATGCTGGCCCCTACGGTCCCCTTAGCTCCGACCAAGCTAATGGGCGGGCATCCAGCCTTAATCAGTCTGCTTGCAATGACCATGAATGCAATGGTTAGATACCTCAGAGAGCTTCTGGACTGTGAGAGTTGTGGAATAGGATAGGAGGGGACTGAGGCTACTTTTCCTGGAGAAGCTCACTACTTTGAGGAGTTAGTCTTTTATGGACAGCTCCAATGGCAAGGGCAGTCGGGCACTCAGCGGAGTAACTTATACTCCCTTCTCCCTTCCTGCCTTTGTCAGGGTGTGAGGGAGGTACAGGAGCATCTGGAAACTCAGCCTAGTGGCCTGGCATGATAGGAATATGTGCCCAGCCTGACTTGGGGAAGGCATCCTAGGGAGGTAGCTAGGTGGGAGGATGGATAGAGTGCTAGAGTATGAGTCAAGAACACCTGGGATCATTTCCTGCCTCTGGCACTTAGAAGCTGTATGACCTTAGGCAGTCTGCCTCAGTTTCTTCAACTGTAAAATAGGGATCATAATAGACTCTAACTCCTAGAATTGTTGTAAGGATCACATGAAATACTGTAAATAATACAGTTTATAAAGCTTGCAATGGTAGTTTTTATTATTATCCTAAGGCTAGACTTCAGGGGAGCAGGAAAGTGGTGGAAACCAGTAGCTATCCTCCCAACCTATACCCACTCCGCCTCACCTCAGCTCCCAGAAACCCCTACCTGCGTTCCACTCTCCTAGCTAGGGCCCCCTGCTGACTCCTCTTCTTCTCCAAGGCTCCTTCACCTTTTTGCTCATTAGCGATATGCACAGCCTGATTGGGATGAAGGAAAGTCCTGTGCATGCCATCTCTTATTTCCTAATTGGTCCCTCAGCCCTTTTACTGCCAGTCTTCCTTGGCATGACCACAGTGGCACCTTCTGCAGCTCAGTCACTCTGCCAATATGGTGTTCAATGCCAGAGCAAAAGGGGGACCCCTTCCCAAGCCCTTTAGATTAGAGCTTCTGGCCAGAGCCCACTCAGCATTCTCCTCCCATGGGCAGGACACCAACTATAGTTCAACTCCAAGTTCCAATTGGTCAAGGACTTCACCCTTTAACCTACTCAGCCCCATCATATGCATCTTCTTCCTTAGGCCTGCCTTCATTTCATATACCAAATGCCAGACTGGATTGCTGCCTAGGCAGAGCCCTTTTGCCAAGAGGATGGGCTAGGGGGAGGAGGAGAGTGGGCATCATGCCTCCCACAGCCTCTAGGCACCCACATAATTGGATTGAGCTGCTAGAATCAGGTTCTCTGGAGCTGACACTGCCATGTTGCTCATCCTCTGGCCCTGGAAAAGATGCTTTGGCTCAGCCCCTTGTTGGATCTGGGTCCAACCAGCTTTTCCCATTAATAGCTAGGGAATATCTTGAGAAGCACTTCTGTGTAGACCCAACTTTTGAAGCATGAGAAGTGTTCAGGGGAGGCAGACCTCTCTCATGCTGACCTCAGACACCTGTCGTGCTTAGTTCAATTCCATTCTATTATGCTCAATGATCATTTATTAAATTCCTACTGTTTCAGGCGTTGTGCTGAATCTTGGGGATACAAAGAAAAAAATGTAACAGTTCCTTCCCTCAAGAGGCTGACATTCTACTAGTGAATTGAGGCCAAGGACCATGTTCCTGGGTCCATTTCTCAGGCCACAGCACTGCCCAGACCAGTGTCTGTATTCCAATGTCATCCTTATTGTCAGTCTTGTCAAGACCACACTCCTCTGTCCTCCTTGGCTCTACTCTGTGCCACCTGTAGAATAATGTAAAGGCATGGCACCACCAAGTGACCATGTCATTGCCATCTCAATACTTTCTAGGTTGCTTTCAGTCCTAAAAACACGTGTCATCTCATCTCACCATGAATTTCACTGTCGTTCATGTTTTATTAGTATAAGTGCCTTAAAAGCAGATCAGAGTCAACTAATTTGCTCATTAGTAAAAGGAAATTAGCCATTTGAGATCTGTTCTAATAAAATTAGCTGGGTGACAAATGCTTTGTTGCCATGTTTATTAGATTACTCTACTCTCTGCATTTTAAAGTTGAGATCAGCTATCAACAACTCTTCAGGGATATTTCCACTGTTCCTCTATTTTTTTTAAAAAAATGTTTTATTGATATGCTTTTCTTTAAAAAAAAAAATTGTCATTTCTCAATGGTATCCCCCTACAGAACCCTTTTATTTAACAAATAAATATAGTTAAACAAATCAACACATATTCTCTGTCTGAAATTGCCCTTCCCTCATTTACTATCCCCCATCTCTTTGCTGAGAGAAAGGCACGTTTTACTATCGAGTCTCCTGAAGACATGATTGGCCATTGCATTGATCAGAGAAGTCTTTTTTAAATGAATATTGTAAATTATTCTCCTTGCTTTTCTTCTGGATCAGAGTCATACAAGTCTTCCCAAGTTTCTTGGACTTCTTCATATCTTCCATGTCTGTGGTGCAATTCCGTTCAAACGTCGTAATTTTTTCAGCCTTTCCCAAATGATGCTTATCTGTTTTCCTTCTAATTTTTGTCTTGTAACAAGTGCTGCTACAAATATTTTTCTGTCTATTGATCCTTGATCTTTGACCTCCTTGGGGGTATATGCCTAATAATTGTATTGCTGAGTCAAAGCCATTTAGTGATGTTTTTAGTATAATTCCAAATTGTTTGTCTGACTGTTAAACCAAACTACAGCTCCAGCAACAATGCACTGATGTGCCTGTCTTCTCCTAACTCCTTTAATATTGGTCATTTTTATCTTTTGCCATCTTTGTTAGTTTGATGACCCTGAAGAATGAAGCCTTGGGTTGTTTTAATTTAAAAGCCCTTCATAACCTAGGTTCCCTACCCTCACACCTTTCCAATGTTCTTATACTTCACTCCGCACCACATACGCTTTAGTCCAGTAACATTGGCCTCCTGGTTTTTCCTCAGACAAGACGTTCCGTATCTTGGTTCCAGGCATTTTCTATGGCCGCCCCACTCCCCTGCCATGCCCACAGTGTTCTTCTTCCTCATCTCCACTTACTGTCTTCCCTGGTTTCCTTTAAGTCCCAACTAAAATCCCGTCTTTTACAGGAAAACTTCTCCAATGCCTCTTAATTCTAGGCCTTCTTTATTTTAATTATTTCCTATTTATCTTGTATATAGCTTGTTTGTATATAGGGGTTTGCTTGTTGTCTTCTCCACTAGGCTCTGAGCTCTTTGAGGGCATGGACAGTTTTTTGTCTCTCTTTGTATGCCAAGAGCTTAGCACATAGTAGGCACTTAATAAGCGTTTATCAAATGACTGAAGGATGAAACCTTAATTTGCTTTCTTATTAGTGATTTTCTGTGTTTTTTCTTCATATTGTTGTTGCTAGCTTGCATTTCCCCTTTTGAAAAACTGTCTGTTCATAATCTTTGACCACACGTTCACTGGGGAGTAGTTCTTATTTATATCTTGGCTATCTTATCTTTATCAGAGATATTTGCTTTAAAGATTTCCCCCAACTGATTGCTTTTCTAGGTACATTTATTTTATTCATGAAGAAGTTTTTCAATTTTCTGTCGCAGGAATTACTCATTTTATCTTCTTTGATCACCTGGTATTTCTTGCTTGGTTAGTAATTCTTCCATTCTCTTTTTTTATGATGTGATCTTTTATACTTAGCTCCTCTATCCATCTGGAGTTGATTATGGTAGAAGGTATAAGTGCTTTATAATATAATTTGAGAGCAGGTAATGAATGCTAGGCCCTCTTCATTCCTACATTTAACATTTTTTTTCCTTTGGAGATTCTTGACCTTTTGTTCCTCCAGTTGAATTTTGTTATAATTTTATCTAGTTCCATTAAGTAACTCCTTGGTAGTTTGATTGGAATGGCACTAAACCTCTGTATTAATTTAGATAGTATCTTCATTTTTATTATATTGGTAAAACTCAGCAATGAGGATAGAATATTTCTCCAATATTTGTTTCCTTTTTTTCTTGCATGGAGTGCTCTGGAGTCATATTCATAGAGGTCCTAAGTATGTCTAGGTAGGTTGATTCCTAGATATTTTATGTGTCATTTCCTGTGGAAGGCTTGGATTTGAATCACGGATAACAGGAAAATGAGAACCACAACATGGTAATAAAAATAAATTTTATTTTTATTTTATTTGGTTTATTTTATTTTGGTTATTTTTTGGTTTTATTCTGGTTATTTTATTTTGGTTTATTTTTATTTTATATGGTTTATTAGTGATGATAGAAAAATTACATTTTAGAATATATAAGTTCTTTTCCATTTTCCCTAATTATCTTTGGAAATACACCTAGTAGTGGTATTGTTGTATCAAAGGGTAAAGGCTATAAATTAAAAAGATAGTAAATTTTAAAAAAAGAAAAAAATACGCAGGGAAACTCACACTTCTAGGTACTGAACTAGTCCTTGGCCTCAAGGAATTTATATTCTATTCAGAGGGGCATCTTGGTATGTTTGTCTGTATGGCAAATAGAGATGAGGACTAGATCCAAGGGAATTCTTAAATGAAGAAGTTTCTTCTACTGTTGCCAGGTGATGTCTTCTCTGCACCTCATAGTCTTAGTAAACTAGAACATTGGGGAGGTAAGTGATTTGCCCAACCTCATTCAGCTTCTATGTGCCAAAAGTAGAAACTGAACCACTTGGCTCTGAGGCCAACCCTCCATGTATGCACCTTACTCCTCTCCTTCTTCTTATATACAAAATCAATATGAGGTACTTCCTTTTTTGTTCTGGGGAGAGCTACAGCTGGGTGCATCAGGAAGGACTTTATGCTCTAGAGAAATCTTTGAAGAAAACAGGTGATTCTAAAAGGCAGAGGTGAGGAAGAAGTCCATTCCAGGCAGGGAAGCAGACAGTACAAAAACTCACAGATGGGAGATAGAGTGTTGTTTGTTAGGAGCAGAAAGAAGGTTAATCTGCTTGAACCAGAGAACGCAGCACTTGGAAGGGTTTGGACCAGGCCTGACTCAGGCCCAGCTCATGGTTAGAATAAAATGAGGGACTCATAGGCCATCTAACAGCTAACAAAAAGAGGTTCACTTAATAATAACATGAAAAGTTTATTCAGTGAGGATACAGTATTGATTAAATTGGGTGTAGCTTCTCAGTCTCCCCATGGGCTCAGGCTTGTCAGAAGTGTGTGCCAACCTTGAGAATCCCATGACTTCATATGCACCGACCTCCAGAGCTGCTCCAACAGTCTGAGCTTTAGTCTCTTGGACCAGCTAAATCTCAAGGACTAACCTCATTACTTTTTAAGGGAAAAAACTAGTCTGGCCTTCATGGGGTGGTTATTACTTCTATGTCAGGGAGTAATAATGTATACTAAGGTTGAAAAGTTAGGTTGGGGCCAGATTGTAAAGGGCTTTAAAAGCCCCAAAGAGGAGTTTTTACTTGATCCTAAATCCAATAAGGAATCATTAGAATTCAACTCTTGGGGTCTTGCTTTTCATTTTTTCTCTGCATCTTCTTCCAAAATATAGTGGGGGGGGGGGGCGGGGAGAAGGAGGTTTTTCTTCTTCTGTCCTCTCTCCCATAGAAAAAGCAATAGTAACTTTAAAAGGAACACATGGAAAGAAGGAAATAAACATTTGTTACGTGTGTTAGGCTCTCTGCTAAGCCCTTTACAAAATTTGTCTCCTCTGATCTTCATAATACCCCTGGGCAGTAGGTGCTGTTATCATTCTCATTTTATAGCAGAGGAAGCTGAGGAAAACAGAGGTTAAATGACTTGCCCAGGGTCATATAGCTAATAAGTGTCTTCCTGACTCTAGGCCCAGTGCTCTAGCCACTCCATACTTGTGGCAGCAGGAGACATGTACTTAGGCTGCAAGGAGGAGGATAGGAATTCCTCCCCTTCCCCCCCTGCATTTCCCCATCCCTACCTGTGCTTTGGAAGAAGGTCGTGCATGGTGAGTCCTCAAGAGCTGAGAGGTCCGAAGAGAATGAAAAACTTACTCGATAGGCAGGCTATGAGGAGTGACCGATTCTGTAGTAAGACAATCAACATGCTTGATTAGAAGATACAGCTGATGAAACATCTGTATACTAACATATTCTACCCCCCGCTTCTCAAAGACACTTTAAAGAAACTAACCAACACATCAGTAATGTCTATTGCATGTTGCATATGCAATATTCCATACCCATAATCTGTAAAGAAGAAATAGAGGAGCATTTTCTCAGTTCTTCTTTGGGGTCAAGCCATTATAATTAGATAGCGCATTTTGTTGTCATTGTTCATTCTTGGTCTTCTGAGTTTGAGAGGTACTTATGTGAATGGGGGTGGGGGTGGGACGAGAGTGCTTCCGAACCTAGCATGGAATGGCATGAGAGAAGAAGCATTGAGTATTGGAGAGGATGGCTTTGGGCAAGATAAAGTTCAAAGAAGATTGAATCTAGAGTTGGAGGATCCAGATTTGAATCCCCTTTCTTTTACTTACATTTTGTGTGACCCTGGGAAAGTAGTTTAATCTCTCTTGGCCTTGTTACCTCAACCTGGAAAATAATCACATTGGGCTTGAGCACAGCTATGATTCCTTCTAGCTCCAAAGCCTATGGCCTTAATAAAATTTCCAGCTTTGAGATCCCTGAGGATTCAGGGCTTCTATGATCTTAAGGTAATTTCCAGCTTTATGATCCTTAAGGGAGCCCCTTTGCCAAGAACTCAAGAAGATGGAGAAGGTATGAGAAGAAAAGGATTAGAGAAGAAGCCTCTTAATAGAATGCAGGTCAGAAGATCATCGATCTAGTGATGATAGGTACCTTAGAGACCTCCTAGTGTAGTCTAGATCTTTTGTTTTTCAGTTAAGAAAACACAGGCTCAGGCAGATTAATACTGTGACTTGCCCAAGGTCTTATTGGTAGCAAACATCAGAAGCAGGATTTGAACCAAGGTTCCAAAGGGAAAAGAAGGGCAGAAGAAGGTAGAAAATGGAGAGGTGCAGAGCAGAGATGGTTGAGGTTGGGAGAGCAGGGAATAGTTCGAGGAGATGAGAGTCTTCCCCTCAGCAGACGTGACTGAATCACAAGCATAGATAGGGAGAGGAGGAGGTAGGAGTTTGTTAGCTGTCAGATACGGACTAATACTAGATGCCAGAATTCATGCCCAAGAGAGATCCACATATCTGGCTAGATGGAACAGCATTGCCTACAGGCCAGGTGCAGTAGGAGATGACCTCCAAAAGTTACCAAGGAGCCCTGGATGAGAGGATTTGGAAGCAGTGAGCCATGGGAGATGACCTCCAAAAGTCACCAAGGAGCCCAGGATGAGAGGATTTGGAAGCAGGGAGCCATGGGAGATGACCGCCAAAAGTCACCAAGGAGCCCAGGATGAAAGGACTGGAAGCAGTGAACCATGGGTAGAAGAAGCTAGCTCTTGAATCAGAGCCCTGTCCTGGGGACCCAGAGCTGTGTAGCCAAGCCTTCGCCTTCCATCCCACCCAGCAGCCTCAGCCCCTTCCTTCCACTCTCTCCTCCATCCCTTCTGTCCTGGTACAAATTATCTGTTCAGACAACAGCGACGTGTTTATCCCACAGGATGTGACTCTGAATATTAGAATGTCAGAAGCGGCTGCGTTTGCAATAAGTTTCTGTCAGATAGGAAATAAAAGAGGAGTTGCAGTTATTTAATTTGGAACTCGCAGGCAAGTCGGTGGGCTGGGAGAGATGCTGCCATTTCCCTAACAGCTGATGCAGAGTTTGGTGGTTTTCAGTACCCCTGGACACACATCTTGGACTGACAAGAGGGAGAGTTTGATGTGGGGGGAGAATTAACCAGACCCCCTTCCTAGACCCTCCCAACTCTGATTTTTACTCCTAGAAGAGAATTAGGGAGCATAGCTCTTCTCTCCAGAAATGTGTTTCTAGAGTCACAAGCTAGGTGACTTGCCCAAGGTCACAGCAGCCATAAATAGCACTCATAGGATTTGAACTCGTGTTTTTTGACTTCAAGTCTCATGCCCTTTCCATTACACTATTACATTTCTCTTGAACTGTAGTTTCCTTTGAGACTCTCCTCCCCTGACCTAGCTTGACTGATTCCATGTGTGCACGGTCATTTTGGCCTTTGCACTTTAGCTTATGCCTAGAATTCCTTTCCCTTTCTTTCTCCATTCCATCCAGACCCCATCCATCCCTTAAGACCCAGCCTATGACTGGGACTCTTTCACCCCAACCTCGCTAGCCTAGGTTTCCTTAGGGGCCATAAACTAAGAGGAATGGAAAGACCCCAAAATGTACCCAGGCCCTTAAGGCCATGAAAGTCTCTGAAAATAATAGAATGCTGAGCCTGGAGTCAGGAGGACCTGAGTTCAAATTTGACCTCAGACACTTACCAGCTGTGTGACCCTGGGCAAGTTGCTTAACCTTGTTTGCCTCAGTTTCCTCATCTGTAAAATGAGCTGGACAAGGAAATGGCAAACCACTCTGGTATCTTTACCAAGAAAACCCCAAATGGGTCACGAAGAGTTGGACATAACTGAAAACTGAGTGAACAACAACAAAGACTTATATGGTCCTTTATGTGTTTTACAAATATTGATCCTCAGCAGTGTTATCTGATCTGATCCTCTGAAACAAGGATAAGGCACATAACGTCAGGAGCATGTGTTTTAGCACTGTTTTCTAGTTGTCCAGATGGACGTGTCTTCTCTTCACAACTAGATGGGAAGATCCTTGAGGCCAGGAAGCCAATAGCACCAGGCTGGGAAGGTATTAGGTGCTTGATTAATGGCCATTGATTTATTGGTTCCCTGGAGCAAAATCCTAAAGGTAATTTTGAATGAAAAGGTCACCCCAGACTGGAGGCGGGGGGGCTAATACTCCTGTGTTCCATGCAAATATAAGATACTTTGATGGACTAATACCTAAGGTCCTCATTGATATGAGCACTCCTTCCAGTGGCCTTTTATTGTGATCCATCCATGTACATAAACCTTCCATGATGTGGATATGTGAAGGGGCCTACCTTTGGCTCTCTTGAGCTTAGCAAGGTGCCAATGGACCCCACTTTTGTATGTACTTACATCTGTAGACATAACAGTTCACTCATGTTCAGCTTACAGGCCCACATATCTCAGTGGACTGCCTCCGGATACATTACAGACAGCTGAGGAAAGAGGTAGAATGTTGGACTTGGAGTCAAGAAGGAACTAGGGTTCAAATCCTGGGCACGTAACTCTTATGTACCTCACAAAATTTCCTCAGATTTTCCTACCTTTACAAGCTTATTATACATCATTTTACTTTATAAACATGGTCCAGCCCAAACTGGACTTACTGCTGTTTCTCACACATGACATTCCAACTCCCAACTGTATGTCTTTGCACAAGCTGTCCCTGACAGGGAATGTATTCTGTTCCCACTCCTGTCTCTTAGAATACCTAGTTTTCTTCCAAGCATAGCTCAAATGCTATTTCTTCCATTAGACCCTTTTTGATCTTTCCAGTTGTACTTCTCCCCTCCCCCAAAATTTTGTGTGTGTGTGTGTGTGTGTGTATGTGTGTGTGTGTGTGTGCGCGCATGTACATACAAATGGAGTTCCCTATTTTTTGATGAAATCAAAGGTCCTTCACCAATTGTGGTACTAAGTGATGAATCAGAGGTTTAGGTTTAGGAGAGATGTGAGATGTAATCCTGGGAGCACCCGTAAGAGGGAGGGAAGGACCAGGGAGCGCTAGTTCCCAGAGGACTCAGCACTGTGGCTGAGTGTGCTGGATGAAGATGGACTGGGGAAGCAGGGCAAGACATAGAATCATAGACTTTTATTATAACTGGAAGGGACCTTAGAGATTCTTTAATCTCATTTTAAATGGAAGTTCAAAGAGGTAGTCATTTCCCTAAGGTCACAAAGGAGAATGGAAGAGCTGGGAACTTGAACCCAGGTCTCTTAGGTCCCAGTCTCTCTATTTTTCTCTTGCACACCATTGCTTTATAGGGCAACCTATTTTTTAAACCCATAACAAGCAATAAAGAGTTAACCTGAGATCTGCCAGGAAGAGAAAGACTTTGGAGATTTGGGAGTCTGGTTGGATCTGCCTAGGTTTTTAAGGGACAGCTCAGAACTAGGACACTCCTAGGATGGCCAGTAGCATTCTCCAGTATCAGTCTCTCCACCTCCCACCCCCATCTCCCTGTTTCAGATGTAGGCTCAAATTACAGACAGAAGCCAAGGAAGGAGATAACCTATGGGAGCTGAGTCTCACGAAACTGTATGCCACCTTGACTTTTCAGATTTGGCTTTATAATTTATAGGCCAATCATATTAGAACTTAGGCCCATGTGGCAATATTCAATTAGATTAATAATTTATCATCTCTGTTGATCGTTTACTTATTTATTATTCATGGCCAATAGCACGAAGAGACCCTGAAATCCCCAAGTTTGCTGAGCCCCAGAATTGCTTCATTTGCGATGTCCATCTGCTATGGACTCTACCAGCTAGGGCTGTGCACCATGGCGGCCAGTCCCTCTCTATCTGCCTGCTACTGTTTTAGCTCATGGACCCTGGGGTCCCCTGCTGCCTTTGTGGGAGTGGCCTTGGAAAATTGGAGGGAGCCTCTGCATCCCTGTGTATGTGCATGTGTGTGCGTGTGTATGTGTGTGGTGTGTATGTATATGAGTGTGTCTATGTGAATGTGTGTATGTACATGAGTCTGTGCATAGGTGAATGTGTGTTTATCTATGTGTGTGTGGTATGTGTATATGAGTATGTGCATATATGAATATGTGTTCATGTGTGTGTATAGTGAGTGCATATGTGAATGTGTGTTTGTGTGTATATGTATATGTATATGAATGTGTGCATATATGAATCTGTTCTTGTATGTGTGTGTGGTATGTGTATATGAGTGTGTGTATATGTGAATGTGTATGTTCATGTATGCGTGCGTGTGGCTTCTGGGGCTTATGAATAGGTAGGGAAAAACTCATCAAAGGTGGGAGCTTAGCCTGTTATTTTATTATTTCTTTTTTTTTAATAACCAAATTACAGATGCCAGTAAGTATTAAAGATTAATCCCGTAAATTCCTCTCTGAGCTGCCGCGATCCACTTCAACAGGACCCCTTCCTTACAGGAATATATTACGGGTGGCTCTTTAATGAATTCTCCCTTTGTTAGGATAGTACCTAATGTAAGCACTTGCAAGCAACCAGCCCTCCCCCTCCTCTGGCTTCTCTTCCCTTTCTCTCTCGCCAGCCCCAACTCCCCCGCCCAACCCCCATAAATTGAGAAAACAGTTTGTGGGGGTTATTCAATGGGTCTGGATGCCCTGTTCCTCATTCTGCTCCTTTATGCCAATTAGCCCTGCACTTGGGAGAAATGAGGAGGTCATTAACACTGCTGCTCAGACAGCTCCAAGGAGACAGGAGCAAAGACAAAGTCAAGTGCTTCACTGTAGCTTGGAGAGCCCCAGTGAGAGGAATCCAGCGATTAGAACACTGGGAGGGTCTCTAAGTGCTCTGCTAGTCTAGTGAGCTGCTTCCAGCCTGAACAAAAGCCCCAGCAAAGCAACCCTTACTCTAGGTTGATCCTGAGGCTTAGCAAGTCTTTTGTTTTCCAGAGAGAGAGGACACAGAAAAACCACTCTTCCTATTTGAACCTCAGTTTACTCATCTATAAAATGAAAGGGCTGGACCCAATGATCTCTTTTCTTTAAAAGAATAAATTTAGGTGATATCTTTTGTTTTTATATCATGTAACTTTCCCCTTTATCCCAATTGTTCTTTTCACTTACATGATCGCAGCCACTCTATATATTATTTTCTTGCCTTTTCTTACTTCACTTTGCATCAGTTCATGTCAGTCTTTCCATGCTTCTCTATATTCATCAAATTCTTTGTTTCATTCCATCCCATTCCATTCCATTCACGTGCTTTGTTTAATCAGTCCTCCATCAACGGGCATCAATTTTGTTTCTAATTCTTTGCTACCACAGAAAATGGTATTCCAAATATTTTGGTGTCTACAGGGCCTTGTTAATGACCTTCCTGGAGTACATATGTAGTGGTGAAGTTCCTGGGTCAAAGGCATGGGCATTTTTGCCACTTCCTTTGCATTAGCTAATTCCACATTGCTTTCCAGAATGGACTCGATTTCCCAGGTCCCTTCGAACTCTAAATTCTATAATTGTAATGTCCTATGAATATGACGATGACTATTATTACAATTTATAATAAATAATAGAAATCATTACTGAATAGATAGCTACTCTCATACTATGTCACAGGTAGGTTCCAAATAGAGAGAAGCAATGGAAGACTCCTCCCCAGAGGTCAGCACTGAACCTTTTCACCTGAGGTCAAGGGGAGGTTGAGGTCTGCATTGAGGAAGGGGCCTAGTTGAGATAACCTCCACACAGACCCAGTAGCAGAGAATCACGACATCTCTGAGTGTCAGAGCTGGAAGGGACTTTAGAAATTGTCTGGTTCGATCCTTTCATTTTGCAGAAGGGAAAAGAGGAGCCTGGAAAGGTTATTACTTCCCCTAGGGAGTTGATCTGGGCTTTGTTTCTATCAATTACTGAATGATGCTAGTAACAATAATACAATATCTAATAATGGTTAGCAAATCTTTGGCACCTTTTTATTTTACTTGTATTTTATTATGTTAATTTCATTTTAGCTTCACAGCAACCCTGGGAAATACAATGTTATTATGACCCCCTTTTATAGATGAAGAAACTGAGGCTGAGAGATAAAATAACTTGGCTAAAAACTTAATGAAGAGACCGGCCAATGTGTTCACTTAAGCTTCTTACATAGTCAATTAAACAAATGAACAAACATTTTGGTATTCAGTGTAGAACTGAGGACAGTGCTGACTGATCTAGGCTGAGGAATGAGTCTGGGTTGAGTGTTTGTAGTTTGGGGAGGTTGGGGCCAGGGGACTAACTAACTCATCTAAAGTCTATTCTAGCTTTGGTAAAGGAAGATGACTGTTCCCTCTCCCCACCCTTTCCCCAAATACCTCCCCATCCCTGACCATGCCTGGAGCAGCCTACCTGCCTCTCCAGCCCTATTTATATTTCTGGGTACCCTGGCCAGGCAGATTCTCTTTTCCCTTGTTAAAGACCAAATACTCTGTGCCCAGGAGCAAGCCAGTTATCGATAAACCTCCAATAACCATGTACTCTCCTAATCGATACACAAGTGGAGAGGAAAACAATTAGCAGCTTTTTATCCTTTGACAAGAGGATGTTTTTTGTTTAGAGTAGGAGTGTTGGGAGAAGGGGGGTGGCTAGAGACTGGGAATTAGCTCATGAATCAAATCCTAATGATTTTTTGACCCTACAGAATTGCCAAGGTGGTTGTGGGAAATATTGATGGAGGTTTTAGGTTTCCTGTCTAGTTTTTTGGTATATGCATGTTGGGTAGGTGGGTGAGTGGGAGTGGAGGAGAATGGGATGGAGGCATTCAGAGGTCTTTGTTCTGTGTAAAGTGAAATTTCCTTTTTGGGGCCCTTTTCAGTACTAACCCAATTATATTGAAATACAGCTACTGTCTGTATCTCTATAACATATGATAATATATTCATATGTATATATGGATATACATAAAAGGGTAGGTAGGTGGTACAGCAGATGGAGTGCCAGGCCTGGAGTCAGAAAGACTTGAGTTCAAATGCGGCTTCAGATACTTACTAGTTCTGTGATCCTGGGCAAATTATTTAACCCAGTGTGCCTCAGTTTCCACATCTGTAAAATGAGTTGGAGAAAGAAAAATGTCAAACCATTCCAGTATCTTTGCCAAGAAAACCCCAAATGAGGTCATGAAGAGTCAGACATGACTGAAATGACTGAATACCAGCAAATATACATCAAAACACAGTTTTACATAAACATATACATACACACATGCAGGCATGCACATGTATATTATTTTGCATGTATTTATGTATTATTTTTGTATGTATACATATATTGGTATCATACATAGGTATACATGTACATATGTGTGCTGTGCATGCATTAGTGCAAATACACACACATATATAAACTTAATTGATTCCAAATTAAGAACCCATACCTTAGAAGTTGGTCTTTTGGTGTGGGCACTCTAGGCCACAGTCTTGGCGATTGGAAGTGACTTTGGAGAATATTTACTCAAACTTCCTTTTACAATGGAGGAACGGCGATTGACCCAAGCTTACATGAGTAGTAACTAAAAGAGTTGAATTTTACATCCTGGTTCTCTGATTAGAATTCAGTGGACTTTCCCACGCATATGGGAGAAGGCCTATCTTTATGTCCTGGTGTAATAACAATGTAATGACAGCTGTTGTGGAGGTGAAAGACCGATAACACCAGCATACAAAAAGGCTGCTAGCACAGGTTCTTTGATCTGCTTTTCTAAGGAAAGCAACTTAAAGGGGTTTACAGTCTCATTTTAATCAAACATACACATATCATTCACTTAGTTCAGGGGCAAAAGCTAGCACCCTGAACTTCAGAGCAAATACAAACAGAAATTACAAACAGAGACGATATAAACAGAGCAAACACACACAGTTATCATCAGACAGGCCTCTATCTGTCTGACCAAAGAATTACATATTTACCAGAGAGAGAGGCACCAACATCTGGGTTTTCAAAGCTGGGAGGCTGCAGCCGCTACTCAGTCTCATGTGGTCAAGTCACAGGACACTCTTCGAGTGAGTGAGAGCTCCAAACAAAATGTTAACCTCTGAGTTTATATACCCTGTTCAAGGTCAAAGGGCATCACAACCATGTGACTCAAACCTATGTAAACTAGGCTTTCTTGTTTCTTAAGCAGGTCATCAAAGACTCCCAATTTAATCAAAGAAACAAAAGCCAGACTCATCAAAGGCACTTGATTACCTCAGTGCTCCAAAAGAGAAAACAGTAAAAAAGTCCCACCTTAATTACCATTATACCTGGTTGCATCACTGGGCAGGAACCCAAGTGATGCAACACTTGGGCTCCTTTATAACACTTTTTTGTTGTTGAGTTGTTGTCTCCATCCTATCCTACTCTCTGTGACCCCATTTGGGGTTTTCTTGGCAACGACACTGGAGTGGTTTGCCATTTCCTTCTCCAGCTCCTTTGACATATGAGGAAACTGAGGCAAACAGAGTTAAGTGACTTGCTCAGAGTCACCCAGCTAATAAGTGTCTGAGGCCAGATTTGAACTCATGAAGAGGAGTCTTCCCGACTCTACCCATCACACTACCTAGCTGCCCCTAGTTTATAACACTAAGATTTTGTGACTCTAGCTAAGGAAGTTCTTCCCCTACTCCATTGTTGTCAAGCTATGTCCAGTTGTTACAGCAGTGTCCCTTTCTGCCAAAAACAGAGAGGTGCAGGCATTCTTCTCTAATCCCTCTAGACACTGGCCAGAGATAAAGAGGCATATACTCTTATGATTCTGGACCCCAGTACCCCAACACCTGTTTGGGGTTTCCCATGAAGGACCCTGTATTTTTTGCACCTTCAGTCAGGAAGTGGGATGGGGAGACAGTTCTTGGTCATTATGTTGGAGCACTTTACTGAGAGCCCCATTCCCACCCCCACCCCTTCCTTTAGGATTTTAGGCTTGGGATAGACCTTAAAGGTAATCTTACTTAAACTCCCTCATTTTTCAGATGAAGAACCTGAAGTTCAGAGAGAGCAATGTAGCAGAGCCAAGACTTGAACCCAGGTCCTCTGACTTAAAATCTCGTACCCTTTCCACCATGGCACAGACTGTACCCATGGGGATTATCTTGAGTAGTCACGCAGTGACAGATTTCCCTGAGTAGGTCTTTGATGGCAGTTCTGCACATCTATGGCAACAGCAGTCTCCTGAAGACAGGAGAACTTGTCTTCAGACAAGGCCAAAAGGACAGAGAAGGCCGGGGAGGCAGCCTCCTGGATCTGGGGAGGGGGACGAGAAGGAGGAGAGATGGGAGTGAGGATCCGGAGATGTGACTTCTCTTCCTGGTTCTCCTACTACCTTGCCACATGGCCTTGGCTGGGTTATATCACCTCTCTAGGCCTGTTTTGAGAGGATCATTTAGATGATAAAAGCTCATATTTCTATCTCTAGGGTCACTTCTGTCTCTCTCATTCTATGATTTTATGAAACTCAAGGGTATGGAGTGGGAGAATCAAACTGTTGAAAACCATAGTTGGCGTTGAAATGAGAATCTAAGCATCATCCTGACTTTCAGATGCAAGTAACTGTCTTGACTTGTTCATCTACTGGTTTCTGAACACAGGATGATAGGTCATAACAAGATCTATATCTATATGCATAGATATAAATAGATACATACACATACATATATATTTTTTTGTTGTTTCAGATGTATCTGACTCTCTGTGACCCCATTTGGGGTTTTCTCGGCAAAGATACTGGAGTGGTTTGCCATTTCCTTCTCCAGCTCATTTTACAGATGAGGAAACTGAGGCAAACAGGGTAAAGTAACTTGTAACTTGTCCAGGATCACACAGCTGCTAAATGTCTGAGGCTGGGTTTGAACACACATTTTCCTGACTCCAGTTCTAGCACCCTATCCATTGCACCACTTTCTCTCTCTCTCTCTCTCTCTCTCTCTCTTTCTCTCTTTTTCTGTATATGTATGTATATATTTGCATATATGTATATATATATACACATAATAAACGCATGACTGTAGATCTGGAGCTGGAAGGGACCAATCTAATCCCACCTCCTCATTTTATAGATGAGAAGATTGAGGCCCAGGGTACCTTGCTCATATTGCAAGCTATGCATACCTCGGCTCAAGGTCATACAGGTAGTAAACATAAGAGGCTGGGTCCCCTGGTCCCTTGTCAGTGTTCTTTCCTAAGATCAGAGGTGTTGACCTTAGAGGTCAGCTACACCAACTCCTTATTTTACAGAAGAGGTAACAGCCCCAAGGAGGATAAATGGCTTGCCCGCATAGGTAGCAACTGGTGGTGCTGAGTTGGAACCAGATACCTCTGTATCCAAAACCAGTGTTCTCTTCACTGAATCTGGAGTTCCAAATGTCTGCCAAATTCCTTCGCCCTGGACCTGATAGACAAGTCACTGAACCTCAAACTTCTCTGTAATAAGAGAGAGGTTGCCAAGAATAGGTGTTAAAAAATAAATACCGATAGCTGGACGTTCATTTTAGTGATGCCTCTGGGGCCCATTCCAGGCAGGATCCAGCAAAGTAGCACTGCCAGACTCCAATGGGCCCAGGCTCCAAGCCCCGAATAGTCATCTCAGTCTATGCTTAATGTTTTATTTTGACAACATTAAAACCCCAATCCCTAATTGCTATTGTCTGTCTAAAGTGGCACCAGGACATTTGGGATGATACATGAGTCTTGGAGTCAGGATAATTGATGGGATCCATCCTTCTTCCTTCTGCTCAATTGAACTTAATTTGGACGATTTTCATTAGCCGGTCTGGCTGGCCTTGCTTGCCACAGGGGTGTGAGGCTAATGGAGCTGCCCGGGGCCCTGGGTCTTCTATGGCCCTGGCATGCACTGTGGTGCACTGTGGTTATTGGGTGGTGCCCAAGCCAAGGAATCAGGTTGTCAGAGAGATGTGAATTGATTGTTTGGAAATTCCCCACCTGCAGAATAAAGGAGACTACTACTACAGGATCATCAGATGCTCTCTGTCTTCTGTTCTGTTATAGACAGTGGCGGGGGGGGGGGGGGGGGGGGGAGGAGAGAGAGAGAGAGAGAGAGAGAGAGAGAGAGAGAGAGAGAGAGAGACAGAGAGAGACAGAGAGAGACAGAGAGAGAGAAAGAGAGACAGAGACAGAGAGAGACAGAGAGACAGAGACAGAGAGACAGGGAGACAAGAGAGAGACAGAGACACTGGCTAACTGGTTTAGTCCCCATCTTTCTGGGCCTGCCTAGGAGCAGAAAGCTGGGAAGGGAGTGCTTCAGGCCAAGGTAGAGATGGTGCCTCATCCTATCAGGTGTAACCAATGGTCTGGGGCAATTTGACTTCGCTCCACGTTGGACTAGATGACTTCTAAGGCCCCTTCCGGATTCCATCTCCAGCTCTTGCTTTTGCACGTGAGTTCCCCCCCTCCCTATGTTTGGAACATATTCACTTTTCACCTCCATCATGTGGCATTCTTAACTTCCTTCCAGGCACAGCTTAGGTATCAACTCCTCCCACACAAGGCCCTTTCTGATACCCTCAGTTAATAGTACTACTCTTTCTCAAAATTTCTTTGTATATATTTTGTTTTTATTTACTTGTGTATTTGTTTTATTTCACCTCTCCCCACCCCCTCCCCCGCCCCTTCTCTTTCCTACAGTAGAATCTACCCTACTTCAGGGAATGAAAATGTTACGTTTTTCTTTTTATCTATAGTGCCTGACATAGTGTATTACCCACAGTAGTGTTTAAAATGTTTGTTGGATTGAATCTACAATCCTATGATTCTATTAAGTACCATAGCCTTTCATCTTCCACAATACAGACTTCTTTCAGTTCAGTTAAGTTCAATTCTGAATTAGAACTCAGGGTTGGCAGCTCCCAGCCCTTGCGATCATGGTCAAGGTGGCGGCCCAGTACCACCAGTGGCAGGGTTTAGACACAATTATTTCTCTCCCCATTCTCATGCTTTCCTTCTTCTTTCCAGAGATGACAAGTGGGGCCCTGGAGCTCATCGCCAAACCACTCTGAGTGACTAGACTTTTAGGGATAGCCTTATAGTTGTTGTTCCTGTTCCACCTTTGTTCTCCACAACCTTAAATTCAGTGACACTGGTGTGACCCCTGTGTTCTGGAAGCTTAGAGTCTGAGCCAATCTCTAGACAGCAGAATCAGAACATTGAGGGAAAGCATAAATATATGGTAAAAGATCATATCCATGTTCATGGCAAGTGGATATCTGGGTTGAAGAAAGAAGGCCGAAATAGACAAAGTATGGATAAGCCAGTATGGGGCTGGGTCACATCATTCCCCTGCTTTTTCCAATAAACCTCAGATAATAACAAATATAACAGATTGGGTGCTTCCAACTTTGGGTGCTTGTACCTCTGGAGGTATAAAAAGCTCCATTTGAGAAGGGGAACAGGATTGATATCTCCTGAGAAATCTCCTTTCCCACCTGGCTGCAGTCATTTTGGATTTACTCCTTCACAATGCCTCCAATAAACTCATCATTGGGAAATTACAGATCCAATCAGCCTTGTTACTCAAGCCTCATGAGTACCCTATCTCCTTCTATTTGGAGGGTGGAGCCATAACTCCTCCATTTAAGGAGCGGGCCCAAGATGGACATCTCAGTCACCTCCTCATTTCCCACCTGGCTGCATTCATTATGGAGCTTTTGAGCTTCAACATTTTGCCCCCAATGTGAGGTACTTTCTCCCTCCTTCCCCATCCCCTTTTCAGCTTTCTTTTGTGGGTTGTCCTCCCTCATTAGACGGTAACTTCCTTGAGTGTGGATACTGTCTTTGTTTTTTGTATTTGTATCCCCAGAAGCTTAGCACTGTGCCTGGCATATAATAGGCACTTAATACATCTTTATGGATTTTTATCCTTTTGAAATTAACCTATTTTATTCTACTGTGTGGGGCAGCTAGGTGACACAGTGGATAGAGCACTGAACCTGGAACCAGAAATTCTTATCTTCATGAGTTCAAACCCAGCCTCAGACACTTACTAGCCTGGGTTAAGTCACTTAACTCTCTTTACCTCAGTTTCCTCATCTGTAAAATGAGCTGGAGAAGGAAATGGCAAACCACTCCAGTATCTCTGCCAAGAAAACCTCAAAATGAGGTCATGGAGAGTTGGACATGACTGAAAAATAACAACAACACAATTTCTTATGTGCATCTGTATGGTAAACTCTAGAATGTAATTACTTTCATATTGGGAAGGGGATAAAAGAAGATAGCCAGAAAGCCAAGGGGTGAGTTATGGAAAAAGGTTGGGAACTCCTGAAATAGTTGATACTTAGTTTAATTCAATAAATATTTACTATTATTATTTGCTACTATTAATACTACTATCATTTAAATATTCATTAATATTTACATGCAATGTACTATACAAATGCTGGGGAAACAAAATGAATCCTTGCCCTCAGGGAGCTTATAATCTATTAAGGAAAATGAGAGACACTTCACTACTAGTAATACAAATTGAAATACAGGGAATGTAGAAGAGAAGTATGAGAGATTTGGGTAGGGAGAGATTCTTTCTAAGTCAGGGATAAGGAAGAAAGTTAATTAGGGAAGGCTTTGCTTGAGCAGAGCCTTGAAGAAAGAAAAGGATTTCACAGGAATATGGAAAGAATCATTCAAGATATTGGACAGAATCATTCCAAATGCATGCAGTGCTAAGTGGGCAGGCTGAGATTGGCTAACAGATACAGGTCCAGTTGGCTGAGGCATAGAGCATGGGAAGTGGGACAAAGTCAAATAAAGAAGGTGGGATGAAGCCAGACAGAAAAAGGACCTGGAATGTCAGAATAAGGAGTTTGTGTCTTACTTTTTTAGGCAATGAGAAGCTACTGGAAGATTTTTTTTCACTGGGGAGTGATGTGATCAGATCTGTTTATTAGGAAGCCCATTTTGGCTGTTGTCCAGATGATGGATGGGAGAGAGGGAGAGGTGGAGGCAGGGGTACCAGTGAGGAGGCTGTTCATTTCATCCAGGAGGGAGGTAATGACTGTCTAAATGAGGATCGCTTCATCACTTGGAGTAGAGGAGATAGGGGATGCTAGGGGGTAGGAGTAAGAGATATTACAGAAGCTAAAATACACCTGCAGGAGTTGGGGAATGAGTGAATGTGATGGAAAGGGAGAGGGCAGAGTAAAACAATAACTGACATCTTCAGTTTGGGCAATTGGGAGAGTAGTAGATCGATGTTCAATGACTTATTTTACAGACTCATAGAATGTCAGAGCAGGAAGGGGCCTTAGCTGTCATCTGGTTCAACCCCATCATTTTGTTGATGATTAAACTTGAGACCTACAGAGAACTGACTTGCCCAATGTCCCAGAGTAGTAGTTCTGGGATCAGATCACCATCAAAGAAAGGTGTGTGTCCCTGGCACTGGGCTTGGTATCCTCTTCCAACTCTTCCTGTTGGGATACCACAGACCCCACCTCATATTTATTTCTGTAGACAGTGGATCTCCAGGGTGGGAAATGCTTTTAATGCTGGAGTGTTTGAAGACAGTGGCAAGGTGGGTTCAATTTGAGGGCAGATGGGTGGGCTAGGAGGAGGTGGGGGGCTCATGCTGGGGCCAGATGACTGTCTCTCTCCTTGGAATTGGCACTGGTCCATTGTTGGGGCCAAGTCCAAATCTGAGAGCTGGGACTTCCTTGGACAAAGAGGCTGGGGTGGGGAATGAGCCTCCCTTGCACAAATGGGGCCCGGGGCTGGGAGTATTTGTCGAGAGGGCTGCTGCCGCCTGCTGTTGGCCGCTTCAGAGCTGCTGGCTCTGTCCCCAGCTCCAGTGACACTGAAGGTAAACAGCTCTTGTCAGAGTCGATTTCACGTTGATATTTTTATCACATATCAGGGCCTGGCGCCATGGCAAGGAATGTCAGAAGCAGAATGTTAAATAATTTCTCTAAATAATGTACGCTTTCCGGGCTGACTGGAGGGAGGAGGAGCAGAGGGAGAGAGACGTTATTTTTGGCTTTGTTTTCAGTGTATGCGTATGTGCAAGATGCGTTTGGCTTCTGAATTCCCTGGAGTTTTCCTACTGACAGTCGCACACAGGCTTCCTCCTGTAGATGAGTGGTGCTGACCACAGGAGAGGGGAGAGGAGGGGGAGCCCTGCTGGGAGACCCAGGGAGCAAGAGATGAAGGCAGGGAGGAGAGAGAGAGAGAGAGAGAGAGAGAGAGAGAGAGAGAGAGAGAGAGAGAGAGAGAGAGAGAGAGAGAGAGAGAGAGAGAGAAATGGAAAGGGAGGGAGAAGGAGAAGGCGAAAGGAGGGTAGAAAGATATACAGAAAGATAAAGGATAAAGAGAGAGGTAGAGGGAGAGAAGAGAGAGACAGAGATAGAGTGTTGATGAGGTGGGACAGAGGAAACTGAAGAGTTGAGGAGAGACAGGGGGAAGGGGAGAAAGAGACAGAAAAGGAGTGAGCAGGTCCAGGGGAGGGGGATGCTGTGCTGGGGGAAGGAGATGGAATGTGTGTATGGAGAGGTGAGGAAATGAGGTGAAGGGGGAGCCAGAGAGAGACAAAGACAAAAGAGAAAGAGAGAGCAAAGGAGAGAGAGACTCTGTGTATGGAGTGGGGAGAATGTAATAGGGAAGTCAAGGAGGTAAGGAGATAGGGCAAGGAGAGAGACTGAGGAAGAGACAGAGCAAGAGTAAGTATGGGGGGAAAGAGCAGGGTAGTCAGGGAGAGACAAGGGGCATGCAGAAAGAGACATAGGGGGAAAGCAGGGAGAGAGAGGGAAGTGTGGAATTAGAAGGAGGACAAAGAGAGACACAAACACAGAGAGGCCTGGGGAAGAGAGACAAAGAGGAAAAAGAGAAAGGAAGAAAGCATATGGGGACAGAGAGAGAGGAGAAAGGAAGGAAGGGGGCAGGTGGGACAAGAAAAGGTAAAGGCTGTTAGGAAGGCAGAAAGAGGCTCAGAGAGCAGGAGGTAGGGACATAGACAGAGCTTAAGGAAAGGGCTTGTTTTTTTTCTAAATGAGTCTTACCTGTACATTGGGTTAACTTCTTCTGATATTTTAGGTCATGACAAAGTCATACCCATTACATTGCTTTGTTTTCCTTTGACTGAGAGAGGAAGATATCTAGTCAGTAATGTATCACAGGTGACATGAGGGGAGGGCCCAGAACCTGCCACGTTATCTGCGATTGTAGATGGTCCAACAAGTTCCATCCTGCGGCCCAAATGGGAGAATTCTAGAATCCCAGAAGGGGTGCTGGTGAAGAGTGGGGAGAGAGGATTGCCTTTGGGATCCTAGTTATAGATTAATTCAGGCGGCTTAGATGCCATTTGATCTGGGATTGGATCAGTTTTAAAAATCTGTATTCTGAATGACCTTGCTTTAGTGTATTAGCCATGGATTTGTATATTTTTTTATTTATTAAAAAAAAAACCCAAACCCAGAAAATGCACTCTGGTCTGCAAGTATGGAGACAGGAGTAGAAGGAAGTAACAAAAGTAAGTACTGAAAAAAGGTGCCAGGATATGACCATGTCAAAAGATGGGGGAATAGTCAGCCAGGGACCCAGTCAAGTGAGGCTGACCTCGGATACCAAGGAATCAACCTGGCCCAGGGACCCAGTAAGTGAAGGGAGTAATATCTTGATACAGAAGTTCAGTGATCAGGGAAACTTTAGAAAATGGTGAAAGATGGAAGCCGTGAGGAAAAAGACAAGAGTTTTTTCAGATGGGTAATAAGAGGCGACAGGAAAGAGATACAGAAAGGAGCTAATGCTATCAATATCCAATAAATACTTATTGAACCTAGTTGAGAGCAGGCAGAGGATAAGGAAGAGGGGAATGAGGGAATGAAAAAGACACAACCAGAATCAGAGTAGTGAAGAAAGTGATGGAAGGAATGAGAAGAGGGAGGCACAGAGGGAGAGACAAAGGGAGAAAGAGTCAGAGAATGAAAGATGGGGAGAAAGAACAGAAATCAGGAGAGGTGGGAATAGATGTAAGGGAGGAGGAATTGGAGAGAATGATGGAGAAACTAGAGGTGTAATAAAGAGGCCAAAAAAGAGAGAGGACAGGAAGGAGAAGGGGATTCAGTAGCTGAGGGAAAGAAAGAAGAAGAGTGTACAGCGGTGGAATTCTTGTACTCAAGTGAGTGAAAGTCATGCCTTTTGTTGGATTCACTCACTCTGCTCTGTTCAGATCCTGGGCTCAGCATGAGAAAACCTGAGCGTGAGCCTGTTTTTACTAACTGGGTCTTCCAGCCTAGAGCGTGAGAAATGATTTTTCAGTGTTTGAGATCATCTAGTGATATAGGCTCCTCGCTCTGGAGCTGGAAGGGACCTCAGAGGCCATCTGGGCCAACCTTGTCACTTTACAGGTGCAGAACTAGAGGCCCAGGAGGTGGGCACCTGTGCAAGTTTGCACAAGTGGGAAGCGTCAAAGGTGTGAGTTGAATACAGACCATCTGACCTGAGATTTCCCCCTTCAACTAAGTAGAGGAGGGTGTCTGGTGGGAATCCTTTGATGAACAAAACTAGGATTTTCCTGCTTTTACTAGCTAGTTGACACTTATAGGACCTGCTTCATCTCCCCCTTTCTGTACTTTCTTCTTTTTTCTAGATGCCCCAGGAAAAGAAGTCTGAGATCTGAGAGCATAGGAATACGCAATTCATTATCTCACTGGATCCTACTAAGAAACCTGTGAGATGACAGCAGGGGTTGTTATCCTTGTTTTACAAATGAGAAAATTGAGACCGTACAGAGGTTAAGTGAATTCCCTGAAGGTCACAAAAGTTAGGGGCAGGGGTGGGATTAAGGCCCCCTGCAGTAGTTCTTGGACCACCCAGCTACCACATTCTGGAGAAGAGCCTCTCAGCTTTGCTCTGGACTGGATGGGCAGCCGCCTGGTCCCAGAAACAGAATCCCTCATCAACTAATCAACCAGTCAGACAAACAAGCATTCATTAAGCACATGCTGTTAACCCCATAACAACATGCCTGACAAGTGGTCGTCTAGGCATTGTGTGAAGACTTCTGGTGAGAGAGAACCTGCTCCCACATCAAGGTAGCCCACTCCACAAGCTCTAAATATCAGCTAGAGAGCCAAACCTGGAGTCAGGAGGACCCGAGTTGAAATCTGGCCTCAGATACTTACTGGCTGTGTGACCCTGGGCAAGTCACTTAACCCTGCTTGCCTCAGTTTCCTCATCTGTAAAATGAGCTGGAGAAGGAAATGGCAAACTTCTCCAGTATCTCTGCCAAAAAAACCCCAGATGGGATCATGAAGAGTTGGACATGACTGAAATGACTGAACAACAAAATATCAAATGAGATAATAATTGTAAAGAATCTGGCACATGATAAGCACTATATAATGTTAGCTATTATTATTATTATTACTATTGGTATTTTTCAATAGTTTTCCCTGATATCAAATCTCCACGCCCATGGTTTGGACCCTTCCATTCATTGTTTCTGGCCTTGCCCCCCCGGGGCCAAACGGAGCTAGTAGAATCCTTCTTCCATGTCATGATTTTTAAGTTCTCAAAGACATCGCTCATGTCCCCATCCCCTCCCCTCCCCCACTTTCTCTTCTCCTGGCCAGACACTCCCAGTTTCTTTAGTCTATCCTCACAAAGAATGGACTTGAGTCCCTTCAGCATGCTGGTTGTCTGACATTGGATGCTGTCTGGCTTATCAAAATCCTTTCTAAAATTGCTTACGGTCATACAACTTGGTAAGTATTGGGGCTTTGTATGTAGTTAATTGTTGTACTGGTTAGAGGACTGGATCTGGAGTCAGGAAAAACCGAGTTGAAATTCTGCCCCACGTACTTGTTACCTGTTTGAACCCAGGCAAGTCACTTAACCTTTTTTCAGCCTCAGTTTCTCCATTTGTCAAACGAGTATAAGAATTGCATCTCCTTCTTGGGGGTTTTCATGAAGATCAAATAGCATGACATTTAAAGCACATTGCAGATTTTAAAGCATGATGTAAATGCTTTTTTTGTTGTTTCAAATGGGAATCTCCTGACTCTAAGTTTAGTATTCTTTGGACCACCCAGGAAGAGAAGTTTTAGAATCCACTGAGCTGCTACCCTTGCTGGAGCCCATCTAAGACTTTTCCAGGCTAGTCCAGTCCTACCTGATTCACCTGTGGTTGTCCAGAAAAAGAACCTTGGGCCAGAGGGGATCTTTGTGCTTAGGAGGTAGCACGGCACAGAGGAGAGAGAACTGGCTCTTTGGAGGACCCGAGTTCAAATCCCACATTTGACATTTGCTGTCTGTGTGGTCATGTCCATGTCACTTCATCTCCATGAGCCTGCATTCCCTCATCTGTAAAATACGGAGTGTGTGGACGAGTTGCCTTCAAAGTCCCAGGTCTGGCTCTGTGAGTGACCTTCTAGGTCCCTTCCAGTTCTGAGGTCCTATGTAAAGTCATATGTATGTGAGCACATGTTCTTTTAAGACTAAAGAGTTGGGGCTGACTGGAGAGAGAGAAAGGACCAGATTACCTGGGTGAGTAAGGTGTTAGTGGACTCCAGTGAGACACTATAGACTAAAAAAACTAATGTGAGCATTTGTTATTGTTGCTGTTCAGTTGTGTCTGACTCTTCAAGACTCGATTTGGTTTTTTTTTTTGGGCAAAGATACTGGAGCGGTTCGTCATTTCCTTCTCCAGCTCATTTTACAGATGGGGAAACTGAGGCAAACAGGGTGAAGTGACTTGACCAAGGTCACATAGTTTATAAGTTTTTGAGGCTGGATTTGAACTCAAGAAGATAAGTCTTCCTGACTCCAGGCTATCCATTGTGTCACCTAGCTGCCAATGTAAACATATTTTGCATTTATTTACACTTAGTGTCCAGAGGGAGGGAAGTGATTTCCTATGGTCAGACCACATGTGGAATATTGTATTCAGTTCTGCACACCCCCCCCCCCCCATTTTAAGAAGGAGGCTGGTGAATTGGGCAGTGTGCTGGGGAGGTCAGCCAGGATTAAGAGGACTTGAAACCATGTTATGAGTTTTGGTTGAAGGAATTTGGGATATTTAGGTGCAAGAAGAAAGACTAGGTGATGGGGGTAGGGTTGGAAGTGCTTGATTGCAATCTCCTAGTATTAGACGGGCTCTTGTAAAGAATAGGAGACAAACTTGTTTTCCTTCAACCCAAGGGGTAGAACTGAGTAAAAGCAATGGGTGGGGGGGGGGAGAGAGAGAGAGAGAGAGAGAGAGAGAGAGAGAGAGAGAGAGAGAGAGAGAGAGAGAGAGAGAGAGAGATAAAGTACAGGAGATTTCTCTTTAGGTAGAGTATGGACTATAATGACCTTTGGGGTCCTTCTGAATCTGAGTTTCTGTAATTCTGTGCAAAGACTGGCTCATAGCCAATGAATTGGTTGGTTAGATCAGAGGTGTGTGTGTGTGTGTGTGTGTGTGTGTGTGTGTGTGTGTGTGTGTGTGTGTGGGAGAGAGAGAGAGAGAGAGAGGAGAGAGAGAGAGAGAGAGAGAGAGAGAAAGAGAAAGAAAGAGAGAGGGTGGGTGAGATGGTGTTCAGGCATGGAGCTGTAGATGGGCAAGGAGTACCACTTCCTCCCTTGGAGAGAGGGGGTCCTGAGATCAGCTCCTATGACAGGGTGTGAGTGACAGGAGATGGGCCCCTTGCCTGGAAAATCATTTCCTGGGAGGCCCTATGGGGAGGACTTTGCCCAGAGGCAGTTTGTTGCCAGACTGTACCATCCTGGTATCATCCCCACTTTCTGCATCCTTGTCCCTCACCCTCCAAACTCAGCAGCTGGAGGGAGGAAAGGCCCTTGCTGGGCCTCCTGGTACTTTAAATGTTTAGGTTTCTGTCACCTTGACTGCTTCATGCCCCCTGGGCACCTGTGCCTATTATCCAGTTCTGTTTACTCTTTGGGGCTTGTACCTGGCTTGTCAATGAGACTGTGCCCAGGGCCTAAATGAAATCCAGCAGTCTGACTAAAAGCAAGTCAGCCAGTCAGGGACAAACTAATTCAATCTTAAGTTTGTGTATTGTTCTGCAGTTGCTAAAACCTTTCAGTAACTTTCTTTTGGTCCTTTCAAGAGCTTGGTGAGATAGCTAAAGCATGTATTATTGACCTCTTTTTACAGATTGGGAAACTGAGATTGAGAGATTTAGTGACTTATTCAAGATTAGACAGCTAGTACAGGGTAGCTGCACTTACATGCTCTTTTGAGGCCAGGCTACCCAGGAAAAGACTGAAAGTAGGAATACTCAAGATAGTTTCTGAAGTGTCCCAGGAGGATCTCTTGGGACCTTTGGGCTTTTCTGTGAAGCACTGGCGTGTGATGATCCTTGCCAGGGGAATGGAAGGAAGGGGAAGGAGTATGCATTTATATAGTGCCCACCATGTGCCTGGCACTGTGCTAAGCACTTTACAAATATCTCATTTGATCCCCACAACAGTGGGGTAGGTGCTATTATCCCCATTTTTCAGTCATGGAAAGTGAGGGAAGCAGAAGTTAAATGTCTTGCCCAGGGTCACACAGCTAGTCAGTGTCTGCAGCCGGATTTGAACTCAAATCTCCCTAACTTAGCCCAGTCTCTATCTACTGTGCCACCAGGGTTCTCTTTATCTGCTGCCTTCCAGGACCTAGGACTAGATCCAGCTTTTAAATTGCCTGCTTAGAGTTAGGAGTTTAAGGCAAATTGCTCATGGCACCAAATGCTCCTGGATAAATTTTCCTAAATGTTTTATATTTTTTACTTGTGCCCACAGGCAATTTTGTCAGGCAGGGGGGCACTTCTGTCAATCTGTCAATCTGAGTGAATAGGAGGAAGAGGGAGGGGTCTAAACAAGAGACAGAAGAGTCAGTGCATGCTTTTTGGGTTGGGAGAAAATCTGTTCAGTCAGTCAGTCTATCAGTTGTTTTGTTATCCACCTATCCATTTGTCTGTCCATCCATCCATCCATCCATCCATCCATCCATCCAGTCCACCAAAAAGTCAGTCAGTCCATCTATGAGTCATTTAGTTAGTTGGTTGTCCATTAATCCTTCTATCAATCTGTCTGTATATATGTCCGTCCATCCATCCATCCATCCATCCATCCATCCATCCATCCATCCATCCACCCATTGAGAGAATCAGTCACTAACATGGCTATTATAAAGGATCCAGACCTGGACCTTAGTTCTTAATGCAACTTCTCAACCTAGGATCTTGCCTTTGGTCCTACCTAAGTCTTTTCCCTTCATTACTTTATAGTCAAGTCAGGTCATCAAACACTTATTAAGCAACCACTGTGTACCAGGCACTGGGGGTACAAGAAAGCCGAAAAGTCGGTGTCTGCTTTCAAGGAGCTCACAGTTTAATCAGGGGTACAGCGTGTGGATAGTTTTGTACAAACAAAATACATACAGGATCAATTTCAGGTGATCACAGAAGGACAGCACCGACATAAGGGAATTGGGAAGGGCTTCTTGTAAACGATGAGAATTTAGCTGGGACTTAAAGGAAGCCAGGGAAGCCAGGAGCTGGAGGTGAGGAGGGAGGGAATCCTAGGCATAGGGGAAAGCCAGTGAAAATGCACAGAATCACAAAGGGGTAATCAGAAACAATGGAACTCTGTAACCTAGTGTTTAATAAACCAAAAAACGTAAATTACTTGGGAAAGACCTCTTTACTTGGTCAAAACTAAAAAGCAGTCTGATAGAAATTAGTCTTAGACCAGCACATTACTCCATATTTCACAATATATTCTAAATAGATATATGACTTTAATATTAGAGATTATGCTATAAAAATTTAGAGCAGAAGCAGATCATATGCCTTTTGCAGCTATGGGCAGAATATATATGCTTAGCCAAAGAAGGGATAGAAGTAATTACAGAATGTAAAATAGATAACTTTGATTATATGAAACTACAAAGCTTCTGCACAAACAAACTTAATGCACCATAGATAAGAAGAAAAGTGATCAAACGGGAAGAAAGTCTTTGTAATAGATTTCTCTGATTAGAATTGGTATCTAAGATATGTAAACAACGAACAGATATATAAGACCAAAAGCTATTCCCTAAGGTAAATGATATGAATAAATAGTTCTCAAAAGAAGAATTGAAAACTATTAACAACCATTTGAAAGAATGCTCCAAATGACTAATAATGAGAAATGCAAATTAAAACATCCTTAAGGTCCTCCCCGCAACCCCCCCCCCCCCCCGCACCCTCCACATCTTGCAAAAAGGCAAAGATGACCAAAGTTGGGGACTGTCAATACTAGTGAGGTTGTAGAATGACAGGAAGACTAATATGTTATTTGAGTTGTAAATCAATACAACCATTTAGGAAAGGAATCTGGAATTAAAGTAACTAAACTATCCCTGCCTTTTGGTCCAGACATTCTATTATTAGGTGACTACCCCCAGGAGACAATTGATAAAAAGTTCCCATATACACCAATATTTATAGCAAAAGTTTTTGTGATAGTAAAGACCTAGAAACAAAGTGAATAGATTAGGGAATATCTAATCAAATTGTGTTAGATGAATGTAATGGAATATTTCTATACTATAATAAATGATGAATGTGTTGAATACAGAGAAACATGGAAAGAGCTACATGAACTGATATAGACTGTGGCAAGTAGAGCCAAGAAAACAAAATATGCAATGACTTCAATAATGTAAATGGAAAGGATGATCAAACATACACACAAATCAAAAATGAATGTTGCAAAATTATAAAGAATAAACAAGATTTGAGAGTAGAGGTATGATAAAACACCCCTACCCCTTTGCAGAGGTGGGGGCTCCACAATATTGTACATTACACACATTTTCAGACTTTTTCAATGTACTCATCAGTTATGCTGATTTTTTCCTCTTTTTAAAAAATATAATTTGTTATATTGGATGGCTCTCTGGGGAGGGGAAGGGGTATTGGGGGAAATTATGGTGATACACAAAGACATCAATAAAGCCTTTTTTAAGTAAAAGGGAAATACATGGAGTCAGGAGATGAAGTATTGTTTGTGGAATAGCAAGAAGGCTAGTGTCCCTGGATCACAAAATAGGTGGAGATTGCTGTTGTTCAGTCGTTTTCAGTCATTTCTTACTCTTTGTGACCCTATTTGGGGTTTTCTTGGCAAAGACACTGGAGTGGTTTGCCGTTTCCTTCTCTAGCTCATTTTACAGATGAGGAAACTGGGGCAAAGAAGGTTAAGTGACTTGCCCAGGGTCATACAACTAGTAAGTGTCTGAGGCTGGATTCGAACTCATGAGATTGAGTCTTCCTGACTCCAGACCCTATACTCTATGCACTGTGCTACATAACTGCCACATACGTGGAGATAGTAAGGCATAAAAAGACTGGAAAGGTAGGAAGGGGCCAGGTTATAAAGGGCTTTAAAAGCCATATAGGGTTTTGTATTTGATTGTGGAGGTAATGGGGAACCATGTTTATCAAATATGGGGGTGACATGGTCCAAGCTGAACTTTAGGAAGATCAGTTTGACACCTGAGTAGAGGTCAGACTGCAATTTGAAGCAGGGAGACCAATCAGCCGGCATTTGCAATGGTCCAGGTGTGAGATGAAGAGGGATTGCACCAGGTCAGAGGAGAGAAGAGCAGATGTGCAGGAGGTGTTACAAGGGTAGAATTGTTAGGATTTGGCAACTGATTGGATTGAGAAAGTGAGAAAGAATGAGTTGAAGATGATACGAGGTTGTGAGGTTGAATAACCAGGAAGAAGAAAATGAGGAAGAGGGGAAGTTTAGAGAGGGAAGATAATGAATTGAGTTTTGGACATATTGACTCTAAGATGTTTACATGACATCTGAGCCAAGCTATCCAATAAGCAGTTGGAGATGGAAGACTGGAAGTCAGGAATGTCTAATGTTGGATCAGGATAAAGTAGATCTGAGCATCATCAGCATAGAAATGATCATTTGATTCCTAGTAACTTGATGAGATCATCAAATGAAGTAGTATATGGGTAGAAGAGAAGTAGGCCCAGGACAGCTATACCCACTAGTGAGCATGATCTGGATGAAGATCGAGCAACGGAGACTGAGAAACAATGTTCAAACATGTAGGAGGAGAACCAGGAGGAAACTTAGAGAAAACAGTATCAAAGAGAAGAGGGTTATTGACAGGGTCAAAGGCTACAGAGAAGTCAAGAAGAACCAAGATTGGAAATGGTCATTAGGCAAGTCATGTGGCCAACAAAAATGGGGCTAAACATTATCTCTGATTCTTAACCCCTCCCAGACTTCTCCAAAACAGAAATTATACACCAAAGATAAAGCAACTTCAGCTGTCTTCATGGTCTGGAAATCCAGAGTCCAAAAGAAGGTTTAAAACAAAAGATGAACAGATGCCTACTCCGAACTCAATTAGTACCCTGCCCTCCCTTCACTGGGCTATGGCAGTAAGGCTGACCTTACTACCTGACCCAAAGACTCAACAAATAGGCTTGCAACAACCCTACACTCTGGTCCCTCCTCCCTCTTTTCAGTGTTGTGGAAATCTGGGTTCTAGGCTTCAGAAGTTTGATTAAGCTATGACAGACAGCCAGTGCTATAATCCTGTTGAACTTGAGAACATGAGACCACAACATACTGTTCCTGAATAGTTTAAAAGAGAAATAAGAATTATGAGAGCAGAAAAAAAATCCAAGGTTGCAAATTCCAAGACACATAGTGGTCACATTTAACAATTCAGTTCAGAAATAACAAGTTCTCTAAGTGATCAGGAGAAAGACCTTCAAATATAAGGGAAAGAAATTTAAATAACACAAGACTTTTCTATACCTACCAGAAAATGCAGGAGGGTATGGATAATTAATGGCTTTTGCAGAGTTTCAGGCCCCAAAATAAGCCTTCAAAAATCAATAGCATTTCCATATGAGAATAACAAAATCCAAAAACAAAAATAGGAGGGGTAATCCCATTACAAATAGCTACAAAATGCATAAAATATCTGGGGATTTAACTACCAAAGCATACAAAAGACTTGATTAGATTAATTTCCAAAGTGCTCCTTAAGGAAATAAAGGATAACATAAATAGATGGAGGACTATTCAGTATTCATGTCTAGGCCATGCCATCATAATAAAAGTGATAATACTACCGAAGTCAATGTATGCTTTTAATCTATAACAAATTACCAAGGAGATGCTTTATAGAATTTGATAAAATTATAAAAAAAATTTGTTTGGAAAAGCAAAAGGTCTAGATCAGGGGTGGGGAACCTTCAGCCTCGAGGCCACACATAGTCCTCTAGGTTCTCGAGTGTGGCCCTTTGACTGAATCTAAACTTCACAGAACAAATCCCCTTAATGAAAGGATTTGTTCTGTAAAACTTGGACTCAGTCAGAAGGCCACACCCAAGGACCTAGAAGGCTACATGTAGCATTGAGGTTGCAAGTTCCCCACCCCTGGTCTAGATTATCAAGGGAACTCATGAAAAGAGATAGAGATGAAGGGAAAATAGCATTTCTAAACTTCAAGTTATATCATACAGCAGCAGTCATAAAAACTATCTGGTACTTTAAAAATAGATTGACAGATCAGTGGATAGATCAATGAACTAGATAAGGGAGCATGAGAAACAATGAAACTCATTAACCTAATGTTTGATAAAATGGATAACATAAATTATCTAGAAAAAACTCCTTATTTGATGACTACTGCTTGGAAAATTGGAAAGCACCCTGGCAGAAATGAGGCTTAGACCAACACTTTATACCATGTCCCCTAATATATTCTAAATAGATTCATGACCTTAATATTAAGTATCATGCTACAAAAATTATAGGAAAATGAGATCATATGTCTTTCACAGCAATGGAAAGAAATTTATTCTTAACCAAAGAAGAGATAGAGGTAATTGCAGAATACAAAACAGACAATTTTGATTACAAGAAACTGAAAAGCTTTTGCCCAGACAAAATTAATGTAACTAAGATAAAAGGGAAGTAGTAAAACAGCAAGAAAAATCTTTGTATCAGACTTCTCTGATAATGGTTTGGTATCCAAGATAAATATATATATATATATATATATATATATATATATGTATATATATATACGTATCTACTTGTGTGCATATGTGTGTATATGTATGTATAAGTGTGTATGTATGTATGTAAATAAAAAAGTGTGTATGTATGTATGTAAATAAATACATAGAATGACTAAATGCATATTAGACTAATAGCTATTCTCTAATAGATAAGTGGTCAAAAGATATGAACAGTTCTCAAAAGAATTGCAAAATATTCATAACCACATGAAAGAATGCTCCAAATTACTAGTAATAAGAAAAATGAAAATCAAAACAACTCTGAAATTTCACCTTATACCCTGCAAATTGGCAAAGACAACAAAAAATGACAATATTCAGTGTTGGAAGGGTTGTGGAGTGATAGAACATTAATACACTGTTGGTAGAACTGTGAAATGTTACAACCAATTTGGAAAGCAGTTTGGACTTATGCAAATAAAGTTACTAATTGTTCATACCTACACCATTACTGGGCTTCTACCCCAAGGAAGTCATTGATAAGAACAAAAGATCCATATACGTCAAAGTATTTATAGCAGCACTTTCTGTGATAGTGAAGAATTTGAAACAATGTGGATGCCCATTAATTGGGGAATGGTTAAACGAATCATGATACATGAATATAATGGAATATTACCATGCTATAAGAAAAGATAAATATGGTGAATACAAAGAGGCGTAGAAAGATCTATGTCAACTGATGCAGAGTGCAGTTAGCAGAGACAAGAAAACAATATACACAATAACTACAACAATGTAAAAGGAAGGAATAACTATATACCAAAAAATCAAAAGTGAATGTAACAAAATTATAGGGATCAAGCATGATTTGAATGAAGAGATATGAGAGGAAGCCTCCAACTCACCTCTTCATAGAGGTGGGAGGTCCACAGATATTACATATTATACATGTTTTCAGATTTTTTTCAGTTTATCAATCAGTTGTAGTGCTTTTTTCCTATTTAAAAACTCATTATATGGGATTTTTCTCTAGGAGGGGAGGGGGAAAGATACTGGAGATAACTATGGTGATGTTAGAAAGAGAAGACATCAATAAAAACTTATTGAAAACAAATGAAGGAATAATTGTGTATAATTGTGTAGATAATATGCATATATTTTATATTGCTGCATATTATAGTTTTATTTGGCACTAAAAAAAAGAAATGATCATTCAATTCAGTAATTAAGAGTGCATTAATTTTGGTGAGAACAATTTTAGTTGCATGTTGAATTTGGAAGATAGACTACAGAGGGTTAAGAAGAAGGTAAAAGAAAGGAAGTTAAGGCACTGATTTTAGATGGCCTTCTCAAGAAGTTTGGCCATTGGAGAGAGGAGAGAAAAAGGATGATAGCAGACAGGGATGGATGGATCAAGTGAGGGTTTTCTGAAGTTGGAGGAGACATGAGCATGTTCGTGGGCAGCAGGGAAAGGGCTAGTAGATATGGAAATATGGAATGTAAGAGAAAATGGGCATGGTAATGGGAAAACTTCTATAGAAAGATGGATAGGAAAGGGATTAAGGCCATATGTAGAGGAATTGGACTTGGCAAGAAGAGCTATCTCTTCTTGTTAGATAGAAGTGAAGGAGGAGACAGTGGCAGAAAATGTCTGAGATGTGAAATAAGGAGGAAGTTAAAAGATAGAGCTCAGTAGTGCAGTGGATAGAACACTAAGCCTGGAGTCAGGAAGACTCATCTTCCTGAGTTCAAATTTGGCCTCAGATACTTACTAGCTGTGTGACCCTAGGCAATTCACTTAACCCTATTTGCCTCAGTTTCTTCATTTGTAAAATGAGCTGGAAAAGGAAATGGCAAACCACTCTTTGCCAAGAATATCCCAAATGGGGTCATGAAGAGTCAGACACGACTGAAAAACTAATGAATGACAATAACAACTCAATGAATGGACTCAGTTTTTTCACTGAAATAAGAGTCAAGGTTCTCAATTGAGAGGGAAGGAGAGGGAGAGGCATGGGAGGTTTGAAAAGGGGTCAAGAAGGCCAAACTCACTGTAGTGAGTGGCATAGTAAGTCTATTAGGGAGGAGTAAAAGAACTGCCTTGCTGCAATTGTAGTGGATCTAGTTAGCACAGTTTTGTGATTTTCTCCAGCTTTGCACCACATATCAGTAGCAATGAAGACAGTTCCTACTCCAAGACTGAGGCAAGCCTTGGCCTAAGCAAGATTGGCAGTAGGATAAGGGAGCAAAGGATGAAAAAGAAGAGCATAGTGTAGAATTAAACTGGTTCACCAAGGAGTCAAGATGAGAAGAGATGAGAGTGCAGCCTGGGAATGCACTGAAGGGTGGAAGAATTAGAGGTTGAGATAACAAAGAACTGGGTTTGGGATTGCAAGGTAGAGGGAGAAGTGCAATGACATCAGTCATGATCTAATAGAGGAATTTCATAGTTCATGAAGATGGAAGTGGAGCATTGATGGCAAGATCAAGGGTTATGACAATCTCTGGGGGTACTTGAAGTGGGGTGGAGGAGTCTAGTCATGTGAAATGGATGAGTTGAGGAACTGTGAGGTTAGGATGTTTGAGGGAGTATCACTATGTATGTTGAAGTTCCGTTGTAGGAGCGTAGAAGTTGTGGAAGAGAGGAAGACTACGAGACAGGCCCTGAATTGATTAAGGAAACGAAAGTGTCTTGAGGTTGATAGATAACAACTACCAGAATCTTGATTGGGTGTTAAACATAGATCGAATAAACCTAAGAGGAGGAGAGGCTACTGAATGGTGGTAGTAGAAGAAGAGCCTGGGAATAATGATGGGGAGAAAAGGATATCCAACTCTCTCACCATGTCCAAGATGTTGAGGATGGGTTGGTGGGGGGTTTTCATTAAAATCACAACCAGTGCTGAAAAAGGCTGAAAAAGAGGTAGCTGAGTAGAAATAGACATTCATTTAAAGATCACAAATATTAGAGAAACTTTTCTTTGTTCTCACTGATAAAGGGACAAAGAGAAGAAAAAAATAGAAGAGAATAGAATAGAGTCATAATTGTAAATGTGAGTGGGATGAACTCACTCATAAAATGGAAGAACATAGCAGAATAGATTAGAAAATAGATCTAGGTCAGAAAAAGACACAATGAGGAACCACAATCATAGTATTCCTGCCTATTTGTTAAGAATTTCCCAATTACATTTTAATCTGGTTCATGCTGTACTTGGGAATGTTGTGGGCTGCATGTGGGTCCTGTTTGTCACATGTTTGACTAGACAGTTCTTCAAGACTATAAGTTTGCAGAAGAAGTACTGACCTTTCTTTTCCTAGATGTTCCCTATACCAATAAAATCACCAATCCAGTTCCTATTCCTGTCCCAGGAAACTTCCTCTACCAATGTAAGTCTGCAACTTAGAGTCTTAGAGAATTACTTAAAACCCTGACAATTTAAGTGACTTGCTCAGTGTCAGACATTCAGAAGGTCATCCTGGCTATGAGATCATATATCTGTCTACTATGTCATGCTGCCAGTATGCTCATGATACAGAATAAAATATACATCTCCTGAAGTTCCTAAGCATAGAACAAAAGGGTAGATAGCTCCAATGAGTCTATCTATCTCAGATAGCTTGACAGACAAGTAGAAAGATATTTAATGATTTGGCAGAGGAAGAGAGACTTGTAGCACTTTTCATATCACCCTATATAAGTAATTATCTACTCTGTCTACGCTAATGAATGACTGTGGATACCTGGGTTGGATAACCCTGTTGGGGGAAGCTCTTTATGCTCCACTTCCAAGATTCTTGCCTCATGGGCTCTAACTGATGCTACCCTTGTCTGAATTTTTTATATTTTTAAAGTATTTGTTGATTTCCTCTACATTATCATTTTCCTTGGTTTATAATTGGGCAAAATAACTTCTGACAGTTTCTTTTATTTCCTCTTCAATTGTTGTGAATTATCCATTTCGATAAAATGTCAGCTTTTGTATCTTTTAAGAAAATTAGATTGACTAATTATCTATTTAATTAGGCCTTCCCTCTTCCCCCCAAAGACCAGCTCCTAGTTTTATGTATCACTTCAATAGGATCTTTTCTTTTAGTTTTATTAGTCTCTTCTTTGATTGTCAGAATTTCTACTTTGTTGTTCATTTGTTGGGAGGAGTTGATTTGTTCTTTTTTTTAGTTATGTGCCCAATTCACTGGATTTTTTCCTTCTCTCTTTTGTTGATGAAAGCATTTAAAGATGCACATTTTCTGGTAAAGATTACCATAAATTTTCCTATATTGTCTCATATCATTTTCTTTGATGAATTGAACTTTAGAAACATTTGAGATAATAGCTGAATAAAAATAGAAGGGAGTTTATTTGTATTTGTCAGCTATTTTGGACACCTTTACAGAAGTTGGCCATGTATTGGGAAATAGAATCCTCACCCCCAATGCAGAAAAGCATAAATGCTATAGAGCAAACCATTTACTGATTACAGTGCAATCAAAATGACTTTCAATAAAGGGCTTTTGAAGAAAAAATTCAAAATTAGTTGGAGATCAAATAACTTAATCCTAAAGAATGAGTGGGTCAAAGAATAATGCACAGAAACAATACAAAATTTCATCAAAGGTCAGTGCTTCTTCTTCAAACATGTGACCCACAGGGCCCACATGTGGCCCATAATATTCCCAAGTACAACTTGAACCAGATAAAATGTAATTGGGAAATACTTAACAAAATAAATAAAAATACAATGGAACATCAATGATGTTAATATGTGGCTCTCTAAGTCAACATGTGACCCATTGGGATCTTTATGTGAGATTTAGTGGTCCCTGTTTCTATCTGAGTTTGACACCATTGGCCTAGAACACTGAGAGGTTAATGAGTCCTGAAGGCAGGACTTGAAATCAGGTCTTTCTAGCTACAAAGTTGACTCTGCATCCACTATGCCATGCATTCCTAGCTATTGTATATTTGTTTTGTGAAGGTGTACTCATTTTAGATTTCAGCAAATTTGGAAATCATGTCAAAGAAAGGAAATCAGGCCAAAGAAAGAAACAATGAAATATAAGAATAAGGTATTTTCAGGTGTAAGTGAAGCATTCCACATATTTTACAGGGGACCTGAGGTTTTGTTTAGCATAATTGCATATGAAACAACATCAGGGACAATGTTCTTGACCCCAGAGCACAAGTTGCTTCATTACATTTTATTCCCCCAGCTACTCATTTAAATAGGTTCAATAGCAATTTGGGAAATGTACTGTATAGTCACCATAAGTTAGGGTGAGGTCCCTTACCAAGGAACTTCAGCTCTAAGCAAGGAGCAATAATCATTCTATACATCTCCTACTTCCCTACTGGGAAATGAAAAAACATTTCAGAGCTGAGACACTGAGGGAGCAGAACTGGAGAGGTTTCTGCTGATCCTAGGCTAAGGGTCTCTGAAATTGCTAAAAGAATGTAGTAGCACTCCAAATGAAGGAGAACAGTAGCACTCAGCCAAGCTTTAGGTTAAAAGTTGTAGAAACTATAACTGCCTGTCAAAGAGTGAATTCAAGTAGTCCAGGAGATCCGTATACCCAGCAGAGATTCCAAATTGTCTGAAGAGGTAGTCCAACTGACGCCAAATCTTCCATGTTTTATACCAACAGTTCTTGCTACATATTAGAGTAAATGCCTTTGATAAGAGTGAATTGAGTCTAGTGGCTGATTGTTTATGGGAAATATACCAGTGGGGGCTTGTATTAGGAGTGTTAGTGTTCTATAGTTTTAGGAGTACAACCCACTATAATGTTAGGAGTACAACCCACCTCAGATTTGCCACTAGAACATGAAGGCAGAGTTGTCCCTTTGATGATCCAATCCACCATTGTGAGTGCAAGTTTGAAGGAGTGTACAAGAAAGGGTGTTATGGTTTTCCAGTATTGTACAGTAGGTTTGTATATCTGTTATACTTCTTTTCTTAGATTGTAAGGTCCAAGAGAGTAGGAACCATGCCATAATTATTTGTATAATTTGTATAATGTACTAGTTGTATCGACTTCAATGCATATAGCACAGTACTTTGCATGTTGTGATCACTTGATAAATGGGGGATGAATAAACTCATGTACATCTTAACTGGTTTAAAATTATGTTACTTGGAAGGGGCGACATATGGTCTAATATTAACTTCAATAAGTCCATCTACTTAACAAATCTATGAATATTCCAGGCCTCCATTCCTCTCCTGGCTTTGTTTCTGACTTTCCAGACATCAACACTATGCTTCTGCTGCGGTTTCTCCTTGGAACCTCCCTCAGCTCCTGGAATCTCCTCATTCTGAAACATTCATATGCCATGAGAGCCCCCTTCTCCAATTAGTGAGTTCTTTTTGGGGCCTCCATTTTGGAGAGGGCCTCAGGTTGGCCAACCTTCATTCTTCTCCTGGGTTAAGTTCTGACTTTCTGAACTTTGACCTCGTGTGTCTGCATAGATAATCTCTCCTCTACTCTCTCTCTCTCTGTCTCCCCCCCCTCTCCCACGCCCTTTTAGCTCTTCTTTGTGAGATATTTTCCTTTATTAGAATGTAAGCTCCTTAAGGGCAAGGACTATAATTTTACTTGTATTTCAGTAGTTCAGTTACTTACATATAGGAAGTGCTTAATAAATGCTTGTTGCTTTGCCTTGCCTTGCCTTTGCCTTCTCCAATGCCTCATGGTGACCTAAAAGTGACCCTTGCTCCTCCAAGCCCATATCAACGGTCCTACCTGCCAAGCTGGCTAGGCTGGCAATGGGCCGCATGTCTGCCATCTGCCATCCAGTCTAGCTAGGTTTGGACAAGCTCAACACCAAACTGACCTGTGGGGGGGGAATGAATTTTTGGGTCCCAACTCACTGTGACCATTGGTTAAGGTGAGAAGGAACTGTGATCAATGGCAGAAGAGCATCCTCACAATGAAACCACTGATCAGTCAATCAATTATTAGGCATGTATTAAGCATTCACTATTTTCCAGGCACTAGGCTGTGATCTGTGATAGAGTGATGTATGAGAAGTCCCTTGGCCACTTCATAGAGGACAGGTGTCTGAAGGAATAGAGTCCGGCTGAGGAAGAAGGGGAAGAGAGTTCTGGATGGAAGGAAAGATCTGCTAGGGGGCATTCAGTGGGAGCAGTATGAGGGCAGTAGGTACACTAAGAGGGGGCAAGGATCTTCCAGAGTTGGAAGAAGGGATAATGTTTGCCTGAGAATGTGTCGATATACTGCTGTTTTGATGTGGCCTTTGTGTGTAATAATGGCTTAGATTCCTTCATTTCTCCCTGCCAATTATAGACATAGGACAGAGGAGGCTAAAGAGAAGTAGAATGTATATATGTATGTGGGAAAGAGAAAAAGAGGGGAAGAGAGAGAAAGAGGGGATGAGAGAGGGAGGAGAGGAGAATGAAAGAGAGAAGAAAGGGGAGGAAAGAGAGAAAGGGAGGGGGAAAGAGGAGAGAGGAAAAGGCAGAGAGAGGGAGAGTGGGAGAGGGAAAGAGAGTGGGAGAGGGAAGGAAATGGGAAGAAGAGAAGGGGAGAGAGAAGGAAAAAGAAGGAGGGAGAGAAGGAAAGAGAGAGGGAGAGAGAAAGAGAGAGGGAAAGACAGAAGGAGAGAAAGGGGAGTAAGAGGGAGAGAGAGAAGGAAAGAGGAGAGAGAAAGAAGGACAGAGGGAGAAAGAGGGAGAAGGAGAGAAAGAAAGAGAGAGAGAGAAGAGAGGGGGTTAGAAAGAGAGGGGGGAGAGAGAAGGAGAGAGAGAGAAGAGAGAGGGAAAGGAGGGAGAGGGAGAGAGACAGAAAGAAGGAGAGTGGGAGAGAGAGCGGGGGAGAGACAGAAAGAGGGAGTGGGGAGAAAGGGACAAAGAAGGAGAGAGAAAAGGAGATAGATGAGAGATAGAGGGAAGGGAGAAAGAGAGAGAGAAAAAAGGAGAGAGGGAGGGAAAGAGGGAAAGAGAAAGAGGGAGGGAAAGAGAGAGGGAGAAGGAGGGATAGAGAGAAAGGGGGGAGAGAGAGGTGGGGAGAGGGAAGGGAAAGAGAGAGAAGTTTATAGGAATAGAATCTAGATGTCTTGATGGTTTGGGCAAATGGCTGGTTGGATGGTGTTGGGGAGTGGTGGAATGATCTCCCAAACTGTTCCTTTATATTCATATTGGCAGGTTCATTTGTGTATAATGAACTGGAATAAGTTGGGAAATATTGCTCCATATTGCTCTTTAGGACCTAGACTCCCTGATTAAATCTGGGGAAGGGAGCAGGTGGGGAGAGGGCAAGGAGGGTCATTCCCTCAAGCCTGAGCAGTCTGGGGGACAGTGTTTTCCTTCCTTTCCCTTCATCAGCAGCAGCTCCCTCCCTGTCACCCAAATCTAGCACAAGGTAATAGTTTTCGACGCCTTTCATTGAAATATAATAAAATATTTGCATGGAGTTATTAGATAAATAAGAGTTGACTGGAGGCAATGCTTATTTGGAAATGTGATATGAAAATTCATTTAAAATGAAAGAATGTGGAAGCTTAAGTTTATGGTAATGGATTGATTGCAGATAGTATCTAATAACTCCAAACAAATATATTTCAATCACAATCTCCATCGGGCTGGTCTTCTGCTGCAGGAGGCGAGCAGGGTGATTGTGTGGCTGACCTCTTTCACAGGCCAGATTAGAATTCATTAATTGCTGATATCGTGGCATTACTTTTGTAATTAACAAGCCCATAATTTCCAGGGGCGGGTATTTGCTGTTGTCTGAGAGGAAGCCTGGGGAAGGAGGAGTGGAGTAAACCGTGGAGGTGGGGAGGGAGAGAACTTTCTTTTGTCTTCGGGGTTGTCCATCTCAGCTGAACTACAAGAGAAACTGATGAAATAAAGGTCTTAAGGGCCAGGGAAATGACCCGGGCCCCTAAGGAATTGGAGAAGCAGATTCATTCCTTTCTCAGAGACTCACTGTCTCCAGGAGGCCAAGAGAGCGGGTCACAAGCGATTACAGCACTCAGCTTGGGGGAGGGAGCAGAGAGGGTCAAAGGGGCTTCATGGTCGATGAGTCACTGATGCGCCCCTTCCCTCCCTTGATAAACTGCGAAATCCATTTGTCCTTGGTCCCAATGAATTCAAAGAGCCAATTGCTGTCATTTCCAGGGTGACAGTCGAGGTGTTGCCGAGAGAAGACTGCAGCCTGTCTGAGGCCCTGGGATGTCGACCTCAGTGGATGGATGACCCCTGGATGGGTGGGTTTGCTTGTTTTGTTCCTTGCTTTATCTGTCTCTTTCCTTCTTAGGGAGAAAAATGGAAATAATTTATTTTGAAATGTGACATTTCCTAATCCGCTGTCCCAGCCTGGCTGACAGCAGGATTAGTGTGTGCTGAGATGCAGGCTGCTAGGTGCTATCTGGCCATATGGAGTCCCCTCCCATCAGGCTGTTGGAGCTAGCACCAGAGTAGTCCCCTTTCCGCTCTCCCCATCCTGTCCACCCCACCCAACAGGCTCAGACAGACTCTCCATCAACAGCTGTCTGTTTGCACCCTAGACTTAGCCCTCGCGGATAGATACGTTGCTTCTGCAATGGTTTTAAAAGCTATTTCCTCAGCGTTCTGCCTATCAGGGAAAGAATTCTGGCCTTTGAGTCAAGACCTGGTTCTAATCCTACTTCTGACACTGTGGTCTTGAGCAAAGCCTTTTAACCTCTCTGATACTCATTTTCTTTAGTTATCAAGTGACAGGGTTGGGCTGGGTGACATCTAAGGACCCTTCCAGCTTTGCCATTTTTGTGACTGTATGGCATTATAATTCATTTTCCTCATTTGTAAAAAGAGGCAGTTAGATTTGATCTCTAAAGTCTCTTCAGCTTTGATATTCTACAGGTCTACGATTCTAAGTGAGTTGGGTAATCGTCCCTCCTCTTTTCCTGGGGAGGGGAAATTGGAGTCCTTAAGAGACATCTCCATCCTGATTAATGATCCCTGGCTTTACTTCCTCGTGAAGGGTGTCTGTCCCTCCATCTAGTCAAGGCCCTCCATTCAGGGTTGAATATCAGGCTCTTTTCCTTATTCCCCGGAGCTCCCGACCTCTACATTAGCATTCACAACCTTGGGCAGCAGCCACTTAGGCTAGAGAGACAGCTCCTTGGAAACACAATTGAAATATTTTTATAAATGACCAGTGGAGTTTGAGTGACATGCCCTTCTTAAGCTAAATAAAATTAAACCTAAACCTTCTAAAAAATACATGAGCCAAACATCCTCTCTACATTTCATTATGCAAATGTAACTGTCCATTGCTGTACAAATTAGCCCTCCTTTTGAAATTTTTCTTCCCTTCTCTTTTCTTTCTTCAGATTTTGCTGGAAACTGCTTTTGTGTTTTTAGGTCGACAGCTGGAGTCTGGGGTGGGGAGAGGACCAACTCCTCTGGTTATTTTCTGTTCTTTTCCCTGTTCTCCCTCCAGTGCCCCAGGTCTCTCTGGGAAGAAGGAAAAGGCAAAAGAAAATCAATGCAGACGACTCTCCTGCCAAACTGCTGCTGCTGGTTAAGGCCAGGAGAGGTCAGCCTGGGGTTGGGAATGTTGGAATGGGGGCTTCTGAGACCTGGGGTATCAGGAACCTCAGGGTTGGGGGTAGAAGAGGTAGGAAACTGAATGAGCACCACGAAGATGGGGTGGAGCCCAAGACTTCTTGTCTAAGGCCCTGGGGGAGCATAGCGTTAGTCTACCCGAGGACTGAACTGAAGAATGAAAATTAAATTTGGTGAGCTATCTAGATGTTTTGTCTACCAGGCTGAACATCCCAGTGCTGGTTTTTTGTATGTGTTTTTTTCTCTTTTCATCTGGATGTTGGCATAGGGATGGTGATGTATGTTTTTAGGAGGCAGTGGTTATGCTATGTGAAGGTAAGGAAGCTTTCCCCCTAAGCAAACAGTCCACATTCAATAAACTTTTATGAAGAACCTACTGTGTGCTTCAAATGAGCCTGCTAGGTGCTGAGGGAGGTACAAAGGTAAGATAAGGCAGTCCATGCCATTATGGAGTTTACATCCTGGTAATTAGGACACAAATACAATAACTATGACGTATCCTATTACTTGATACTTGTATCAGAGGGGTGCAAAGCAAAGGACTACGTGAGGTTTCAGAGAGAAGGTTGTTACTGAGAGGGTCAGGGAAGGCTTCATGGAGGAGGTAGTATTTGGATTGGGCTTTAAAGGATGGATAGACACCTAGGAGACTGAAGAGCCAGGTGAGAGCCATTGGCTCTAGCAATAACTAATTGTGAGACTCAACTTTTGAGGGTGAAGTTTCTGCAGGTATGAAATGGATTGAGTGGATGAGTTATTTCTAAGATCCCTCCCAGCTCTTGAAATTCTTTGATTCTATTAGTGTGCCTTGGTCTAATGAGATGAAGAGCTCTTTGAGAAGCAAGCACCTCTAGGTGTTCTCATTCTGTGCTAACTACTAACCAGGTAATAACCAGTTTCACCTTCTGAAGATTCTCAGTGAAAGTGAACTGAATTGAACTGACTTGAAATGTGTTAATATTTGCAGAGTCTCTGGTTTCCTGCCCTTCCTTTACTGCTGCCTACTGTAGCTAACATTGTAGAGAGGAGGTGATAAAGAAAAGAATAAAGTTTCAGGGGAACTTTGAGAGCTCAACTCTTCACATACATTCTATGAAAGGAAGGGGGTTGACCTTTGACGACTTCGAGGAGAAGCTTCTTGATGTTGGAGATTGCCTAGCTATAGATTCTTTGAAATCTCTCGGTGAGGGAGGGCTGGGTGATGTAGTGCTGCATGGGGGAGGTGCATCCCTGATTAAAACCCAACAGAGAGTTAAATCCCAGGGAATTCAAAGCTGGGAAGAACTGAAACCCAAAGGAAGAGTTCTGGCATAGGGGCACTATTGTGAGGTGAGGACAATGAAGAGTGAGTCAAGATTAGTATGGTGTCTGGGTCATACTTAATTCGAGATAACAGAGTCTTTGAGATTGGCAGACCCAGACCCAAGTGCTAGGTCAAGTCTGGGTGGTGAGAAGGGCTAATTCAAATAAGAAAATTCAATGTCAGGCAATGGTATTATTGGCCAGGTACCCTTTTAGTACTATGGTTTCTTGTAGCTTCTGTGTGAATATGTAAATGCATGAGAAGGCTACAAGATATACTTACATATAATAAAACAATGTGGTGTAGTAGGGAATTAGCTTTGAAGTCAGGAAAATCTGGGTTCAAATCCTGCTTCTGACATTACTGGCTGTGTGACCACAGACAAGGTACTGGATCACTCAATGCCTCTAAGCAACTTTAAGACCATAAATTGCAAAGGTGTCATTCTGCATTGGTAGAAAAAGTTCCATACCAGGAGTCCCCCAGACTAATGAACTCACAGATTTAGTTAGCACACGTGCGCGCGCGCGCACCCACACACACACACACGATCCAAGGTGACTTGTTTAAGGTTCCACAGCTGGTTAGTGGTAGAGTTAGTCACATAATGAGTTCAGTCAGCAAGTCAACAAGAATTTTTTCAGTGCTTAATATTTTCCAGGAACTCTGCTAAGCTCTGGGAATACACAAGGGACAAAAATAATACCTTCCCTCAAGGAGCTCCCATTTTAATAGGAGAGAGAACATGGAAATAACTAGGTATATACAAGATATAGACAGATAATATGGGAGGGGAAGGCAGTAGTAATAGGGGGGCAGGAAAGCATGCTGCAGAGGTTGGGATTTGAACTGAATCTTGAAGGAAGCCAGGGAAATTAACACAGTAAGGTGAGAAGTCAGAATATTTCTGGCATGGGGAAAAAGCTAATGAAAAGGCATGGAACTAGGACATGTTGTATTGTGTTTGAGAAAATGCAAGTGGGCCAGTATGTTGGCTATTAGAGTACTTGGAGGGGAATAGATTATAAGAATAGAAAGCACCTCTCAGAACTGCTGCAAATATCTCTGTTGATCTCCCTAAGCTGATCTGGGCTGGAAAAATTACTCACTGTGATTTTTTTTCTTTGATTTCCTGATCAAGACTTGGTCTGGAACATTTTCTAGATCTTTGTGGAGGAGGTATGCTGAAGGAGCTGGGCTACATTTCATTAGGCTACTTTGCAATCTTGGCATCATCCATGCAGACTTTTCTTGAAGACTTAAAAAATTTTTTTTATTGATTTGTTTTTAGTTTTCAACATTAACTTCTATAAGATTTTGAATTCTAAATTTTCTCACCCTCCCTCTGCTCCCCCTTCTAAAGACAGCATGTAATCTGATATAGGCTATACATGTACAATCATATTAAACATATTTCCACATTAGTCATGTTGTAAAGAAGAATTAGAACCAGAGGGAAAACCATGAGAAAGAAGAAACAAAAAAAGAGAAAATAGTATGCTTTGATCTGCATTCAGACTCCATATTTCTTTCTTTGGATGTGAACAGAATTTTCTATCGTGAGTCTTTTGGAATTGGAAGACTTTTTTAAAAAAAGATTTTCATCGATAGTTTCTGTTTTTACAGCGGCTGAATTCCTTCCCACTTGCCTCCTCTCCCACTTCCCAGAAATCCATCCCTCTTAAGAAAGATTTAAAACCAAAAGAAAAAGAAGAGGAAAAAAGTGATCAGAATCAACCAGCACATCAGTAAACCTGAGATTCTAGCAATACTTCTCATCCATGGCACAGTGGGTAGAACATTAGGCTTGGAATCAGGAAGGCTCATCGTGAGTTCAAATCCAGCCTCAGACACTCACTAGCTGTGCGACCCTGGGCAAGTCATTTAATCCTGTCTGCCTCGGTTCCTCATGTGTAAAATGAACTGGATAAGGAAATGGCAAACTACTCTAGGATCTTTGCCAAGAAAACCCCCAAATAGCGTCATGTAGAGTCTGAAATGACTGAATGACAACAACAACATAAATCCTCATCTGTGGACCCTCACCCTACCTTTGCAAAAGAGTGGAGAGAGGTATCTTCTATTCTATCTTCTTTGGGGCCAAGTTTGTTCTTTATCACTTTGAAGTATTCATTTTCAATTGTTTTGTGGTGGTGGTTCTTTCTATTTGCATTGTTGTAGTCATTGTAGGTATAGTTTTGCTGATTCTTTGTACTTCATTTTGCATCTATCCATATAAGTCTTTCTGTGCTTCTCTGTATTCATCATGGTTGACATTATTTACAGCACAGCAGTATTTTATTATGTTTATGTACCACAGTTCATTTAGCTCTTCCTTAATCTGTTGACATTGACTCTTTTGGTGTATATGGAGTCTTTTTTTGGGGGGTCAGTGGCCAGTGACTTCTTTGGGGTATATACCTAGCAGTGGAATCTCTGAGTCACTTTATTTGCAAGATTCCATGTTGCTTTCCGGAATAATTGTACTAATTCACAGCTCCACCAACAATGCATCATCATGCTTGTCTTTTCACAGCCCCTCTAACATTGACTATTCCCATCTTTGTCCTCTTTGTTGGCTGTGACATGGAATCTCAGGTTTGTTTTGATTTTCTCTTTTCTTATAAGTGATTTGGAGAATTCTTTCATACGGTTTTCAGTAGTTTGGATTCTTTTGAAAACTGTTCATATCCTTTGACTGATTGTCTAATGGGGAATGGCTTTTGGTCATTTGTATTTCTATTAGTTGTCTGAATATCTTGGATTCCAAACTCTTATCAAGGATATTTGATACAAAGATTTTTCTCTCAGTTGACTTCTCCCCTTCTTATCCTAGATACATTTTAATTTTGTTTGTGTAAGCTTGAAGAGAGAGATAGTATATTTGTATATAAGTATGTATGTGTATACATGTGTAACAACAATTCGGCTGGCAGCTGCTGTGGGAGTGTAAGACCCAACAAGATCAGCAACAAGAGCTTCCAGCACAGGTTCTTTTGATCTGCTTTACTAAGGAAAGCAAATTTAAGGGGTTAACAATCTCACTTTAATCAAACATACATATATCATTCACTTAGTTCAGGGGGAAAAGCCAGCACTCTAAACTTTGGAGCAAATACAAACAGAAATTACAAACAGAGACAATATCAACAGAGCAAACAACACAAACCAGTCTGTCCGTAGCAATACACAGTTACCAGGGAAGCATCAACATCTGGGTTTTCTTCAAAGCTGGGGGGCTCCAGTGGCTACCCGGAGTCTCCACACCAACACTCTTCCTCCAGTGAATGAGAGCCCCAAAGGCAAAATGCCAACCTCTGAATTTATATACCCTGTTCAGGGTCAAAGGGCATCACAACATGTGACTCAAACCCATGTAAACTAGACTTTCCCTTGAGGTAAGCATGTCATCAAAGACTCCTGATTTAATCAAAGAAACAAAGGCTGGACTCATCAAGGGCACTTGATTAAATAAGTGCTCCAAAAGAGAAAACAGTAAAAAAAAGTCCCACCTTAATTATTGATACAACATGGACACACATTATATATACATATACACTCATTAATATACATATACATACTCATGAGTAAAATGTTCTAAACCCTCAAATACTATATCAGTGTCAGTTATTGTTCAGAAATAACCATAGACAACGTTGATACAGTACTTTATGGTTTGCAAAGCATTTTTCATATGTAATATTATTCCATTTAAACCTTACAGCTATTCTGTGAAAATAGATATTACTAATATTATTATCCCCATTTTACAGATGTGGAAATTTAGCCTTGAGAGATTAAGGCATCTCAGAGAGACTCACACAGCTAGTAAGTGCCAAGGACAGGATTTGAATTGAGTCTCTCTTGACTACAAATCCAGCACCATATTTACTGGTGTTTCTCTTTTGTTTCCAAAGGGGAGCAATGACCTCACTGGTTGATGTCTTAACTCAAGTATGAATTGGATTTAAGTGAGGCAGAGTTGCTAAAAGTCATCGGCCTCACTTTCTCTTCCAGAGTCATCAGAGTCCAGTGGCAAGACAAAAGTCAGGATGACTGGTGATGGCCCAGGTTGCAGTAGATGACCTTGGTGTCTTTGATGTCATACCAACCTCTAAGGGTTCCACAGCTCCTGCTTCTTCAGCTGCCTTCACGGCTGTTGGAACTAGTTGATTTCATTCACTTGGAAGTCTTCACATGTTTAGTGTGGACACCATCCTAACTCATGGCCTCAAACCTTTGGTTGCCCTCAACTTGGTTTAGTCTATCTCCTGAGGTAATTTTACTAGGTGTGGCTGCTGGGCATGCTACAGCTTCTTGGAGCCACAGGTGAGAGCTGGGTGGCAGGTGAACACCAAAGGTGGGTGAGCAGCCCTGAAAAGGGCTCAACAGCCTCACACCAGAGGTGTTAGTCCTCCCTGAACACACTATTAACTATCCCTCACTAAAAGAGACGGACTTGATGTCAGGGTAGTGTAGTCTCGCTCTGCCAAACTTTGTGACCTTGGATTAGTTACTTCTCTTTTCTAGGCCTCAGTTTCTCCATAAAATGAGGAGATTAGACTACATAGTCTCTAAAGGTCCTCCTACTGCTAATGTTCTATGACGAATGCTTTTATATAGTTAAGCAAGGAATTGCCGTTGAAATAACAACTCATAGAAACTTAAGCCCTTGAACAACTCCCCAATTAACACTGTTGGAACTTCACCCCTTTTGGGAAGGCAGGAGAAGCATAGTGTTGAGCCCACTGGGCCCTTTGATGTTGTACTCTCCAATGTCTGCATTTAAATGCTTATGGATCCTGAGTGTGGCATGATATTCCAAAGATGGAGGGTAGCATGGGGTGTGGGTCTGTACCCTAGAATCTGATCCCTTGGGGTATGACTTCCCATAACACTCTGGCAGTTCTAGACATCAGACTGTCCTTCCCCTCATGGCCCCCAGAATTCCACATCTCAGGTTCCTCTGACCATCACGCCCCCCTCCTAGGAGGCCTCCCCTGCCCCTACAAACTTCCTGGACTGGTGACCTGTGTCACATGGGGCACCTGGAATCGGCTAAGAGAATAAACAAGTCCGATGGCCATTTCAGGCTGTTCTACCCTTGCCATGAGGAAACTCCATGCCACCCCTCCCCTAATCACTCTTTTCCTTTACCTTACATTTCCTTTTTTGTCCCCTGGAAACTTCTTCCCCTGTTGTGCAGTGGAGAGATCACCGGATTTAGTAGAGTCAGAGGACCTGAGGTGGGTCACTTAACCTCTGTGGGCCTTAGCTTCCTTATCAGTAAAATAAGGGAGGCTGGACTGGATCGATCAAAAACAGGCATTTAAAAATAACTTAGCATAGGTTAAGCACTGTTCTAAGTATTGTTGTCATTCGGTCTTTTCAGTAGCGTCCACCTCTTTCTAAGCCCATTTGGGAGTTTTCTTGGCAAAGATCCTGGAGTGGTTTGCCATTTCCTTTTCCAGCTCATTTTACAGATGAACAAACTGAGGCAAGCATGGTTAAGTGACTTGCCCAGGGTCACACAGCTAGTAAGTGTCTGAGGCAGTTTTTGAACTCAAGTCTTCTAGACTTCAGGCCTGGCACTCTATCATTATGCCACTTAATTGCCCCCCATTCTAGGTACTGGGGATACACAGACAAAACCGAAACCCAGGGTTAAGACCAACACCATACCCTCCAGCCAGAGGTCATACATGTCCTTGGCAGAGTCAGGTTTTTGACTCCCACTCCAGTATACTTTCCACTACAACTGAATTCCCTCCCATCCTGCTTCAAGCTGACCCCAGTTCATATTTCATTTTTCTGCTGCTTATTGGGATGACCTTCTTTCCCAGGGAGAGGTGACATGGCATAACTTTGGAACCAAGAAGACCTGAGTTCAAGTCTTACCTTTGACATATATTGGCTGTGTAACTCTGGGTGAGTCACTTAACATCTCAGTACCTGGCACATAGTAGGTGTTAAATAAATGCTTGTTGACTGACTCGGTGCTCTGGGTAGCCCTCTAAAGACTATAAGTTGCAGAGAGTTGCTGACCCTCATTGGTGGAGGGAATCTCCTCACCTGGGACTTCCCTACATCAATGAAATCACAAGTCTGTACTTTATCTTCTCTGACCTCAGGCCCAGTGGAACAAGAGGCAGGGGGAGAGTGAGTTGTATTTTCCCTTTGTTCAGGGGCTGGTGGGTGACAAGAGTATCTGGCTTGGGAGCATCCGTACCCAGAGAAACAGCCAAAGCTGGTTCTCACTCATGTGGTTGCCAGGAGCGGGTTGCTATGCCATCCAGCTGTGTGGATTTGCAGCCCAACATCCAGGCAGGAGCTGGGGAGCTCTGTTCACCCTCCCCTTCATGGGACTGTAATTGGAAATCAGGCTGACTGGGGAGCCAGGGTGGGTGGGCAGGGAAGGGGCTTGTTCCCTTCTGTTTCTGCTCTGCCAAGCTGCCTAGCTGGTCTAGGACTGGGGGAAGAGAGGGGGGAACCAGGGAGTGCCCCCTCTCTCCTATTTTGCATATGCTGTCTGCATTTGAATTTCATGCCGTTGTCATGCTAAAATGCAGAAAAATTCTTAGACCTCGTTTGTTTCCTTACAAATATGTTAAAGTACAAGGATAGAAAAAGGCAAGTTAAGATGACCTACTCCAACTCCTTTCATTCTACATATGAACTAAAGGAGGCCTGGAAAGGGGAGATGATTTTCCCGAGGTCACACAGTTAGCCAGTGATAAAGCCAGGACCCGGATCTCCCTAGATACAGGGCAATGCTCTTTCCATTAATCAGAGGTTTTTAACCTTTTTTTTTTTTATCATGGACCCCTTGGCAGTCTAATGAAACCTATGGACAGATGTCTTCTCAGAATAATGTTTTTAAATGCATAATATAATATACATAGGATTACAAAGGACACTAAAATTATAATAGAATTATTAAAATGTTACAACAACAACTCCAACGACCCCAGGTTGAGTACCCCTGAACTCTATTATTTGCCTCTCAAGTCCCCATTACTTTGCATCAGCTTCAGCTGGGTCAAGTTGGGTCAGGCCACATTAGGGAAAAAACGAACAAACCTGCCTGTTCTCTGTCTTGGGATAACAGTTCTGCATTTGGTCCCTTCTAACCTTGGGCTATGGAACTTTCAGGGCTGGGAGGTGAGTGGGGAGGAAAAGCCCTTTTCTAAAAATCTACAGAGTCCAGGCCACACCTTTGCTGTAGAAAGACTGTCCTTGTCTGAGTATTTTATTTGGAGGGTAGCACTTTTGGTTTGTAATTGGCTGCATAGTCTCCAGCCCATTAGAGCTGAGCAATAGATGAATGAGAACTAAAGCAAGACACCTGAGTCCAGGTGTGAGGGTGGAAAAAAGGAAGGGAAAGGGGAATTCAATCCAATATTTATTAAGTGACACCTAAAAGGCCCTAGGCTAGTCATTGGGAATACCAATATTAAACAGAATTTTTGTTTTATTCTAGAGGAGCCCCTAAAAATTCTTGAGCCAGGGAATGAAAGGGTCAAGTCTGTACTTTAGGAAGATTATTTGGCCAGCTATGCGGAAGATAAAAAAAAGAAAATAAATAGCTTCTGCCCTCCAGGAGTTTACTGTAAGATGCAACATGCACATAGAAAAAAAAATACAAGGTAAATCGATGAGGAAGATCTCCCCACTATTAACTGAAGTGATCAGGGAAGGCTTCTTAGAGGAGGTGACAACTGAACTGAGCCTTCAAGGAAGATAAAAGTTTTGAGAGGCAGAACAAGGAGGGAACAGATTCTAGGCATGAGGCATAGTTGCTGAGAATGTACAAGCAGGAGATGGAGTGTTGAGTCCTGGAGATATCTTGTAGGCCAGCTTGGATGGATTATAACGTGCATTAAGGCGAATAATGTGAAATGATCCAGGAGAGGTAAGTTAGAGGCAGATTGTGGATGGACTTAAATGCCAAGCTGGAGAGTTTTTATTTTATCCTAGTAGCAACAGTCAGGCCATTGAACATTTGTGAGAAAGAGACTGACATGATCAGACCTGTGCCCTAGGAAGATTATTCTGGCAGCTCTGAAGAGGATGGATTGGAGAGGAGAGACTAGAAGGAAAGACCCATTAGGAAGCTATTACTTGGCATCCCTGGTAAAGTTGGCTATAGGAAAGGTTACAGCTGAGCCCAGCTGCACTAAGAAACTCACCAGCAAAGATGAAAAGGGGTGCTAGGTGAGGTGATGATCAGTAAAACAAAAGGAAAGCACAAGTAAGCTCTTCCACCTAGTCCAGGATTGTATAAGAAGATTGCCTGAAAGCCTGAGAACATTCTGGTTGGGAGAAAACCTGGGGTACCTGCAGCCAGCACGATCTCAGACCAGAGCAGCAGCAACCAGACAAAGCTAGTCCTGCACAGGTCGCTGTCCAAGGAGACAGGCAGAAGGATCTGGACAATGAGTGCATACCTAGGGGCCATCCAAGAGGCTGAATCCAGCCAAGTCTCTGCTAACACAGCAGAGGACAAGGCCACTTCCTGGAAGGTCACTGTGGTAGGTCGTTGTGTAAGGAGACAGAGAGAGGTTGACATACCCAGGCAGCTCACGTGGAATGGAGGGCAGTTCTCCAAGTGGGCTAAAACCATTTCGATCTCCAATCTCTGGGCAGGCCCTGTCAGGACCACACTAGAGACCAAGCTAGCTGCTGATTGGTGATCTCACAGGGAAAAGGAGAAGCTATTAGATATAGAAAAGGCAGTGAGGGCCTAAACAAGAATGGTGATTATTTGAGTGGAGAGAAGGAGACTGGTAAGAGAGGGAGTGTGGAAGGAGAATCTATAGAGCATGGCTATTAATCAAATATAGGGATGGGGTGGAGAGAAGAGGGAAGAATTATAGCTGGCTCCAAGGTTACAGACACTAGTGAATGAAGGATGTTGGTCTATCCAGTAGCAGTGGGGAAGTTAGGAGTGTCAGGTTTTTTGGGGGGAGGAAGATAACTTCAGTTCACCCATATTGAGTTTGAGATGCTGATGGGACATCCTGGTGGAGATATCATCTGCTGCTGCATCTGCTGATGTGGGACACAGCTCCAAAATTCCATCTTCCACACAGCTGGCCAAATAATCTTCCTAAAGTATCGACTTAACCCTTTTATTTCCTGGCTCAGAAATTCTTAGGGGCTCCTCTAGAATAAAACAAAAACTCTGTTTGATATTTGAAGCCCTTCACGATTGGTTTCTCATTTACCTTTACATAATCATTTCGCATTAGGATGCTTTACATAGTCTGCCTCATAGCCAAACTGTCTACTTGCTGTTCACTGAATTTGACATTGAATTTCTCGTCTCTGTCTTTGCATTGTCTGTCTCCCATGCCTGGCATAAACTCTCCCTTCCTTTCTACTTCTTAGCATCCTTTTGCTTCAAGGTTCAGCTCAGTTGCTAACTCCTATAGGAAGTCTTCCTTGATTTGCCTTTGTTGTTTTTTGTCTTTTCTTCTTTAAAAATTAAATTATTTTTCCAATCAATAAAAATCTATCTGCTTTACTACCCTGCTTTCCCTTGCCCCCCTCACAATAAGAACTAAAGAAAAATAAAATCCTTGTTACAAACGTATAGTTCAGCAAAATAGATTTCTACATAAGTCATGTTCAAAAGAATACACACATACATATATGTATATATACCACATGCATACACATGTATACTGAGATACACATATATGTATGTATATATGTACATATTACAAATCTACATGCACACATAGCCTGTTTCATCATTAATCCTCTGGAATCATGGTTGATCTTTACACTGGTCAGAATTCCTAAGTTTTTCAAAGTTTTCTGTTGTATAATATTGTTATGGTATAAATTGTTCCTCTAGTACTGTTCACTTCACTCTGCATCAGTTCATAATAGTCCTCCCAAGTCTCTCTGAAACTATCTCCTTCATAATTTTTTAAAAGTCCCAACTAAACTTGTTTCTTTTCCTGGAAGGCTTCCCCATCCCTTTTTAATTCTGGTGCCTTCCCTCTGTTAATTATTTCCTGTTTATCCAATATATAGCTTACTTTGTATATATTTGTTTATTAGATTGTAAGCTCCTTGAGGACAGAGATTGTCTTTTGCCTCTTTTTGTATCCCCAGAGTGTAGCACAGTGCCTGGCTTAATGAGTGTTTATTGATTCATCATTTCTTACAACACAATAGTATTCCATCACATTATATGCCATAACTTGTTCAGTCATTCCCTAATTGACAGACATTCTTTCAGATTCCCATTTTTTGCCACTGCAAAAGAGCTATAAACATTTTTGTGCCTTCTTAGTTTATTTTACCTAGGACCAATCTTTCCCTTAATCTACCATCCCTCTAATATTCCCCCCACCCCAGCTCCTCTCCCCTTTCCATCCTATTTGCCTGTTGAGTGAAATGTATTTCTGAACCAAACTCTCTTCCCTTCTCTGACCAGCTCAGATGAGAAGGGGAGGTTCAAATGTTAGCTCTGCCCACCCATCCGTTCCTCCTGTGACTTAATCAATTTAACTGAAAGATGGAGTTTATGAGGAGAGAAGCGAAAAACAAGCAAGCTGAGATAGGGAACCAGTCTGATGGTGAAATAATAAGCTTAATTTTCCAACATGTTGCATTTGAAGAGAGATGAGCACTTTCAAATGGCCGTGTCCTCCAGGTAGTTAGAAATATTAGGCCCGGAACATGAGTAAGAGGTTCAGGCCGAATATATAGATTTGAGAGTCATCAGCCTAGAAGTAACATTTGATGCCATGAGATAGTATTAATTCACTAGCATTGCTTAAAATTGTCTCAATAAATAATTTGGTTTGATTGATGGTATAAACACATACAGTAGATCTAATTTTCTCACGATAAATAGTCTGCACTCTCTGGCTGTTTGGTTTGCTGGAGAGCACTCTCTTACATTTCTGGGAACATTGAAGAACAAACCGTTGCACTGATCGGGTTTGGAGAAGGGGAAAAGTATCTCAAAAATTCAGAAAAATTACTTGGAGGTGGACCTCAAGCTGCGCAATTCAGGTTATTTTTGCTGCCCCTGTTCTTTGATCCCGGGAGAGCCGCTAGTCTTTTTTTTCCTTTTCTTTTCATCAAGAAGCCACTTTGGAGACTGAAGAGATCAGCAGACAAGGGCATGTGCCCTGTACTGGGATGGACAGGGAAAGAGACCTCCCTCACTCATATTTCAGCTCAGAGGTGGGCATCAGCCAAAGTATTTCAGAAATCAAATCAATAAGAAACAGCTGGTGGCACAGAGGATAGAGCACCTGTTGAAGTCAGGTGCCAATCTGGCCTCAGCTACTAACTAGCTGTATGACTGAGCAAGTTCCTTAACTACTGCATACCACAGCTTCCTTATCTGTGAAGTGGAGCTGATAATAGCAGCTACCTACCTGATTAAATGAGGTAATGGATGGAAAGTGCTTCGCAAATTTTAAAATGCTATATACATGCTAGCTATTATTATTAGCTGTTGGTAGTAAGCATCCCTGAATGATGATTATTTTCGTCTTGGGTTATGCAGCTGTAGTCTACTGTGGATCTTCAGGATACTTCATGAGCAGGACAGGGAATACATATCTTAGCTCCTTTGGTGAGGAAACTGAGGCACAGATAGAATTACAGGATCCCAGAAATTCAGATTTGGAAAGTCCTCCCTAGAACATCCCTGACAAGTGGCCGTTTGGTCTCCCCTTGAAGATGGGCAGCTCAGTACTAATCTGGCAGCAAATTCCACTTTTGGGAAGCTCTGATTTTTAGGAAGGTTTTCCGTGTATTGAACTGAAAATAGTTTTTCTACAGCTTCTGTCCATTGCTTCTAGTGGCTCCCTGAGACAAAATAAAACAAGTTTTAAGCCTACTCTTCTCTAGGTCAAACATCTCTAGTTCCTTCAGCTGATCCTCATATGGCAAAGAGGGCCCTTTGCTACATGGGAATGGGATGGCGCATGGGAACTGTGCCACTCTTTCCTTGCATATAAATAGATGACAGGCAGAGCAGCATAGGGAAGAGAGCGGTGGACTTGGAGAGATCTGATGATATCACTCATTTGTTAAGAATTTTACAGTTTTCAAAGCAATTTCAAATTCACAATCCCATTGGATCCCCACAATGATCCCATTACTCCATAAAGACCGTGGCATCAAAACTGGAAGATTGCAAGAATGGCTGACACACTTTTAGGCATTCTATGGCATAGATTCCTGCTTCTCCTTCACGTGCTTCTCCTTTCCACCTCAGCCCCATGAGGGTGTACTGGACAAGACAAAATCCCCTCAGAGTCCACTGAGGTCTTCGCACAATGGCCTGTAGAGTTATCTGCACTGTGGGGGGGGCTTTTTCCAAGGAAGAAAGGAAAGAAACAAAGATTTATTAAATGCCTGCTATGTACCAGATACTGTGCCAAGTACTTTACATATATTATCTCTCAACTTATTCTAATAACAACTCTGAAAGGCAGGTACTATTTCATATTTATATATATGTATATATACATACATATACACATATACATATACTTTACACGTATTATCTTTCAACTTATTCTAATAACAACCCTGAGAGGCAGGTACTATTTTATATTTATATAAATATATACATATACATGCATATACACATATACATACACTTTACATGTATTATCTTTCAACTTATTCTAATAACAACCCTGAGAGGCAGGTACTATTTTTTAGATATGTATATGTATATATACATATATATGTATGTATATGCATATATATTTATACCTACACACACATACACACATATACATATACTTACACACCTACATATATACATATTTATATGCGTATATATGTGGGTGTGTACATATATACACACACACATACATTTTTTCTCCCAGTTACATGTTAAAACAAGTTTTTAACATTTGGGTTATTTAAGTTTGGGGTTCCAAATTCTATCCCTCTCTCCCTCCCCTCCCCCTCCCTGAGATGGTAAGCAATCAGATATAGCTTATACTTGTGCAATCATGTAAAACATTTCCATAGTAGTCATTTTGTACAAAAAGACTTGAATAAAAGAAAAAAAATGAAAGTGAAAAATAGTGTGCTTCAGTCTGTATTCAAACAATATCTGTTCTTTCTCTGGAGGCAGATAGTATGCATCATGAGTCTTTTGAGATTGTTTCGTATCACTGCATTGCTGGAGAATAGTTGTCATTCACAGTTTTTCATTGAACAAAGTTGCTGATACCGTGTACAGCTTCTCCTGGTTCTGTTCACTTCACTATGTATCAGTTCATATAAGTCTTCCTGGGTTTTTCTGAAAGCATCCTACTTGTCTTTTCTTATAGCACAACAGTATTCCATCACAATCATCTACCACATCTTGTTCAGCCATTCCCCAGTTAACAGGTGTCTCCTCAATTTCCAGTTCTTAGCCACCACAAAAAAAACTGCTATAGATATTTTGTACAAATAGGTCATTCTTTCTTTCTTTTTTAATGTCTTTGGGATTATCCCCATTTTATAGATGAGGAAATTAAGGCAGACAGAGGTTAGGTGACTTGCCCAGGATCACACAGCTAGCAAGTATCTGAGGCCAGATTCGAACTCAGGTCTTCCTGAGTCCAGGCCCAGCACACTATCTGCTGTACCACCTAGCTGCCCTGGAGTCAGGAATAACTGAGTTCAAATCTGGCTCCTGACACTTAATACCTGTGACCCTGGGCAAGTCACTTAATCCTGTTTGCCTCAGTTTCCTCATCTGCAAGATGAACTAGAGAAGGAAATGGCAAACCACTCCACATCTTTGCCAAGAAAACCCCAAATGGGGTCACAAAGAGTTGGACACGACTAAAAATAACTGATTCCAGGCCCAGGACTCTAACCACTGTGATACCTAGCTACCTTACATTGAAGGGTCAAGGAAAAACAGTTGTTATGTAGGATTGGATGTGGAGTCAAATTGTCTCACTAGCACTTGCTAACTGCGTGACTGTGGACAAGTCACTTACTCAAAATAGTGAATTTGGAACTGAAGCTCTGGGTTTTAATTCTATCTCTGCAGCTTAAAACCCACTGATCTTGGGCAACTGTCATTTTACCACTCTGGGTCTCAGTCTGTAAAACGATGAGTAGATGACCTCTGAGGCCCCTCCTAGCTCTCAATCCACGATCCTTTGACTCTGCCTGACATCCTGGGAAAATGATCTGCCTGTGTTGGAGAAGGCATCGTTTCCTGGCAGCCGTCCCAGCGTGCCTGGCTCCTCCTGCCTCCCCATCTTATGAGATCGTGTTCTTGTTCACGGCTCACTGGGTGTGGGGCACCTTGCCTGCTGGTGCTCTTTCCTGTGTAATTGCCGGTGTCCTTGTTAACAGTCTCCCTCTGCCTTCCCTTGTGGAACCCACCCACCTCTCCCTGCCCCCTCCTAATGAGTGACTCCTCCTTCATGAACAAGATGTAAGTATACAAGTTATTAATCTTCCCACCAAAGCAATTACATCCCCACCAAGTTCCTCCCTGGCCATGTCGGGTACTTCTATGACAACCTTATCAGGTTAGCAATTTCAGATCTGCATTAAGTGTTCAGAAATCAATTTTCAGCTTATTTTGAGTTGCAAAGTCTGCTATGCCTGTAACAGCGCTGCTAATTGAACAAGAGCAATTGATGTTTTAGCAGTAATTAAGGATGGTAATTATGACCAAATCTCCCCCATGGCCCTGCCGGGTTTGCTTCTGGCCCTGTCAGAATGCAGGCAGGCCCAATCAATCTTCATCAAGTTGATGCTTCTGAAGTCCTCCAAAAAGGATTTCGGCAGCACTGGGTGCTGTGACAACAAGGGGGTGGCAGCTAGCAACAGCGATTCAGCATGCCCCTGTCCCATATGTCCAGTACTAAACTTGGGGGAAGGGAGAAGGGGAAGAATTAGAAGACATGTCCACCATGCTCAGTATGCTCCTCAATTAGTTGGGGAGAAAGGATACACACTTGAGACAATTTTAGAAAATGTACAACCTATCAACCGGTGCAAATGAAGATATTTTGGTGCAGTAGGGAGAAGAATAAAAGAGAAATCAGGAGACTCGGGTTCTAGTCCTGGCCCAGCCACCGAGTCATGTGGTGCTAGTCAAGTCACTTCCTGTCTTCGAGCTTCCTCACTTGCAATCAGCCAATCAATAAGTACTTAGTAAGTACCTATTATAATGTGCCTGGCACCATGCTAGGCACTCAGGGTTGTTGTTGTTGAGTCGTGTCCAACTCTTTGTGACCCCATGGACCATGGGGTTTCTTGGCAAAGATACTGGAGTGGTTTGCCATTTCCTTCTATGTGTCTTCATTTTACAAGATGAGGAACTGAGGCAAATAGGGATTAAATGACTTGCCCAGGGTTACACAGCTAGTAAGGGTCTGAGGTCAAATTTCAACTCAGGTCTTCTGGACTCCAGGTACAGCCCACTGTCCACTACACCACCTACCTGCCCAGGAACTCAGGGTACAAATTTAATAGAAGAAACAATACCTAATTGTAAGGAACCTACATTCTAATGTAGGGGACAACAAAGATACACACATACACACACTCACACACACACACATATAAGTATATACAGAATAAACATTTGAAGTACGTATACAAGATACTTTAGGGTGGGAGGAGGGCACCAACAATTGAGGGGATCAGGAATAGCTTCATGTAGAAGGTGGTGCTTGAAATGTATCTTGAAGGAAGGGAAGGATTCTGTGAGTTGGGGGTGAGGAGGGAGTGAAGTCCAGAGATAAGAGAATTGAAGAGCATTTGTTTAGAACTGAAAGAGATCTTAGCAGTCCTTTGAATCCAAATCCAGCGTGATTTCTACTACACTGTCTCTGATCTCTAAGGTATGTCTGCACTCCAAGAGTGTTGATCAATATAGAGAAGAGTAGTGAGGAGAGACAGGAAATCTTCTGGGAGAACCTCTTCATCCTCAGGTCCAAAGGGCCAACCCCTCAGCTTTCTCTTTTTGTGAGGAGGTTCCTGTATTATATCCTATGCCAGGGTTCTTATTTACCTGTTATTTCAGTAGAGATACTGTGGTGTCCTGGAAAGCACAACGTGTGTGCCTGAGAAGCCCTACAGGGAAGGCCTCAGGGCCTTTAATTCAAGGGACCATCAAGTGGAAAGCCTCTTCATCCATGGCCAGGGCCCCCTATCTATCAAAGTCTCTCTGGTATTTAACAGGGTATTTAACATTATCAGTTTCCAACCCCAGCCCTGGATTGCTCCTACCATCTGCCTTCTCCATCTCACAGAACTGTAGGATCTCAGAGCTGTAGGGGTCTCAGACTATCTAGCCAAAACTACACCTGTCCAGGAATTCTTTATAAAATATCCCCAAAAGTGGTCATCCTTGTGTAAGAGCCCCCTCCAATGAGAGGGAACTTGCCATTTTTCCAAAGGCAGCCTACTTTTGGATAGTCCTAACCATTAGCTTTCATTTGAAGGCCTCCAGTGATGGGGAGACCATTACTTCCCAAAGCAGTGCATTCCACTCCTGGATAGATCTACTTGTTGGGAAATTACTTTTTTTTTTGCTTGATTATACATATTTATTTAATATATTTAGTTTTCAGCATTGATTTTCACAAAAGTTTGAATTACAAATTTTTTCCCCGTTTCTACCCTCCCCCCACTCCAAGATGGCATATATTCTGGTTGCCCCGTTCCCCAGTCAGCCCTCCCATCTGTCACCCCACTCCCCTCCCATCCCCCTTTCCCTTCTTCTCTTGTAGGGCAAGATAAATTTCTATGCCCCATTGCCTGTGTATCTTATTTCCTAGTTGCATGCAAAAACTTTTTTTTTGTTGTTTTTGAAACTTTGAGTTCCAAATTCTCTCCCCTCTTCCCTCCCCACCCACCCTCCCTAAGAAGGCAAGCAATTCAACATATCATTATGTAAAACCCTTCCACAATACTCATGTTGTGAAAGATTAACTATGTTTTGCTCCTTCCTAACCTATCCCCCTTCATTGAATTTTCTCCCTTGACACTGTCCCTTTTCGAAAATGTTTGTTTTTTATTACCTCCTCCCCCCATCTGCCCTCCCTTCTATCATCCCCCCTTTTTTATCTTCTTCCTCCTTCTTTCCTGTGGGGTAAGATAGCCAATTGAGTGTGTGCGTTATTCCCTCCTCAGGTCAAATCCGATGAGAGCAAGATTTACTCATTCCCCCTCACCTGCCCCCTCTTCCCTTCCTACAGAACCACTTTTTTCTTGCCACTTTTATGCGAGATAATTTACCCCATTCTATCTATCTCTTTCTCCCTCTCTCAATATATTCCTCTCTTATCCCTTAAATTGATTTTATTTTTTTAGATATCATCCCTTCATATTCAACTCACCCTGTGCCCTTTGTGTGTGTGTATATATATGTATATATATACACATACATACATATATATACCTACATATATACATACATAGACACATACATATGTATATATATGTATACACATATACATATGTATATATATGTATACACATATACATATATGCATATTCCTTTCAGCTACTATGATATTGAGGTTCATGAATCATACACATCATCTTTCTGTGTAGGAATGTAAACAAAACAGTTCAACTTTAGTAAGTCCCTTATGATTTCTCTTTCTTGTTTACCTTTTCATGCTTCTCTTGATTCTTGTGTTGGAAAGTCAAATTTTCTATTCAGCTCTGGTCTTTGAGCTTGAAAGTCCTCTATTTTATTGAAAATCCATATTGTGCCTTGGAGCATGATACTCAGTTTTGCTGGGTAGGTGATTCTTGGTTTTAATCCTAGCTCCATTGACCTCTGGAATATCATATTCCAAGCCCTTCGGTCTGTTAATGTGGAAGCTGCCAGATCCCATGTTATCCTGATTGTTTTTCCACAATATTCAAATTGTTTCTTTCTGGCTGCTTGCAGTATTTTCTTCTTGACTGGGAGCTCTGGAATTTGGTGACAATGTTCCTAGGAGTTTTCTTTTTGGGATCTATTTGAGGAGGCGATCTATGGATTCTTTCAATTTCTATTTTACCCTCTGGCTCTAGAATATCAGGGCAATTCTCCTTGATAATTTCTTGAAAGATGATATCCAGGCTCTTTTTTTGATCATAGCTTTCAGGTAGTCCAATAATTTTAAAATTACCTCTCTTGCATCTATTTTCCAGGTCAGTGGTTTTTCCAATGAGATATTTCACATTGTCTTCCACTTTTTCATTCCTTTGGTTCTGTTTTATAATATCTTGATTTCTCATAAAGTCACTAGTTTCCACTTGCTCCAGTCTAATTTTTAAGGTAGTATTTTCTTCAGTGGTCTTTTGGACCTCCTTTTCCATTTGACTAATTCTGCCTTTCAAGGCACTCTTCTCCTCATTGGCTTTTTGGAGCTCTTTTGCCATTAAGGTGTTGTTTTCTTCAATATTTTTTTCAGTATTTTTTTGGATCTCCTTTAGCGAGTCATTGACTTGTTTTTCATGCTTTTCTCACATCATTCTCATTTCTCGTCCCAATTTTTCCTCTACTTCTCTAACTTGCTTTTCCAAATCCTTTTTGAGCTCTTCCATGGCCTGAGGCCAGTTCATGTTTTTCTTGGAGGTTTTTGATGTAGGCTCTTTGACTTTGTTGACTTCTTCTTCCAAAGAAAGAATCCAAAGTCTGAGACTGAATCTGAGTCTGTTTTCACTGCCTGGCCATGTTCCCAGCCAACTCACTTGACCCTTGAGTTTTTCGTCAGGGTATGACTGCTTTTAGAGTAAAGAGTACTTTGTTCCAAGGTTGAGTGGATGCGCTGTTGATTTCAGAGCTATTTCTATACAGCAAGCTCTGCCACACCAGCACTCTTCCTTCCCCAAGATCTGCCTACCCGGACCTGATGCAAATCTTAAGCAGGCTCTGCACTCCTGCTCTGATCTGCCACTTAATTCCTCCCACCAGGTGGGCCTGGGGCTGGAACAACTGCAGCTGTAGTTCTGTAGCTGCACCACCTCCACTGCCCCCAGGATGGTGGCTGAACTGTGAACTCTTTTCACTCTGTCCCCAGCAGCTTTTTCCACTAACCTTCTCTGTTGTCTTTGGTGTTTGTGGGTTGAGAAGTCTGGTAACTGCCACAGCTCACTAATTCAGGGTGCTAGGGCCTGTCCTGCCTGGTTCCTAGTCTGGTTGGACCTGCTGCCTCCCACGCTGAGCTCTGCTCCCCTCCACTCCATGCGTGATAGACCTCATTCAGCGACCATCCAGGCTGTCCTGGGCTGGATCCCTGCTTCCCTCTGCTATTTTGTGGGTTCTGCAGTTCTAGAATTTGTTCAGAGCCATTTTTTATAGGGTTTTGGAGGGACGTGGTGGGGGAGCTCACGCAAGTCTCTGCCTTCCAGCCGCCATCTTGGCTCCACCCAAAGGAGGACCGAAATTACTTCTTACCAGGGAAAGGATTTTGTGAAATGGCAACAACCCATGTATCATTCACTCAAGTTTCTAAATATCCATAGAGCTCACCTGGTTGGCTCTGGGGTCTTGCCCAACTCTGGCAGCTGGAGAGATGTTTCTCCTGCTCTTAAGGCTCTAGTTGCTCTAAATAGCCTCCTTTTGCCGATGTAGACACATCTTCCTGGGCATACATTCTGTGGTTAGGAAATATTGGGAGCCAGAAGACTTGGATTCCTACCCCATGCCTGCCACTTACTGTCTGTGTGACTTTAGGCAAGTCAGTTGCCCTTTCTGGGCCTTCTTGGAGTTTTCTTGCTCTTTTATTCTATGATTTTGTAATTTTGAATTCTTCCTGAAACGTAACTGTGCAAACTCAGTGGAATACCATTTATACTGGAAGACCATTTCTTTTTGTTCTATCCTAAGGGGATAAAAAATACAATTTATTTACAATTTGAAGTGTCTAAAAATGGAATGGGTTCCTTCTTGAGGTTTAAAACTAGCTGGATGACCATTTGTTGGGACTGATCTTCATGGACAGGGCTGGAGTAGGTGACCTGTTGGAGCCCTCCAAACACTGAGACTCTTTAATTTTAAAATTTTGTCTTCATTTCCTTTTGATATCACTTTCATTGCATCCCAGAGGAACTTTCTTTGCTTATTTGAAGAGCAGAGAGTCTGCCCCTGAAAATATTTTATCTGACTACTGAATATCCGTTGAGGCGAAGATCAGGGAGGAACCTCAGCTACTGGCCTTAGCCCTCTGCTAGGCTATAAGCTCCATGAAGGCAAGTACAATGCATTAGTAAACTGCCTTATCTAGCATTTAGCACAGTTCTCTGTACATAGAGGACTCTTAATAAATATGTATTGTTTAAAAACATGAGGACCTCATTTATTGGTCCAAATTGGACCCTTTTCCTGCCCCTTGATTGGACTGCTGGCCAGATATGAAGTTTGTGACTTTCTGAATGGATAGTCCATAGAGTGTCTTGGCCAAGGTCCCTGGTACCAGAAGAGAGGCTGGGTTTAGGCTTAACACAGCTGTTGTACCCAGGGGGGCTTTTCTGCCCTCCTGAGGTCTTTCCTCCGGCACCCTCCACTGCACAGCCTTGCCAAACCTTCTGGCTCAGCCTGCTTGCCTGTGTTCCTGCAGCTCCCTCCCTGGATAGGTGATTGATTAATTGATTTACATATTTATTAAAATGTATTTTAATGTCGTCTCTGCCTTTGATGCCAAATCCCATTTCCTATTGTGGGACTGCTGACAGCCGGCATTGTTAGCACCATGACACTTTACTCAACAATTTGAACAGCAATCGCCACTAGCTTAAAAAATGAGCGAAACAGACAAATAAAATACTGATGAAGAAATGAGCAGCTTCAGGACGAGTGAAGCCAGAGGTTTCTAAACAGCCGGAAGCTGGGGGAGCCAGGGCAGCAGTGACTGCAGGAATGGCTCTCTAGAGTGAGCCAGGTTGGAGGTGGGAGTGTAGGAAGATTATCAATCTTGGCCAAAAGCTAAGGAGGTGGCAGCTAGGCAGGAGGATGGGAATGGAAAGAACTCAGTACCCGGATGTCCTTGGGCATGTAGGTCTGTTCACTTCTGCAGGCCTTTATTTCACTATCTATGACGTGAGGTTGGGACAGATCTCTAAGTTTGCTTCAAATCCTAAATCCTGTAACCTTTGATTCCCTCAGAGTGGAAAAAGGATGTTTAACTCCTTGTCTGTGGGGAGATAGTGCTTTTGATCCCCATTGGGTGTGTGTGGCTGTGGTCGGGGCGGGGAGGGAGGGGAAGAATGGGAGATGGTTAAATAATGGCCTGAACTTCTGAAGGGTCATGGAATTGGAATGCATCTTAGGAGCCGTCTGACCCAACCCCCTTATTTGACACATGTGGAAACTGAGGCCCAGAAAGGTTAAATGATTTGTCCAAGGTCACACAGTTTGTAGGTGGCAGAGTTAAGGTTCAAACCTAAGTATTCTGACTCCAGGTCCTACACCCTTTTTACTGTTCCTCACTGCCTTTTGCGTGCCTGTGTTTGGCCTCTGAAAAGACAGAATCTTGTGACTACACCTGAAATGCCATTAGGGTGGAGGAATGACTTGGAGAGCATTCATTCTCAGGGCTCACTTGCATGGTTGGACATGTTGACTCATTACAAGGACCGCTAGGTGGTGCTATAGGGCACAGTGTCAGGCATGGAATCAGGAAGACCAGAGTTCAAATTTGACCTCAGACACTTCCTAGCTGTGTGACCCTGGGCAAATCACTTAACGCTATTTGCCTCAATTTCCTTATACATAAAATGAGCTGGAGAAGGAGATGGTAAACCACTCCAGTATCTTTGCCAAGAAAACCCCCAAAAGTCATGAAGAGTCAGACACTGCTGAAAAACATCAAGGAGTCATTAAAGCTCCTCCCCTGTCTTAGGTTCCATATTAGTGTCCAGGTAGGAGATCTTATGGGCACACATATATGCAACATTTTAGCAACATAAACACTACAACTCTGATGATACTTTTACTAAAAAGGAGGGCTCATCTCAACTCAGGGAGCACCTAAACTCCACACAAGAGGAGCATACCATGGGATTTTGACTGGTGGCTCCATCCTGCTTAGTCAGGTCCTCAAATGTTACTGAGCCTTTGTCTTGGTCTAGCCTTATATTCTCTAGAACTCAAAGATTTCATGGCTGACTTCCAAAGCATACACCAGCAACTTTTCTTTTGTCTGCCTTCTTTAAATCTCCTAACTGGATCCTTGGGAGGGAGTACTGATGGAATTGACCTACCCTGCAGTGCTGGACCAAAAGACCCTCCATCATCTACTGGTCTCTTCCAACTTGCAATCTCTTCTTTGTCCCCACCAGATGGACATCTGGGAACTCACACAAAAGTTTGTTCTACTCTGGGAAGGGTTTTTGATCCTACTTGGGAAATTGGTGGACATTAGCTCTGTGCTGAAGACTTGTGGGGACTTTCAGTGAAGCTGTTCTAACATGCCCCTCATATCCTTTTCTTTATCTGCAGAGTGATGTTTTGCTATCACAGTCTCCCCTGCCTTTAGGGGGAACTTCATTGAGCTGAAGGCTCAACCTTAATCTATGTTAATATTCTGACCTTGTAAAATTATAAGACTGGCTGAGAGAGTTGTCCTGGTCAGTGGTCATTACCACCTGTCAAGAATGCTCTAGGAGGGATCCCTCCACAAGATGAGAATTTGGACTAGTCTTTGTTGTTGTCCCTTCCAGTGCTGAAACCCCATGATCCTCTAGTTTTATGTAGACCCAGCAGTAGTTCTCCTATGCTTAGGAGAGAAAAGTGTGTGCATTCATGAGATACGGGCATTCTTTACTTGGGGCTAAGGGACTATAGAGCTGAGATTTGGAGGGGGTGGGGAAAGATAGAGTCTATAACCAACATAGGAATAGCTTACATTGTCCTTCAAAATGGGAAAGATGGGAACTGAAGAAAAGAGAGAGGAAAATCCTTAAAAGTGAACCAGTGTGAAGCCAGGAACTCCTTACTAGCTATCAGTCCTATGGATCCAGCAGTCTACAGAGTACCTCCTCTTACTATCTAACTCTAAATTTCTGATCTTCCCACACAAGCTGACTATCCCTCCCAACCATGGACAAGACATATAGGCATCCTAAGCAAGGTTTCAAAATCTCTCTCTTTAGGAGCTACTACTGCCCACTATAAGTTTGGAATTTCCACGGTCACACGTGGGACTTCACTTACTTCAGTGCTTCAAGGATCTGTGATTTCACTGGTGTGAGTCCACTGATTCAGAATGCAAATACTTATAACTTAACAGATAATTTTTGTGAATTGTTGTGACTATAAAAACTTAACACCCGTGGCCAGCCTGGTATTCAGCCTCTTTCAGCTTAGCTAGGTCGATCTTGAATAACAGATACCTAATCTGTTATCTCCCCCGTGCCCCAAACCTTTCCAGCTTGGCTTGCACTCCACTGACATAGCCTTTGATGGCTGTGGGTCATTTTCAGGGAATGATGAGGCATCCAGAGTGTAACTGGCTTATCACAAAATAAATATGTACTATAGCAAGCAGGATTTTCTGCCACACAGAACTGTCAGGCAGGTAGGTATTATAGTACATAGGTGTTCAACATGCTGCCAGCAACACTTGCATGTGCAAGGGATCCAGATTAAAATGTAATTAGGAAATATCTAACAATATAAATGAAAAACAATAGTAAATAATATTAATGTGTGGTTTTGAAAGTCAATATGTGGCCACAGGGATCGTTATGTACAATTTAGTGGCCCCTGTTTCTATTTGGGTTTGTCACCACTGTTGTACTATATAGAGTATTCGACTCCTAATCTAGAAAACCTGAGTTTGAATTCTGCCTCAGTCACTTACTGGCTGCACGATCCTGGGCAAGTCACTTAACCTCTCTGTGCCTCAGTTGTCTCTTCCATAAAATGAAGAGGTTAGACTCAATTTCTAAGGTCCTTTTCAATTCTAACCTATGATCATATGAATCTATGAAAATTCGTATTAAAAATATCCCTCTCTTCAACCATGTCCTGAGTCTGGACATTTTCACTGGTTATCCCCTGTGCCTGGAAATCTGTTCCTCCTCATCTCTGCCTCTTGGCTTTCTTGACTTCTTTCAAATCTCAGCTAAGGTCCCATCATCTGCAAGAAATATGTCCCAATCCCTATTAATGCTGGTGCCTTCCCTCTGTTGATTACCTCCAATTTATCCTGTATTTTTCATTTCTTTTTAATCTCCACTACTCAGCACAGTACCTGACACATAGTAGGCACCTAGTAAATGCTAATTGATTGCATGTGGTGATCCTTTGACCCACATGTGGGTCAAATGCCCACCATGTGGCATCATACATTCTCTAATAGCCCAAGGTTATATATGAAGATGAACTGCCATGTAGTTTTTGGTGGTGGGAGTGGGGCTTGGGAAAGAACAGGCTTGTGTGATGTGGAACACGCGTCAGCAGCCTCTAAGTCTTCTCTAGCTAGCATAGATATTACTCTTTGCATAGGACAGAAGGACATGATGAGGAGATGAGGGAAAGAGATTACAACAGTCTCATCACCATAGTATCCTTCAGCTCCTTTTCCATTTGAGGAAGTACAGCACCAGGGGAATTCACCTCAGTCAAGAGGTAAAGTATAAGACTTGGTAAGACCTAAGAAATAAAACTGTTTTCTGACTGTAAGCTGGATGACAGCTGAACTGAGGGACTCTGAGGAGACAGTAGAGGAAAGGGTGCTTTAGAGAAGAGACAAACCAAGGACTAGACCTGCTTTAAGCTTGGTCTCTACTACTTTCTGGTGCAGCTTGACTGAGAGGATGAGCTTCAAGGTCATTGGCTGAGAAGGCTGACCAAGAGAATGATAACCTTTTGTGAAGGTAAGGACTAGGATTGGACTCGTGATTTCATTGGTTTAGGAACCTGCCCATGAGGAGTTTCCTCTACTCATGCAGGTTGGCACCTTCTCTGTGATTTACAATCTTAGAGACTTGTCCAGAGTACAGAGAAGTTAAATATTTTGCCTAGTCACACAGACAGTATGTGTCAGAGGAAGGATTGGGCCCAGGTCTTCCTATCTCTGAGGCCAGCTCTCCAGCCACTATACCACACTAAGTAAATGTCCAGTAGATGGAGGACAGAGAAGCAGATGGCTCTAAAGATAGCACCTCACCTGAGAAGCAGAACTGAGGCATACAGTAGCGGGATAAAAGACCAGATTGAGAGCCTTTTCCACCCCCTTAAAGGGCAGATCTTTCCAGTAGATGGTAGAGCTGGTTAAAAGAGCCAGTTAATAGAGATGTCCTTACTGCAGTGAAGAAGCTTATTAATTGCAGCATCCCTAGTGGATGTTGGACATGGTCCAATCCCGAAGGCCTCTGGGTAGCTTGAGCAGGGGAGATGTCCAGCAAGGAGCAGCTGAGACTCATCACCTGGTGAGGCTCACTGAGAGAATGCCTTGAAGAGAGCAGGTCCAACAGAGAGTGTCATGATGACCTCAGTAGAGGACCACTGGTTCTTTTCAGCATTAGAGGTAGGCATTTCCTTTCTGTGCACCTTGTTCCCGTGTATTTCCTGTATGTATATCCCTTCACACAGGTTTCTTGGTCACATGCATATGATTGACGTATGATTCCTATGACTGTCAATGCATTTTGAGGAAAGTTAGCTCAAGGTTTATGGAGGGGGAGCAGTGTTCTGTTGTTACTTTATTTACATTTTTACATAATTGAATGACTTGTGAATGAACTTAACGTGTCCTCTCAATAACTAATAAAATGAAATACATTGTTAGGGTTTATGAGCTATGGTTTGGAGAAGATTCTGACCCACAAAGTATCTATGGTATCAAACTTGGGGGCAAAGAGTGAGGAGATTCCCGACTGCTATGCTTCTTTGTATCCCTCACTGTACTGAACACAGTACTGAATACTTGAGACTTCCTTCCTTCCTTCCTTCCCTTCTCTTCTCTTCCCTTCCCTTCCCTTCCCTTCCCTTCCCTTCCCTTCCCTTCCCTTCCCTTCCCTTCCCTTCCCTTCCCTTCCCTTTCTTCTCTCCCTCCATCCTTCCTTCTTTTCTTCCTTCCATCCTTCCTTCCCCCAGTTCCTTCTTTCTTTTCTTCTCTTCCTTTTCCCCTCCCTCCCTCCTTCCCTTCCTCCATCTTTCCTTCCTTCCTTTCTTCCATAGATATGTCTTGGGCACCTACTCTCTATAGATCACTGTGATAGATGCTGTAGGGAATACAAAGAAGACAAGATGTATAGACACACAGAATTGGATGACAAAACAAGATAACAGCATGAGAGGTGTAACAAGGCAGTGTGAGCGAAGTGCCAAATGAATGGCTCATACAAAAAAATGCTACAAGAAATTCCTGGTAGAAAGAGCCCTGTGAACTGTGGCAGATTGTCAGAGTTTCTTGAGGAGAGAGGACTCAAGGTAGACCTTAAAATACAGGCAGGATTTGGAAAGATAGAAAGGGTTAGGGAGGGCATTCCAATGAATAGTGGGAACAAAGATCTGGTGACCAGAATGTCCAGGAACTGTGGGAAGGAAACTTTTTTTAAAGAGGGAAAAATGGGTAGCAAGTCTGTGAATCTGACTGGAATAGGCAGAGGAGAAGGTTAGGTTGGATTAGCAGTATCTCCGGAGCAAGATATTAGATCTGTGCAGAATAAAGTATGTAAGGGCAACTTGATCATGAAACAGAAATGACAGTTACTCTCTACTCTGGACTGGCTCCTAGACTGTGCAACTAGCATGACAGCCTAGGGAGACTCTAAATGATAAAAATAGTGCATGTTTATTCAGTGCTTTAAAGTTTATGATTCGATTTCCTCACAACACCCTTATGAGTAATTTAAAGAGGCAGCTTGGTTGGTGTAGTTGAAATAGTGCTATATTTGGAATCAGAGGACCTGGGTTCAAATCTCAGCTCTATTATTTACTGCCAGTGTAATCTTGGCTGATTGACTTGACCTTCCTGGATTTCTTTATGTATAAAACAAGAGGGTTTCTCATAGATGACCTCTAGGTACTCTTATAGCTTTAAAGGTACAATTCCATAACCCCTATTTTGTAGATAAGGAGAAAGAAGCTTAGAGAGCTAGGTGATTTATCCAGGATCTTACAATAGAAACTTTTGAAGCAAGGATTCACTTCTAGACTTTTCCCAATTCTGAGTCCAGGACTATCTAAAAATACCTGTAGAGTGTCTACTCCTTGGCCTTAGATCAACTGCTTTCCAGGATTCTCACTCTCCATACAGATTCATCTGACCTGGTCTTTGGCCCCTTTCTCCTTTAGTAATTTTTAAATTCTGTTTGGTTTCTAGCCCTAGGTTTAAAGCACTGAACTCTTCAATCTCTTTGGTCCTTGATTCTACATGGCTTCCTGGGGTGAATGTTCTACTGTACTAAAACCCTGATTAATAATTATTGCTAGCATTTATATAGCACTTTAAGGTTTACAAAGTACTTTACATACATTATATGACTTTTCCAATTGTTGCCATTGCTAGTATCTGGCATCTCTTTAGATCACAAGAATGAGATTTTTAGAGCTTATTCGCAAGGGAAATGTATATATGTATAACACACATGCCCCATTCAACTCTGGAATCACATATTACATGAGTTTAGTATTGGATATTTTGAATCAATGTGCCTCAGTTGGCTCAAACTCCCATTTTCTCCAATAATTCCGATATCTGGCCAGTCTGCTCAAACCCTTCCAGTGATGAGGAGCTGCTCTGTCAAGACAATCAGCAAAGGAATAGGGAAACATTCTCTGACCACACACTCCAGGGATTTTCATTCTCAAGAGAAGAGTGGGGAGAATATACTTCACTAAGACTCACGTTCTTCTAGTAGTGTAGTGAGGCAAGGGCATGGCAAAGTTCCTGTTAAGTAGCCAGATGAAAAAGTATAGTGAAGATTCATTCCAATAGCATTTGAATCCCTAAGTGCAGTGTCTGTCACTTTCCACTATTAGCCCCATCAGATTTTTCTTTTTGCCTTTAGCTTCTCAGATTGATTTTGGCAGCCAGCAAGCAGGCCAAGCTGCTGCTGTCCCTCTTCCTGTATTTGGTGCCACCATGACTGATCTTCCATACAGACTACCTTCCTCCAAGAAGTTTATCACTCATCTCTACATGCTCTGTAATCCTTGCTGTGTGATCTGTAAGTACCAAAGGCACACAGTCTCCTGGGAAATACAGTCTTATTGAGGGGGTGATGATTGCCTCACAACACACTGGGAAGTTTGATTTCCTATTTGTAACCATTATGAATATTCACTCTCTCATTCTTATGGGAGAGTGTGCCTCAGGACACTGGGGGAGGTGTTTTATTGCTCTTTTTCTTGCCACATTATTTCAGTAAATACCTTTGCTTTTGAGTTAATTGTGACCTTTGGCTGACTATTGAAAGTAAACATATTGGTTGGGGCTCATGAGCTATAGTTTTAGGAATGCAACCACATGGAGTATCTTGAACCTGGCTTCTTCCTCCAGGGCACCAGATCTGCAAATGTGAATTGGAAAATGTAGCCCAATAGAATATAACATATAGAAATACCCACAGAAATGCCCAGTCCTAGGCTTGGTAGTTCCTAAACTTTCTAAACTAATCTTTATTTTAATTTCCCCAAGTCTTGCTACAGCGTCCCTGCTCACAAAGGATCCCTGTGCTATCACCTATTCCAGGTTTCAGTGTATAGAGTCTAGAGATTTCAGGCTTCTGGCTCTGCATCACAAATACCAGCAATATTTCTTTCAGTTCCCTAGAGACTAATAGATGGCAAAATGGATAGAATGCTGGGCCTGGAGTCAGGAAGATCTGAGTTCAAATTTGACCTCAGACATTTACCAGCTATGTGACCTGGGTAGGTCACCTAACCTCTGACTGCCTCAGTTTCCTCAACTGTAAAATGGGGATAATAATAGCACTTATGCCACCCCTCCTTGTTGTGAGGACCAAATGAGATGACATTTGTAAAGCACTTAGCACAGTGCCTGGCACATAATAGGTGTTTAAATGCTTATTTTCTTCCTTTCTCTAATCATTAAGTCCTAATAACCTACTCAATGAATGTGAAAACACTGGCTAGTGTGCTTATTTGTATATTCAAGGAAAATGCAGCACATTAAACCTCGTTTGGTCATCAGTAGAAGTTATTCTTTCTAGGAGTGGGGATTGGTTTGTATAAAAGCAGCCACAATAACTCACCTCCACCCTGTTCTAACCCATGGCATATGTTTATGAGAAGGCTAGCTTAGATTGGGGTGATGTCTGTAGAGAAGGACAGCTCAGATTGGTGTTTCTTGTGAAAGGAGAAGAGAGAAGGCAGGAGAGGGTAAGAGTATGTGTGTGTGTGTGTGTGTGTGTGTGTGTGTGTGTGTGTGTGAGAGAGAGAGAGAGAGAGAGAGAGAGAGAGAGAGAGAGAGAGAGAGACAGAGACAGAGACAAAGAGACAGAAACAGACAGTGAGACAGATAAAGACAGAGAGAGGAAGAAAGACAGAGAGACAGAGAGAAACAGATAGACAGAGACAGGGACAAAGAAGAGAGACAGAGAGGGGAGAGGATAGAAGACAGGAGAGAATAAGAATGTGTGTGTGTGCGTGTGTGTGAGAGAGAGAGAGAGAGAGAGAGAGAGAGAGAGAGAGAGAGAGAGAGAGAGGTAGTGGGAGAGAAGAGAATAAGAAGAGAGGAAGAGAGAGAGGTCCTTTTCTTTGGGGAAAAATGGAAATTTAATCAGATCAGTTTTTATAGTGCAAATAGAAAATCAGTTTTAATAAAGCCAAAAGGAAATGCAAAACAGCCGCTTGAGATGGAGATTGTGTTAAATAGACAGCTCCTTAGGAGCACCCAACTCAGGGATGTTTATTGTGTAGGGACTGAGCACTAAGGGAGATTTCTGGCTGCATTTCAAGCCAGCATTTGCTTTGGCTCTGATGGGTGAACCCCTCCTTCTTAGAACCCTGCAGGCCTGTGTCTTCTGGGGATGATTTTTCTTTCCCAGAATGAGAGGGAAAGGGGTGAATAGGTGGGGACCGGAAGGAGGAGGGTGTTTCATACCTGGCTTAAAAGAAAGATGGGGTATCATCTTTTCCCCTCCAGAAAAGACCCTCATTATCATTGCCTGAGGGCCCCCAGAAGCTGGTCTTGCCCATTTCTGCCTCTCTGGGGATGGATCTCCTCTTGGCACTCCTGTTGCTTTCAGTTTCTGATTCTTAATTATAGTTCTGGGCAGGCTCTTTGGCTTTATTGCTTTCATTTATTATAAAAAGACCAGTGTCTGTTTTTTGAAACAGCTATCTGGTCAAATCATGGTTGATAAGCAACACTGAGCTGTCTTTTTAAGACAGGCCAAATTTATCACACTTTCAGAAAAAAAGCAAGGCTTCACTGGCCTATTAGAAACTCCCCGTCTTCCCTCCCCCACCCTTTTCCCAGAGTGACATTTTAGTAAAAGGCTTTATTTTTTCCCTCAGCCTTCACAAAGCCATTGCCTTAAAAAGAGAGAGAGGAAGGGAGGGAGAGCATTTGTGAGTTTGCTCCACAGAACATACAGAGAGGGCAGAGAGCTAAGAGAAATGGCCTGAATGGTTCTCTTAAAGTGGCAAGAAATAAGGGAGACACAGACCTGTGTTTATCAGCTGCTATTTTTGTAATTAAATGGGAACCTGTATTTTGCATTTTGGCAACCTAGTCATTTGAGGGTGCAATGCAGATGTGGATCTGGATCAGGAGGAGAAGTGGGGCGCTGAGGGAGGGGGTGTGCGGGGAGGGGTGGCTCAGCAGGGTTAATGAGCTCATCTGTCATTTTCTGAGCCATCTGACTGGGAGATGAACAGAGCCAGTCAAGAGGTCTCCGCTTCCTCTCCTAAGCAAAGCAACTGTGGGCATCATTAACACGGGGCCTAGAAGAAATCCGGCAAGGGCAGAGGGAAACCAGGCTATGAGGCCTCTAAGACTGCTCAATGGAAGAGAACGCACAGTTCAGGCTGGAGCCTTCTCCATGGTGCTGATTATAACCAAGCTCTACCCTCAAGCCCTCTTCAGAGGTCTTCCAGCTGGCATCCAGAGGGGAAGAGATGGGATAGGATGGGGATCACTTTGTGAGATGATCTAGCAGATACCTGCAGGTTAGCTGGGAGAGGGCAGCATCTCCTGCTATTTACCAAGTTTAGGTCCAGAACAAAGGAAGATAGCTGAGAAGAGATAGGACAGTCCAGCGTTTCTACTTGTTTTCCCTCTGGGCAACAGTGTCTCTGGAAATGTCTCTCGCTGACATATTTTTATTCCGTCAGGAAGAATACTCCTGTCTTTCTGCTCTCCTCTTTCTCTCTCCCTCCCTTTACCCACTCCAGTTCTCCTTCTCTTTTTCCTTTTCAAACACAAGTCAGATTTACTTAAATTTTTTTATTAATGTCTTCTGTTTTTGTATCAGAATCATTTGCAGATTTCTTCCTTCTTGCCAAATGAACTCTACATTGTAACAGAAAAACCAGTTAAGTAAAACTGACATAGTAACTTTATCTGATAGTGCATGTAACATTCCTCACCTATAGCACCCCATGTCTCGAAGAAAGGTATTTCATTATCTCTTCTCTAGGGCCAAGATTGGTCATTGTAATTATTCATCATTTGACTTCTTTTTAGTATTTTAAAAAATTTACGTCATCATTGCATACATTGTTCTTCTGGCTTTGCTTGCTTTATCTACACCAATCATCATATAATTTCTTCCTTCAGATTTATTTTCTAATCTATAATTCTCATTTCTTGCATACTTCTTTTTGGAAAAGAATTCTGCAAGTTATTCCATCTGTTTCTTCTGACTGGTTCTCCTCACTCCAGCTCTCACTATCCCTCTGCTCTCTGGCTCCTTTCCTAGGTTTGACTCTATAATCACAATTCTTTTCATCACTCCCTTCCTACTGATGGTTGTAGATTTATTAGATTTGCTCACTGTTCCTGGCATTGGTGTATCTGACACCTGACTGCTTTAAGCTACATAAAAAGTGGGACTTAAGATCAGAGGATCATGGATGTAGAATGGGAAATGATCCTTCTGGGTAAGATAGCAACCTGAAAGGTTGTAGAGAAGCCCAGTTTTCCCACATATGCTTCAGCAAAGACTGAATTATGATCAAGAAACACAAAGAGAAGCAACAGTAAGCACCTCCATCCAGCCCAGGACTCCATGAAAATATAGCCAGAAGCCTGCAGGCATTGGGAAAGGAGTATTTCTAGAGAAGTGAACCTGAGCACAGGTAAACTGGCCCAAAGCCTGCCAGTGCTCTGATCAGAGACCCTCAAGGGAAGCTTGAAGCTTCTCCAGGGGAGAGAGGGAGGTCCTGCAGAACTTTGATGGGGAAACTCCCAGAGCACCAGAAGCCCACAGTACTCCAACAGGGACTTTCCAGGGAATGGTTTAGTTCAAGAGGAACTGAGATCAAGAGATAAGAAGTGACTTGCCCAAAGTAGTAAATAGTAGTGTCAGGATTTCAGATCAGCTCCTCTGATTCAAAATACAGTGCTCTTTCCTTTTTAAAAATTAATTAATTAATTTTTAGCTTTCAACATTCACTTCTATAAGATTATGAATTCCAAATTTTCTCCCCATCTCTCCTCTCCCCCGACCAGAAGATGGCATGTAATATGTAGAGGAGAATTAGAACCAATGAGAGAAACCAAGAGAAAGAAGAGATAAGAGAGAGAGAGAGAGAGAGAGAGAGAGAGAGAGAGAGAGCACAAATAATATGCTTCAATCTGCATTCAGACTCCATAATTCTTTTTCTGGATGTGGACAGTATTTTCCATCATGAGTCTTTTGGAGTTGTCTTAGATCCTTGCATTGCTAAGAAGAGCTAAGTCTATCAAAGTTAGTTATCATGCAATGTGGCTGTTACTGTGTACAATGTTCTTCTGATTCAAGGTCACTTCACTCAGCATCAGTTCATATATAAGTCTTTCCAGGTTTTTCTGAAGTCTGTCTACTCATCATTTCTTATAGCACAATAGTTTTCTATTATGTTTATATACCACAACTTGTTCAGCTTTCCACAACTGATGGGCATTCCCTCAATTTCCAATTCTTGACCACCACAAAAGAGCTGCTATAAATATTTTTGTACATGTGGGTCTTTTCCCATTTGTGATCTCTTTAGGATACAGACCTAGTAGTGGTATTGCTGGATCAAAGGATATGTACAGTTTTATAGCCCTTTGGGCATAGTTCCAAATTGCTTTCCAGAATGGTTGGATCAGTTCACCACTCCACCATCAATGCATTAGTGTTCCAACTTTCCCACATCTTCTCCAGCATTTATCATTTTCCTCTTTTGTCATGTTAGCCAATCTGATAGCTGTGAGGTGGTACGTCATAGTTGTTTTGATTTGCATTCTCTAATCAATATTGATTTAGAGCATTTTTCATAAAGCTACAGATAGCTTTAATATCTTCATCTGAAAACTGTCTGTTCATATCCTTTGACCATTTATCAATTGGGAAATGACTTGTATTCTTATAAATTTGACTCAGTCAGTGATCTTTCCTTTACACCCTGCAGCATCTTCTCTAGGAGGCAACTGGAGATTGACAACTGAAGGCCTTTTGGGGACAACCTGTGCTTGATGCAACAAATGAAACAGCAGGGTCCTTAGTCCCTGGGGGCTGCATTTGGTGGCCCAGCCTTCTATATCCATACTTAGCTTGTTATGGGGAGGTTGCTTATAGGAGTATTTGGGTCAAGCATGAAGAAGGGGAGAGAAGCCTCAGGAAGAGTCCTTGGGCCTTGTGTATGTAGGTAGGGTGGAAGGCAGAGACCTGAGACATCTTGAGGTTACTCCTGGGGTGGCCACCATAGAGGGAAGGAGGAAGGCAGGGCCAGGTAAGGGAGGAGCTCACAAGAGATATGAGAAGGCCTCAAGATTCCACTTCCACATCTTGGCCTTCAACTTCACTATCCTATAGATGGACAGCAATCCTCCCCCAAACCCTGGGAAGTAGGCACTATTATTATTTCCATTTACAGGCAGAAGGAGGTTAAGTGACTTGCTCAGGATCACACACTATGTGTCTAAGCTTGGATTTAAGCTCTGGTGTCCCTGACTCCAGGCCCAGTGCTCTAACCATTGCATCACTTAGCTGCTTACCTATTAGGATTCTGAGACTGTGAAGTCTCCTAGTCCCCTGCTTACTGTGCTCTATTTCAGGAAAAACTCATCCTTTCTCAGGGCAGAATGTGGATAGTATGGAGCTTTTCCCAACTGAGTCTGCTCAGCAATCCAGCACAGCCAGTGGGTTGTTTTTTTTCCTCATGGCAGGCAGCCCATGGCCTGAAGCCTGGGGATGCCTATAGCAGGATGAAGCTATCCTGGCCCTGGCCAGACAGATCAATGGGCTCTGATGAAGACAGTAGCTGCTGCAGGACCCTAGGCAGCAGGATGATTTATCTCAGGAGAGGAGACAAGGAAACCAGCTATGGTGGAACTGAAGAGAGCTGGCTCAGAGTATCCAGTCCCTGCCTCCATCTTCAGCATTCTTAGACTTGGAGACTCAGCCTTCAGTGGCTGAGGGTTGGGGGAAGCAGACCCAGTCAAGGACGTAATCCTGTTTCCTCCATTCCTAGGAGACCAAGGACTCTGGAGTCCTTGGTCTTCTAGTTGGCTCTGGGTCTGGCAGAGATTGAGCACTAGGACCCTGTAGTAAATTGCCTTCTCCTCTCTCCTTCCCTACAATTCATGTGCCTGATTCTGTGATATCTCTTGTATAATCGTGTGTGTGAGACTCTTCTGTATCTATGTCAAATGACTGTAGCTGTTAATTGTTATTGTGTAAACAAAGGCTATATCTCTGGCTCCTCTGATAGAGACTCTAATGACAACAGAACAGATGGAAGCCCAGGCTTCCTGGTGGGAGAAAAGGATAGGGACCCAGGATCTCTGGCCTCTAGTAAGAACACAGGCTTCTATGGCTCTGGTCCAAAGCCATCAACTCCCAGTTCTATATGTAGGACCTTAGAGCCAAAAAAGGGAGGTTGCTGTTTATAACAGAAGAAATCATGAGACCTTGATTCTAGCCCATGTTCTTTCAGGGTCTAGTTGTGTGACCTTGGGCTAGCTCTTAACCTGTAAGAACCTCAGTTTCCTCATCTGTAAAGTCTTTAAGGTCCTCCCCATCTTTAAGTTTCTATGGTTTACAGACCCTCAGAGATGGAAGGGACCTTGGGGTCATCTAGTCCAACCCGTATCAGAATGAATTAACCTGTTAGCATTACTAATTGCCTTCTCTAAGTCAGGCACTGTGCTAGACACTGGGGCTACCAAGATAAAAGCAAAACAGTCCCTGTCCTCAAAGAACTGACAATCAAAGGAAATCGCATGCATGCACATACGTAGGTACAAAGTGTATGCACCCAACAACATACCCTTCCAACCTTTTCTTGAAGACCTCTGGAGAGGAGTAGCTCACTATATCCTGAAACAATCCATTTCATTTTTGGATTGCTCTATTAGCAAAGTTCTCCTTATATTTTGCCTTAACCTATCTCTCTTCCAATTTTAGCCCTCCTTATTTTGCCCTCTGGGGTAAGGGAAGGTTCAATCCTCCTTCCATGTGACTGCCCTTCAAATACTCAAAGATAGTTATAACGTCATTTCTACCCCCCCCCAACCTCCATCCCAGTCTTCTTTTCCAACTAAACAGCCCTCATCCTAAGACCAATGTGGACTTTAGTGCTTTGTCTACATATGTGACACCAAACCGACTTCTCTGTAACTCCAATCTGGATCTAATTGAGGCTTTTCCTCCTACCCCCAACTGCCTTTAGCAGTTCCCTCATCCCAGAAATAGGTATAAAAACCAAGCCTCCTGTTGATCACACAAGAATCCAAACAGACAACTGTGTAAAGTACTTTGTAATCTGCAGAGTCAATGCCTGGCATTGTTATTTTTAAAAGGTCAGGAGAGGTTTCCAGGGGTGGGGAACCTGCAGCCTTGAGGCCCTTTGACGGAATGAGGGCCACACTTGAGGACCTGGAGGGCCACATGTAGCCTCAAGGCCACAGGTACCCTGCTCCCACCCTGCTCCACTTTATCCCACCCCATGGGCTGGGCTGGAAGGGAAAGGATGCAGTTCTTTTGGAGGGGAGAAGGCAGGGCAATTGGGATTAAGTGACTTGTCCAAGGTCACATAGCTAGTAAGTGTGTCAAGTGTCTGAGGTTGAATTTGAATTCAGGTCCTCCTGACTCCAGAGCCGGTGTTCTACTCACTGTGCCACCTAGCTGCCCCAAAAGCATGCATTTTGCTGATGAAAAGGGGCACAGTTAACTTCTGGGGAAAAAATAAAACATACACTGAGTCTTGTCTGGGGAATTGACACTTGGGAGTGCCTTATGCCTCTTTCTGTATCCCCAGTGCTTAGCGCAGTGCTTGGCACTTGGTGCTTAATAAATATTTATTGATTGAATTGTTCTCCCTGAAAACTCTGTAAGGTAAGTGCTTCAGGCATTGCTACCGACATTTTACAGATGAGGAAACAGAACTCGAATGGAAATACTAATTTTTTCTGATTTTTATTAAGTTCAGAATAACAGTAACGACAAAAAGAAATGGAGACTAAGACAGGTTAAGGGACTTGCCCACAGTCATTCAGCCAGCGGTTGATTCAAATCTGTCTTCCTGACTCCAGATGCGGTATTCTGCCCACTCTCTCCTACTGCTTTGATGAATAGCCAGGACAATCATGATCCATGGGAATGAGTTGCTGCTGGGGGGCATTTGAACCATCTGGGGCAAGCCAGTGGGGGAGACATTCTGCAGCTTTTCCTGGCACCCTTCCAATCAGATCACAGTAGGCAGCCCACTACTCTTACTACATCGAAAGCTGGGGTTGACAGTGGCTGAGTGGGTTCTGTTGGAAGGATACTGCTGGAACTAGACCAAATCCAAAAAGAAAACCTTCCCCTTTTTCTCAAAAAGGAAAGTGAATAAAAAAACTAAGTTAACATAAAAGATTTTTTTTATTTCTCATTTTTTTGGGTGGAGAGAGCCTTTGGGAATGTCAACAAGCAGGCCAGATATCCCTGATGAGCTCATGTTTTGAGAGCCTGGTGCTATTATCCTGCCTCTTCAACCCCTGCCCTATGAGAGGGAGGAAGAGGCTGCTGGGCAGCAGAAAGACATAGAGCACAGGCCTGATTGATAATCGGTGACTGTAATTCTATAATTCATCTCCTGGCACCGCAGCGAAATTAAAAGAGTTTAGGTTCCTAAGCATAATGATCATCAATTAACCGCCACCGAGATTTAGTGTCCCCATTTGGATTTCATTTTATTTATTTAAATTTCTCTTTCTTCTTTTTTTCCCCCTATTCATGAGCTTGGGAGGTGGGGAAGGAGGAATTTTTTTTGAGGGGGGTGGTGGTGTTAGACACTGGGAAGTCGAGAAAATGAATGCCATTGTCTGGCAGAACCAAGGGAGGGAGAGAGGGCTTTCTGAGAGACCCAATCACTCCTTGCTGCCTGGGGGGGAGACAGAGGGCGGCTCTCCGAGGCAGCGAATCCATCATCCTGAGCCTAATCAGTTAATACTGATAAACTGCCAGCAATAACTGCCAATTGAGCTCGAGTTTTTGAGCTGCCAGTTCATCCATTTAGGGAGTGCAGCAGCACGCCTATGAAAGTGCTCCTTCTGCCCACCCCCACCCTGCTCATCCTCCCCTTTATCCCACCCCGAGGGCTGGGCTGGAAGGGAAAGGATGCATTTTACTGATGAAAAGGGGCACAGTTGACTTCTGGGGAAAAAATAAAACACACACTGAGTCTTGTCTGGGGAATTGAAGTGGTGAGGAGGGAAGGGTGGGATGCCCTGCACAATTCCCAAGCAGGGCTGCTTCACACTGCTTTAGAATCTAGGCATGGTTGTTGTTAAGTTGTTTTTCAGGGTTGTGTTTGACTCTCTGTAACCTCATTTGGGATCTTCTTGGGAGAGATACTGGAGTTATTTGCTATTTCCTTCTCCAGCTCATTTTACAGATGAAGAAACTGAGGCATATAGGGTTAAGGGTTAAGTAACTTGCCCACGGTCACACAACTAGTGTCTGAGGCCAAATTTGAACTCAGGAAGATGAGTCTTCTGACCCCAGGCCTGACATTCTATCCACTGCACCATCCAGCTGCCCTAAACAAGGATGGGATGTCTTCCAATCATAGAATAAGGAAGAGAGGGGCATCTGCAAGGATGGGTGTGAGATCTATTTGAGAAGGTCCTGTTTCTAATATCATCTTCCTCCACCCCCTTTTAGGTGCTGTCAGGGGAGGGAAGGAGCCCTGATGGTAATCTGGAGATTGGGGATCTATCTAGGTTAGGACTTGGTCACTGACTTTCTGTTTAATGGTGGGAATGCTGTTTAGTTTCTCTGGGCCTCAGTTTCTCTTTCTGTAAGAATAGTTATAAGAAATGCTGTGGAAGAAGGGGCTCATAAGGCATTATGATTATAACTTTCATCTCTCATATAGAACTAGGTGACAGTCCGGCTTTATCTTCCAAGGGGCAAGGCAGTCAGTGGACTTTATCTCCAAGCCTTGCATGACACTACCTCACAGGCCCCTCACACTAGGATATCTCCAGGACCCAAGAAAAGCTTTTTCTGAGCTAGGTTTGGCACAGCCCAGCCTAGAGGTAGTGGATGAGAGCTTCCTAGAGGGCCAATGTTTTCATTTCTCCTTTGACACCTCAGAAATGATCATAATAATGATATTATCATTATTAGTAATAACACAATTAAATGTGACACATTTACATTTTTCTTTATGGTTGCAAAGTGATTTAAATGCCTTGTCTTTTTTGATCTTCAGAAACATTTTCTGAAGGAAAGTATTATTGTCCCCATTTTAGAGAAGAGGAAACTGAAGCTGAGATTTAAGTGATATGATCAAACTAGTGTACTATATTGGGGGGAACTAGGTGGCACAGCAGATGGAGGGCTAGGGCTGGAGTCAGGAAGACTCTTCCTCCTGAGTTCAAATTCAGCCTCAGATACTTCCTAGTTGAGTGACCCTGAGCAAGTCACTTAACCCTCTCTGCCTCAGTTTCCTCATCTGTAAAATGATCTGGGGAAGGAAATGGCTAAACCACTCCAGTATCTTTGCCAGGAAATGCTAAATGGGGTCATGAAGAGTTGGACACGCCTGAAATGACTGAAGAATGAAAAATAAGATGTATAGTAGAGATTTGTCTATGTGGTAATCTGTGGGCAAGAAATCAACCTAATACTTTACCCATACTGATACATTTTCTCTCCCCCTTCCCTTCTTTTTAAGAAATATGACTCATTCAACCACTTGCTTATGACAAGATCCTATTAGTCACTCCCTTCCATTCTTTCCTAGGTGCTACTCCAATAAAACCACTGAGTAAAGGGCCATAACTTTAGTAAGCATTTTAATTGAATTAGATAAAAGCATAGTAAAATGCAAACCAGGAGACACATATGTCTCTGAAGCTTCAACCATCTAACAGATAGAAGATTTAGGTCTGGAAGATGTAGAGGCCATTCAGCTCAGCCCCCTCATTTTACAGATGAGGAAGCCTAGAGGTGAAGTGGTGACATGCCAACATCACAGAACTGATAGGAGGCATGTATAAGATTTGAATCCAGGGCATCTGACTCCAGATCTGGTACTCTCTGTGCAATATCGCAACACTTTGATTCTCATTACTCCCACAGAGTGGGAATGCACTTCTGCTTTCACTCCAATGTGAAAAAAACAGAAAGCTCATATGCTTAGTATAAACCTACCCATTCCCACCCAGTGCAGGGAGAGGTGGTTTAGTTACTCATGAAAGTCAGCACTACGGGAAACTTGAACCTCTTCTTAGTCTTACACGACTTCAGAAACAGTGACCCAACATGGGCTGGCCCTCAGTGCTGTTTGATCATTGGCTGGCTTGGGTGGGAACTTCTTTTCCCCCTAGTGACCATTCCTTCCCAGACAAAGGTTTGTCTCACATCTACTGAGCACTGCAGGCATTGGAGAGGCTACTCTGAACTTTGTGTTCAAAGCCATACCGGTCCTGTATCTAAGGTCATCTTCCCCTATCTGCCCAATGCATCCTCCTCCTCTACCCCCTTTCAGGTGCTATCAGGGGAGGGAGGGAGCCCTGATTTAGTAATCTGGAGATTGGGGATCTAGCTAGGCTAGGACTTGGCCACTGACTTGCTGTTTAATGGTGGGAATGCTGTTTATGTTCTCTGGGCCTCAGTTTATCTCTCTGTAAAAATGGAATACAGTGAGTTAATGGTTAAAAGACATGCTGTGAAAGAAGGAGGTCATATAAAATGTAAGGCATTATGATTATTACTTTCATCTCTCATGCATAGAACTAGGCGACAGTCCGGCTTTATCTTCTAAGGGGCAAGGCAGACAGCAGACTTTATCTCCAAGCCTTGCATGGCACTACCTCACAGGCCCCTCACACTAGGATATCTTCAGGATCCAAGAAGTCTCTTCTCCTAGGGAGAAGAAGGGAATTGGCTAATATTAGAATCCAGAGACTTGCCGTTTTGGAACCTCCGATTCAAATCAAGATACTGTCTTTCAGTTTCTGCTCTGTTTTGCTGAACTCAATTCAATTCCCTTTACCAAGCTGATATCTATCAGGGAGAGCCAGTCCTTGAAAATGTGATGATTTCTCCAGGGATGAGCCGGACCACTGAGGCTGCAGGCCCTGCCATCAGGGTTGCCTTTGTGCTCTGGTGCTTCTTTCACTGTCTTTCCACTCTTGCCTCCCGTTTTTCTCCTGACCCGAGTCATGTGCCCTTCCCTATGCTTTAATCACCAAGCCATCTCTCATCTTTCATACTTACTGATTCAGAAATCTTACTTCTTTCAGAAAGTCTTCCTAGATTGATGGTAGGGGAGACAATGATTTCCCTGGTTTTTGTTCGTTTAACAGAGTAGTGTTTTAGAAAGGGTGCTAGGCCTAGAATCAGAAGAATTGGGGTCATATCCTAGTTCTAACACTTAATAGCTATGTGACCATGGCAAGGCATCTAGATGCCTTTGATGAATTAAAGTCACCAAGGCCAGATGAACCACATACCACGTTAGTTAAAGAATTGGTAGATGGGATTGCTGAGCCACTCTCAGAGATCTCTGAAACACAGCAGAGAAAAGGAGATGTGCCACAGGATTGGGTAAGGACAAATGTCCTGATTTTTTAGAAAGGAAAGAGAATAGAGCCTGTAAGCTATAAGCTGATGAACTTGAATTTGATTCCTGGCAAAATTCTGGATGATGTTATTAAAGGGATGATTAGTGACCATCTAGAAAAGCAAGAAGCTTCCATGTGAATAGCTCATGCAAATTAACTTTATTTTCCTTTTTTTAGATAGAGTTTCTAGACTGGTAGATTTTAGCAAATCCTTTGACAGATTTTCTGCTGGTCTTTTTGTGGATAAGATAGGAAGATGTAGTTGGGTAAATTCTGATCTGGCTTAATGGTCAGACCCAAGACTATGAATTAATGGTGTGATGTCAACTTGGAAGCAAGTCTTTACCGTAGCAGTGCTCGTCCCTGTGGTGCTTAACATTTTTGTCAATGACTTAGGTTAAGCCATAGATGGCAAGCTTTTCAAATGTTTAGATGATCCAAAGCTAGAAGGGCTAGCTAAGACATTGGATAAAAGAGTCAAGGTCTGAAAAGCTTTTGACAGACTAGAATGTTGTGCCAAATCTACTTAGATGAAATTGAATAGGGATAAGTGAAGAAAGTTAGCCTTGAAGTCAGAAAGCCTAGGTTTAAGTTGTCTCTCTGACAAATACTGACATGTGTGACCTTGGGTAAATCACTTAACCAATTGGTGTCCCAGTCAAATCTCTAAGATTATAAATCACAGAGTAGATGACAACCTGCATTGGTAAAGGGAATTTCCTTATTGGGAGTTTTCTTTGCCAATGAAATCACAGGCCCAATACTAAATAAATAAGTAAACAAATAAGTCTTACCCTTGGGTTCAAGTGGTGAACTTCTCAAATGCAAGGTATGGAATGTGTAGCTAAATCAAAGTTCATTTGAAAAGGATCCAGAGGTTTTTAGTGGAACTGCAAAATTCAAGTTGACATTGTAATATGCCAGTCAAAAAAATGAATGGGATTTTAGGATACATTAAAGGGCACATAATGTCCAGGACGAGGGAGATGCTTTGATCATGTCACGTTGAGAGTATTGTGTTCAACTCTGGGTACTATTTTAGCAAGGACGCTGATAAACTGTAGAAGACTCAGAGGAGGGTGACCAAGGCTGTGGAGGCTCTCTAGATCGTGCCATAAAAAGATCTGAAGTCAAAGAAACTGAGGGTGTTTATCTTGAAAAGGAAAAGACTTGGGAGTGGGTGCAGAAGTGATAGCTATCTTTCAGTATTTGGAAGGTTGTCACGTGGAAGAGGGAACAGACTCTTTCTCCATATTCCAAAATATCATTTTAATATCACCTCTCATTCTCTCTCCTTTCTTGTAGTTTGCTCATGAAATCAGACTCTGATGCTTTGATATTTAATCTCTCACTATGCACTGATTCCTGCCTTGCCACCTACAAACACATCTAAGTCTCCCGCATTTAAAAACATCTCGTTTGGCACTATCACCCACTCAAATTGGGCAGCTGGGTGTCATGCTATAGAGCACTGGGCCTGGAGTCAGGAAGACTCATCTTTGTGGGTTCAAATCTAGTCTCAGACACTTCCTAGTTGTGTGATCCTGGGAAAATAACTTAATCCTGTTTGTCTCAGTTTCTTTATCTGTAAAATGAGCTGGAGAAGGAAATGACAAATCACTCCAGTATCTTTGTCAAGTAAACCACAAATGGGGTCACAAAGAGTCAGAAACAATTGAAAAATGACTGAACCACAACAGTTAAGGAACAGGACACGGATGAGGTCCAGTGAGGAATGGCCAGATGGGGGGGAGGAGAACCAAGAAGAAGTAGAGTCACAAAAACCAGGAAAGAAAGATTATCGAGGAGAGAGTGGTCAATAATATGAAATGCTGCAGAGAGGTCAAGAAGGATGTGGATTAAGAAAAGGCCATTGAAGTTGGCAATTAAGAGATCATTGGTAATATTGGAGAGAGCAGTTTCAGTTGAGTGATAAGGTCAGAAGCCAAATTACAAGCAGCTGAGAAGTTAGCAAGAGTAGGGGAATTGGAAGAAATGTGAGTAGACAGCTTTTTATGGAAGTTGGGCTGTGAACAGGAGGAAAGATGCAGGACAATAATATGAGAGGGGGTGTGTGTTTAGTGGTTTCAGTCAGGTCCAACTTTCTTGAACTCATTTGGGGTTTTCTGGGCAAAGATACTGGAGAAGTTTGCCATTTCCTTCTCCAGCTCATTTTACAGATGAGGAAACTGAGGCAAACAGGGTTAAGTGATTTGCCCAGGGTCACACTGGAGTGGTTTTCCATTTCCTTCTTCATTCATTTTATAGGAGAGGAAACAGAGGCAAGCAGGGTTAATTGACTTGCCCAGGGTCACCCAGCAGTAAATGTCTGAGGCTGGATTTGAACTCGGGAAGATGAGTCTTCTTGATTTCTCTTGAGCTCTGGGCCTATGTTATCAACAACTTTCTTATATTTCCAATTTGATGACCCATAGTAATTTCAGACTCAATCTGTGCAAAATAGAATTTGTCTTTTCCATAAACCTATGCCTATTCTGACCTTCTTTCTTTCTTTATGTCTTTTTTGATGGTAATTCTGAATCACCGGATGAGGATGAGGGAGAGTCCTTATTTGTCTCTGTGGAAGAAGGCGACAGCCCTTCCACTCAGTTCTTGAAAGGGGCAAAGATGCTGTATCATTCTTCTGATGTGACTCTCAAGGAGGGAGAGGTTTGGTGGACGAACCAGGTTATACTGAGTGAGTGGTGGTACAGGGAGAACCTCAGTATCAACTTAGATGCTGGGAAAGGTCACATATGAGAGGCTCATGACCTCCTAGCTACTTTGTCACAGATAGCACTGCTACATGATGGAGAATTACAGACTGTGTGGAAGTGTCATCATCTGTGCTGTGGCCACAAAGTTGCTAGTGCCACTCCTGGTTGTCATCATTGCTGTGCATAAGGATGAGCTGTGACTGTCCTGGAGGTGTTATTATTGGTCCTGTGCTGTGCTGGTCCATCGGCTCTCTATCTTTCATTAAGAGATCTACTGAATTGCAATGAACATGCATTATCTATCGCATGGACCACAGCACTGAGCCCTGAGATCTGGTTCTTCCAAAGTGGGGTGGGTGGGGGAGAAAAAAATCTAGGATTTCTGACTTCTCCATATTTCTTCTTTATTTTTTCTTTATGGCAATTCTGAGGAGTGGGTAGAGGACTATAATTGGTTTTTTTCTTTTCCATTTAATATTCCCTATTATAGGAGGATTGTCGAGTAAATGCTCTGAAAGTGTTTAAATGGTGGAAGGCCCCTTAGAACAGCCTTTGGACCTTGATGCTACAGAGTTGGTATGTAATAAAGTCAGAGTTTCCCTGTTTCCTCACAGCAGGAATTAGTTTTTCCTAAAAGGCAATACAGTTGTCCGTGGGACCTGATCCCTCTCTGCCTCCTTTAACCCAGCTTCCTGGTTACTTAAGGGCATAAAATTCCTATCCATACGGGACTGAGATCCTTCTGACTTGGTGGGTGTTTGAAGTCTGCACCACACTCTGCCCTGCCAACCAGACACATTTACATATGGAAATAGAAGGATAATAACTATGTGCTACTCTATGCTTGTTTCCTACCTTTTCTGTGTTTTGTCAGCCATTCAGTGACTTACCAGTGCCTCCTTTTATCCCAAATCAAACCTGAACTAAGAGTGTGCTAGTGCCTGCCCCCAGTAGAGGTCATCTAGTCAAATCCCCTCATTTTACAGATGAGGAAACTGAGGCACAAGGCCGTTAAGTAATTTGCCCAAGGTCATACAAGGAGTAAGTTGCAGAGTTGGAATTAAAATTAAATTCCCCCCGGGGGGGTGGAGCCAACCCTTGCCCCCACCCAGGTCCCTCCAAACACCTATAAAAATGGCTCTGCACAAATTCTAGAACTGAAGAATCCACGAAATGGCAGAGGGAAGCAGGGCTCCAGCCCAGGACAGCCTGGATGGTCGTGGGGTAAGGTCTATTGCTCACAGAGCTGGGAGCAGAGCAGAGCCCAGCATGGGCTGCGACCAGACCAACCAGACCAGGAGCCAGGTGGAACAGGCCCTAGCGCCCTGAATCAGTGAGCTATGGCAGTTACCAGACCTCTCAATGCACAAACACCAAAGACAACAGAGAAGGTTAGTGGGAAAAACTGCGGGGGACAGAGTGAAAGGAGTTCGTGGTTCGGCCACCACCCTGGGGGCAGCAGAGAAGGTGCAGCTACAGAACTACAGTTGCAGTTGCTTCTGGCCCCAGGCTCACCTGGTGGGAGGAATTAAGTGGCAGATCTGAGCGGGAGTGCAGAGCCAGCTTAGATCTGAGTCCAGTCTGGGTTGGCGATTCTTGGGGGAGGAGTAGCGCTGGTGTGGCAGAGCTTGCTGTGTAGAAAAAGCTCTAAAACAACAGCGCAGCCCCTCAAGCTTGGGACAAAGTACTCTATACTCTACAAGCAGTCATATCCCAAGGAAAAACTCAAGGGTCAAGTAAGTTGACTTAGAACATGGCCAGGCAGCAAAAACAGACTCAGATTCAGACTCAGACTTTGGAATCTTTCTTCGGTGACAAAGAAGACCAAAACATACAGCCAGAAGAAGTCAACAAAGTCAAAGAGCCTACATCAAAAGCCTCCAAGAAAAACACAAACTGGTCTCAGGCCATGGAAGAGCTCAAAAAGGATTTGGAAAAGCAAGTTAGAGAAGTAGAGGAAAACTTGGGAAGAGAAATGAAAGTGATGCAAGAAAACGATGAAAAACAAGTCAATGACTGGCTAAAGGAGACCCCCCAAAATACTAAAGAAAATAACACTTTAAAAATAGACTAACTCAAATGGCAAAAGAGCTCCAAAAAGCCAATGAGAAGAAGAATGCCTTGAAAGGCAGAATTAGCCAAATGGAAAAGCATGTCCAAAAGACCACTGAAGAAAATACTACCTTAAAAATTAGATTGGAGCAAGTGGGAGCTAGTGACTTGATGAGAAATCAAGATATTATAAAACAGAACCAAAGGAATAAAAAAGTGGAAGACAGTGTGAAATATCTCATTGGAAAAACCACTGACCTGGAAAATAGATCCAGGAGAGATAATCTAAAAATTATTGGGCTACCTGAAAGCCATGATCAAAAAAAGAGCCTAGATATCATCTTTCAAGAAATTATCAAGGAAAACTGCCCTGATTCTAGAGCCAGAGGGTAAAATAGAAATTGAAAGAATCCACCGATTGCCTCCTGAAAAAGATCCCAAAAAGAAATCTTCTAGCAATGTTGTCACCAAATTCCAGAGCTCCCAGATCAAGGAGATAATACTGCAAGCAGCCAGAAAGAAACAATTTGAGTATTGTGGAATAATACAAGATCTAGCAGTTTCTACATTAAGGGATTGAAGGGCTTGGAATATGATATTCTGGAGCTAGGATTAAAACCAAGAATCACCTACCCAGCAAAACTGAGTATCATGCTCCAAGGCAAAATATGGATTTTCAATAAAATAGAGGACTTTCAAGCTTTCTCAGTGAAAAGACCAGAACTGAATAGAAAATTTGACTTTCAAACACAAGAATCAAGAGAAGCATGAAAAGGTAATCAAGAAAGAGAACTCATAAGGAACTTACTAAAGTTGAACTGTTTTGTTTACATTCCTACATGGAAAGATGATGTGTATAATTCATGAGGCTTCAGTATTAAGGTAGCTGAAAGGAATATACATATATAGAGACACATAGGGCACAAGGTGAGTTGAATATGAAGGGATGATATCTAAGAAAATAAAATTAGGGGATGAGAGAGGAATATATTGAGAGATGGAGAAAGGGAGAGATAGAATGGGGTAAATTATCTCACATAAAAGTGGCAAGAAAAAACAGTTCTGTACAAGGGAAGATGGGCAAGTAAGGGGGAATGAGTGAATTTTACAATCATCGGATTTGACCTGAGGAGAGAATAACATACACACTCAATTGGGTATCTTACCCCACAGGAAAGAAGGAGGAAGGAGATAAAAAGGGAGGCTGATAGAAGGGAGGGCAGATAGGGGGAGGAGGTAATCAAAAGCAAACACTTTCGAAAAGGGACAGGGTCAAGGGAGAAAATTGAATAAAGGGGGACAGGATAGGAGGGAGCAAAATATAGTTAGTCTTTCACAACCTGAGTATTGTGGAAGGATTTTGCATAATGATACACGTGTGGCCTATGTTGAATTGCTTGCCTTCTTAGGGAGGGAAGAGGAGAGAGAATTTGGAACTCACAGTTTTAAAAAACAGATGTTCAAAAAAAAAAGCTTTTGCGTGCAACTAGGGAATAAGATATACAGGTGATGGGGCATAGAAAAATATCTAGCCCTACAAGAAAGTAAGGGAAAAGGGGATGGGGGAGAAGTGGGGTGACAGAAGGGAGGGATGATTGGGGAATGGGGCAACCAGAATATATGCCATCTTGGAGTGGGGGGGAGGGTAGAAATGGGGAGAAAATTTGTAATTCAAACTCTTGTGAAAATCAATGCTGAAAACTAAAAATATTAAATAAATTAAATTCCTCTGACTATGAATCAAACTCAAATAGGGAGGGCAAATCATGATATCCCCAGGCTAGAAAGGACCCAGAGAGGTCATCTAATCCATTTCTGTTCCTTCAGGAAGAACAACACCTATATTACTGTTTCAATTCAATTCGATTCAATTCAATAAATAGTTGTTAAGCATCTAGAATTTATCATGCACTCTGTAGCATGCTGGGAATAGACAGATGAATGAAAAACAACACAGTGTGGCATTATGGAAGGAACACTATATTTGAAATCAAAGGACCTTAGTTGGAATCCTGGCTCCATCACTTACTACCTACCTGACTTCGGGCAGGTCATTTAACTCCTTGAGTGCCCAGTTCCCTCATCTGCAAAATGCGGGGCTTGGACTTGGCAATATTGAAGGTCCTTTCCAGTTCTAACATGATATGATTCTGTGATTTACAGTGTATAATTGAAGTCAAGTTCAATGTCTATGGTTTATTGATCTTGCTCTCTTTCCTTTTTAAAAAATAAGGACATTTGTCTTTATCCATTCCTGGGGCATCTTTCCTATTCTCTACTACCTTTCAAAATTCATAGTTATTGCCTCAGCAACCATATCCACTTGCTCCTTCAATGCCCTGAGCCTGCTGACTTTAATTCAAAAATGCTGGTGCCCGGGGACAGGTAGCTAGCGAGTGTGGCAGCCAGGACATGAACTCCAGGCTCCTGAATCCAGGGGCAGGACCCTTGGGGGCTAGGTGATACAAAGGAAAGGACACTGGGCCCAGAGTCAGGAAGATCTGAATTCAAATCTGGCCTCAGAAGCTTCCTAGCTGTGTGAAGCTTCCTTGCTGGGCAAGTCACTTAACCTCTGGCAGCTCAGTTTCCCCAACTGTAAAATTAGGATAAAAATAGCACTTACCTTCAGGGTTGTTGTGAGGATAAAATGACATTTGTAAAGGGCTTAGCACCGTACCTGCACATAGTCAATTAATGCTTGTTCCTTCCTCCCTTCTCCATTTCCATTCCTACAACTACCCTGCTAGATAAGGCAAGGCTCTCCTCAGGTCAATTTCTAAGGCTGGAGTGGATTTAACTCTAAGAATGAGTTAAAGGAGATGAGACGAGAGGTAAAAAGTAGCTTGGTGAATAGGAAGAAAAGAAGGGCGTGTGAGTCAGGTCAGGAGAAGATCTACAGATGGGGTGGCAGAGAAGTACGCTCTCTCCCTCCCTTTCCCAGTGGTGCAGTGAACAGAGCAGTGGGCATGGAGTGGGGAATATACCTGAGTTCAAATCTAGCCTCAAGCACTTCCTAGCTGTGCTACTTTGGGTAAGTCACTTAGCCTCTCTCTAAGTCAGGCCCCTCATCTGTAAAATAAGGATAATAATAACACCTACCTCCCAGGGTTGTTACAAGGATGAAATGAGATCATATTTGTAAAGTGCTTAACACAATGCCTGGCACATAGTAGGTGCTTAATAAAGCCTTTCTTCCTTCATCCCTTTCCTTCCTCCTCTTTTTCTTCCTTCCTCCCTTTCTTTCTCCTTCCTTTTTTCCTTCCTCTCTACCTTCCTACCTTCCCTCCTGTTGCTCAGATATAACATTTATCCATAAAATTTCAGAATAACATTTTTATATATGTTGCCATACCTAAGACTCATACTCTTCAAGCTATATGAAACAGAAAACTTTCAAGATGTAGGTGTTGGAGTCGAGTTGAGCCCAAGTGTTCTGTCTTTAAAATCTGTTCACTTGGCACCATACAACTGTGTTCCACAACATTCATCAGTGTGTTGAGGTCTGAAACCCTTTTCCTCAAAGCTTGAAAAGAATTGGGAAACATGAACTCAACCTCTACTCCGCTCCAGGACACACTTCTGACTCCTCTTTTTCTTAAACAATCTGCAGATGAATAGATACAATAGCTACCCTTAATAGCATGGACCAGTATGTCTCACACAAAGCTCTTTTGAGGACACAAGTTTTTTTTTCCTGAAATTTAGCCTCCATGCCTCCCCCTCCCATTCCCTAAGGAAATGGCCACTTTTACTCCTCATCACAATATGATATTCCTTTCTAGGACCCAGGGAAACACCTGCTTTCAGGTATTGAAATTTCCTGCCATATTGGCCTGCAGCTTTCCCTTTGCTAGAATACCTTTGCTAAATCTGTTGCCTGATTTTCTGGGACAGCAAAGTTTCCCCCCCAGTTCACATTTCATTCTTGACCTGACGTGGACAGATGTGGCCTTTCAGATAGGATTTACTTTGTGTCAGGGTTTCCACAGCAACCCAGTGGCCATCTTGAATATACCCTGCCCTCACTCTTGGCCAGCCTCTTAAATGCCTTCATTCCATTACTTCTCTCCAATTCAGGCAGTTTTTATTGGTGGTGGTTGGGCTGTTTCTCCCTTAGGAACAAAAGGTGGCAATCCTGGTAACCAGAATCAGTAAATACGTATGAATAAGCCTGTCTGCTACAGTTCCTAGAGTAGGAAGATGCTATTGAGGTTCATTCTCAGATTCTCCCAGTTTTTAACCAAGGATTGGAGTTTTCCATCTTTTTTCTAAATTACCTAGCATCCTTTATTGGGTCTTATCTGAAGGTCCTGTTTATGTAGAACTTAAAATTTTTAGTGTTCAGTCCTACAGAGTCATGAGGCTGACTTTTTAATACATACACAGTGGAACATGTACACCCAAGGGAGTGTTGTCTCCTTCCAATCTTCTCCTCATGAGGTTGTATGCAGGTTGCAGAAATGCTGCTGGGATTTTAGACACAGGGATATAACTTGGGATTTTAGTGCTTGGGGCGGGCTTTGCAATACATGCCCAGATGAAGCCACAGGAAACACATCTGTCCTCAAATCAGCTTTTTAAGGTTGATTCATTTGTAGGGGAGAGAGGGGTCCTGAGACATTACCTCATAATAAGGTGGGGGGGATGAGAATTCCCTCTCTTCCCCCCACCTAAGTGAGACCCTAGGGCATCTGAACCTACTGTTGCAGAGGTTAGGTTGGGATAAAGTCATTTGGTGTAGGGAAGCTTTGTAGGTTTCTATCTTAACTAATTATTATAGCTAATTGTATGTTAAATTCAATTGTTTCTTTTATGCTGGGATGTAGGTGCTGTTATCATCCTTAAAATTTCAGTTCCTTGGCTTAAAGCCTTGGTCATCCTGTTCTTGTTTTGTCTCTGTTCATACGTTTTGAACCCCTTTTCAGGAATTGCTTTCAGAACAAGTTTGTAAGTTGCACGAGAAAACTTATTTACCAGACTTGGCACTAGATGACTTTTGGGTGTTTAAAAAAAGCATCCTCTTCCTGGCTGAGCATAGAGCATTTGGCACATGCCTGTAATCCTTGCTTCTGGGGAGGCTAAGGCTGTTGGATTGCCTGAGCTCAGGAGTTTTGAGCTACAGAAGAGATAAAGTCAATCAGGTATCTGCATTAAGTCCAGCACTAACTGGGTGAGTTCCCTAGAGTCAGAAGGATAGGAGAAGGGCAGAGAACCTGGCTGCCTAAGGAGGGGTGAACCAGTGGAGGTTGTAGATAGGAATGGGTCAAAACTTCCATGTCAATCAGCAGTAAGATAAGACTGGTGGGTCACCACTGCACTTCCAGCTTGGGCAAGATAGGGAGACCTAGGTTCCCCTCCCTGCCTCCAATACCTTCCCCCTTTCCTTCTCTTCCCCCTTACCTGCGAAGAACAAATACCTGCCACCACTGTAGATATTCAAAAGAATCTGGTTTATGTCTTGAAAGCAATTCCAAAGGAAGCCTTCCTAACAGGTTTTGTTTGGTGATAAAAATAAGTTGGAATAGGTGACTTTCAAGGTGACTGTTTTGAAAAGGACAGCACTCACTGGATGTGCCAGTCATTTATAGAGGCAGAGAAAAGAACAGTGGACCTAGAATAAGAAAAGCTGGGCTTGAGTCCCATGTCTTTCACTTTCTAGCACGTGACTACAGTCAACAAACGTTTATTAATTTATTTATTAAGTACTTACTATGTGCCAGGCACAGTACTAAGCACTGGGGATACAAAGAAAGACGAAAACAGTTCCCGAAGACAACTATGTCTATCCAAGGTCTATACGTGGTGAATTATAGGTCATCTCAGAAGGAATGCACTAGCATGGACAGGGATCAAAGAAAGACTCTTTCAGAATGTGGGATCCAAGCTGAATCTTGAAGGAATCCAAGATAGCCAGGGGGCAGAGATGAAGATGGGGAACATTTGAGACATGGGGGATATTCAGTGAAAATACAAAGTTGGGAGGTGGAGTGTCTTGGGGGAAGAACAGCATGGAGGCCAGTGTCATTAGATTGTAGAATACATGGAGGGGGGAGGGAAGTAAGATGTAAGAAGACTGGAAAGGCAGGATGGGCCCAGGTAATCCAAGTTGTGAAAGGTTTTCTTAAAAAGCCAGAGGATTTTATATTTGATCCTGGAGGTAATGAAGAGCCTTTGGAGTTTGTTGAGAAAAGGAGAAAAATAGTCGGACCAACACCTTAGGAAGATCACTTTGGCAGCTAAGTGGAGGATGGTTTGAAGAGGGGGAGGGTCTTGAGGCAGGGACACAGCCTGAAGGCTGTTGCAATGGTGCAGTCATGAGAGCCTGGACCAGGGTGGAGGCTGCCTCACAGGAGAGAAAGGGATGTATTTGAGAGATGTTGTGAAAGTAGAATTCACAGGACTTGGCAACAGATTGGTTATGTGGGATGAGTGTGAATGAGGACCTTGGGTAAGTCAAATAATGCCTTCGAATTTCAATACCCTTACCTATAAAATGGGATTGCCATCAGCTCCACCTACCTCATAGTGTTATGAAGATTAAATGATTTCACAGACTTATAGAGACAGAAACCTATATGAGGACATTGGTTCAAAGTCCTTCATGAAATTACCAAGAGATACCCTCATACTTAGAATGAAGAGTGAGCTAGAAATAAAGGAATATAAAGGAACTGGGGTTGTTGGATCCAGAGAAGAGAAAGACTATTTTAGAAGATGGCCACCTGTCATTCTTCGACCTCCTGCAGGCAATTTGTGGCTATTGTTTAGTTGTTTTCAGTTGTGTCTGACTCTCTGTGACTCCACTTGGGATTTTCTTGGCAAAGATACTGGAATGATTTGCCATTTCCTTCTCCAGCTTATTTTACAGATGAGGAAACTGAGGCAAACAGGGTTAAGTGACTTGCTCAGAATCGCTCAACTAGGAAGTGTCTGAGGTCAGATCTGAACTGAGGTCTTCCTGATTCCAGGCTCTGCACTCTACTCAGTGCACCACCTAGCCGTGGGCAATAGCAGAAGAGTTAGGCTTTGTTGGCATTAAGGTTCTGGGATTGGCATTTGGGATAATTTCCTAAACAGTGAAAGTGTTGGATAATAGAGAAAAACTGGAACTGTTCCTTGAGAATTTAGGTCTGGTGAGCTTCTCATCCCATTCTGGCTGGGTTGGTTGAGATCTATTTGGAGATATTTTGAGCAGCTTGGGAGGTAAACGAGTTTCTCTTCTCTAAACTCTGGACCCTATTTAAGAATAAAGTCGAAAGCCTAAAGTTGGTGCCTAACAATATTGAGACATCTAGGCTTACTCACTGAGGGGAATCCCTCCTTAAACCTTGTTGGAATCTCATCTTCAGAACGTCTTACTCAGCAGATATATTTAGTCTGCTTGCAGTGTGAATACACGTGCTCACGTGCACCCACACACACACACCAGTTAGGTGGCCCATCAGACAGAGTGTTGGATCTGGAGTCAAGAAAACCTGAGTTCAAATTCAGCCTCAGATACATACTAGCTGTATGACCCTGGGCAAGGCACTTTACTGTTTGCCTCAGTTTCCTCATTTGTAAAATAGAGATAATAGCACCTATGAGAAGAAAATGAGATGATAGTAGTAAAGTGCTTTGTGGACTTTAAAGTGCTATGTAAAAATAGTAATAATGATAACAAATTAGATTGTAAGCTCCTTGAGGGCAAGACTGTCTTGGCTTCTTTTTGTATCCCTACATAGTGGGGCACATATTATGTGCCTGACACATAGTAGGTACTTAATAAAATGTTTATTAAATTATTATGTTAGCTATTATTATATGTGTGCATGTGTACGCATATATATATATATATACATTTACACATGTATATATGATACACACGCACATATTTCATTTGTAAGTAATATGTTGTGGAAGACAGCACAAGATAGTGATAGAGAGTTGGCTTTAAAGTCAGGATGACCTGGGTTCAAATCCCACCTTGGATGCATATTGATTGTATGACCCCAGGCAAGTCACTGAGTTTTTCAATGTCCCCTGAAAACCCTCTGTTTACAGTTACAAAAGAGTTGCTGATCTTTATTGGTAGAGGGAGTTCCTTATACCAATAACATCACAAGTATGGATGCAAAAAACATAAAATGTACAGAGGTATTGGACTGAGCTTTGGAGGGGAAGACCTTGATTCATACCCTGGCTCAGGCAGTTATTAGCTGTGTGAGACTTAGCACAAGTCACTTGGCTTCCCCCTCGGTTAATTTATCCGGAAAATGGGGATAAAATAATCCTTGCACTCACTCACTGACTCACAGGATTGTTGAGAGGAAAGTGCTTTATATTAAACCTTAAAGCACTATAGGAATGTGAATCAGGAATAGTAATAGGAATTTGTCGATGTGTTACTTTTCACATGTTTGGAAGTACTTTGTGTGTGTGTGTGTGTGTGTGTGTGTGTGTGTGTGTGTGTGTGTATGTGAGTGTGTGTGTGTGTGTTCTGCCACCAGCTAGCACTCTCTGTCTGTCTGTCTGTCTGTCTCTCTCTCTCTCTCTCTCTCTCTCTTTCTCTCTCTCTATTATCCCTACCCCACTATAGCCCTCTTGGCAATAATTGATGCTCTATCAATGTGGATAGCAATGACTGATCTGTACTTTTTTCTTTGCTTCCAAAGAAAACCCTATTTCTTACCCCCTCACTCCGTTCTTTCCTCCTCTCTCCTTTCCCCAGCCAAGGCTCATTCTCTTGGCTCCATCTGGTGCTTCCCATTCCTAGGTGAGAGTAAGTTTGGGGCAAAAGTAAGGAAGAGAAGAGTCAAACGGTGCTGGACAAATTCCCCGATTGTTCCCCCCTACCCCTCCTTATTGCTCATTTGCAACCTTTTTGAAATTTAGTATTTTCAGCCACCAGGAGGGGAAGAGTCTTTTCTCTCTCTCTTCGCCTCCCCTTCTCTTTTCCCCCATTGTAATTAGTTGTCAAAAATTTTTAGATGGAAGGGGGAATGCTCAGGTCTTGATGAGATGATACAGCAAAGATTTCATTTCATCTTGAATTTGACATTAAACTTTAATAGTCTCAAGGACAAGAAGCCAAGAGATATCAGATGTAATGAGATAAAGCAAAGTTTCTCTGACAGCAAATTTGATCACAAATGGGCTCCGAGATTGCTTCTTTGATATAAATGAAACATAATTCATCTTCCAGGGCCTTGAATGGGCTTTCAGGCTGGGGATGATGCTGGCATCTCCCTTGCCTGGCTCTGACAAGTGGCTTTGTGGGGAGATGGTAGAAGCCTCCCTGGGACCCTTGCTCCAGCCCAGTTACTTGGGGACTTAGCAGAGAATGAAAGGATTGAGCCAGCTCTCAGTGAAAGTGTCCTGGGAACCTGTGGGCAGGGACTAAGAGAAGTGTGCCTCTACTGTGAGCCCTAGGGTACCACTGAGGAAACGCCCTTCATGATCCCCCTCTTACAGAGTGATGGTATGGTGGGTGAGGATGGGTTGGAGATATTTGAAAAACAGAGAACCGGGTGGGATTATCCTCAGAGGGGAGGCAGCATGGTGGTGAGGCAGCCCTGTTCACTAGGTGCTGTTATTATCCCATTTTGCTGGTGAAAAAACTGAGCTGAAAGGTTTAGTCACTTGTTCAAGGTGACTGAGGTACTGTCTGAGGTAGAGTGTGAACCAATTTCTTCCTAACTGCAAGTATCTCCATTATACTGCATTGGCTCTCTAAGAAGTAACAAGGCAGGAGTGGAGCAGGAGTGAGTGTTTAAAAAGTTTTGGTCATGGTCTGACTGGTCAGTCCATATAGTGCAGGGGTAGGGAGTATGGGTGCAAAATGCTAAGAAAGAATCAGACCAGGAGTCAAATGGGCTTCAGCAAATAGTACGGTTTTAAAGGGACTGGGACTCAGTCCATATTGATGCAGAAACAAGTTATTCTTTGCTTAAGAACTGGTAGGATCCATTAGTTTTTCAAGCCTGCTTTGCCCATGAAGAAGTGGCCTGCCATCATAGATATCGATGGTTCCTCCAGTTGGGTAGGATGGTTTTTTTCCTAAACAAATATGTGAAGATACAATAAGACAGTTTTTTTTTTCTTTCATGTTTTCCCAATGAAGTGATTTGGTGCAAGAAAGAACTTCTTTCTTGACATAAAAATAACATGGCCCAAATTTTTCACCATGACAAGGATTTGGGTCTGAGTGTCTAAGAACATGAAATAACAATACCAGCAAAAAATATGGCCATGCCATTTTCTCTGCACCTCTCTGAGGGCTCAGAGGTGGACCACAGTCTAGGAGCACTCAACTTTCCCAGTCTACTGGGATTCTTCTCCACGCCTAGTTGCAGGGAGGAGGGGTACAAAGGAGGTTTGGGGCCAGCTTCTATCATCAGTCTCTCTTGCTCATAGACAGATGATGCAATTAAAATTCCTTCTTACAGCCACAAATTAAAGTGACTGATCACTCACACCAAGGGCTGGCATATGGACAGGCTGAGAGGAGATTCTTGCCCCTTCTCACATTTGTCTCCCTTCCTGCTGCTCCATTCAGTCCTACCCTGGTGTTGGGGTGGGTGGGCCTTCTCCAGAACACAAGTTGCTCCCAGACTGTAGACTCCAAAGTGGTAAAGGGGGGAAGAAGACCTTAGAAAAGCACCCCCACCCTCCTGCACATAATTTTAATAGATTTATTTGGCTATTTCTAAGCCTTCTTGTCATTGTCATATGAATTAAGTTGACTCTGAGGCTTGGCCTTTCTCTTCTCCCAGTCTCTTTAGAGTTGTCTTATGCTCATAGATTGGACCACAATAGGTCCCAGCTCAAGCTCCACTTAATGACTGTATTTTGGGCCCTCCTGGCTTAGAGTGAATGTCAATGGTAACTGTTTGTCTTTGGAACAGCAACCTGAGGGTCTTCCCCTCCCAGATTATTATTTTTCTTCTTTTTTCTAATTAAAGGGGCCATCCCTTGACTCGCTTTTAAAAGAGGCCTATTCACTGAATGGGCATTACCCCACTCTAAGTGAGTATGTGAAAAGGCCTTAGCCTAAAAGGGCCAGGCTCTCCCATTGCATCCTGGGCCATCTCTAGGCATCCTGATGGATATCAGATCACTGGACCTAGATGGCTCTGGAGGAGAAAGTGAGGCTGGTGGCCTTGCACAGCCCTCCCTCACTCAAATCAAAGTCAATTACAAGTCATGTCATCATTTCCCCAATGCCATGGCCTTCTTCGAAAATGAAGGGCAAACACAACAATCGTCACAATCGTAATAATAGCTAGCATTTATATGGCACCTGAAGGTTTACAAAGCACTTTACAAGTAGTATCTCATTTTATCCTCATAACTGTTTTACAGATGACGAAACTGAGGCAGACAGATATTAAATGACTTGCCCAGGGACATATAGCTAGCAAGAGTCTGAAGTAGGATTTGAACTTGGGTCTTTGAGACTCCGGGTCCAGCACACTCTCCTAGACTCCTGGTGGTCAGTGCTGTTTTGAAGGGTTCAGTAATGATCCTGAATGGGTGACAATTTGAAGCAATGATGATAAGATCTCTGGAGCCCATGGCTACTCAGAGAAGTGAGCTCCCAAGGTTCCCACTTCCAGATCCCCCTCTTGCTTACTGTCTGGGATCCTCTAGTCTTCTATAACATAAGATGAAGACATCCCACACCCTTCTCCAGCCTACCACACCAAAGAAACCAAAATCCTGGAGCATTTTTGCTTGACATCTCTGAATCAGATGCTCAGGCAGAATTCCTGAGCCAAAGTGGGGTTCCCTATCATATAGGGTGGGGGATTCTCAGAGGGTGGAGGTGGAGGGTGGAGAGGGGATATTTCCTCATCTGCTGGTGAAAAATATGTCCCCTCTGTACTTGTTCAGATGGATGAAGGAGGAGACAACAGAGAGATATGTATGTATATATCTATTTATATATATGTATGCTCATACACATATGAATATTCAAAATATATACAAATTAATGCAAAGTGATTTTGTTCAAATTTCTCCTCTCACCGATTGAAAAGGTGTGGAAAGGACTTTGGAGTTTCTAGGAAAATATAGTTTCCCCACAAATAAAACCTTTAAGATATCCAGTGGAACAAAGGTCCGCTGCTAAGAAACTTTTTGTATTTTTGTTCGTTACCACCAGGGTTTTTTATTTTCCAGGGCTGTTGCTGTTGCTAATACCACTCTCCATCACCCCTATGATCACCATGACCACCATCAACACCACCACAACCATTACCACTCCCAGGACTACCATTACCTCTACCACCCCATCAGCACCAACCCCCTCTACCACCTCTACCACCTCTCCCACCACCCCGTAGCCACCACCATCACCATCACCAACCACCCCATCAAGACCCTCTACCATCCTCATCACCCCTCTTACCACCATCATCACCTTCATGTTCACCCCTGCCCACCCATGACTACTAACATCCTCCTCCACTATTTCCCCCACCCGAGTATTTATAGAGTGTCTCCTGGTTGTGGTTACAAAGTTCTTTATAAACTTTATTTTGTCTAATCCTCTTAATCAGCCCATTGAGAAAAGTAGTGTTAAGTGTTATAATTCCCATCTTGCAGATGAGAAAACTGAGTCTTCAGAGAACTCGAGTGACCTGTCCAAGGTGACACAGTCCATGGCTGAGCTGGGATTCAAATCCTGATTTTCCGATTTACAATTTTGTTCTCTGCCACATGATGCTATGTCATAGCAGGCTCCTTTCATTTATCTGCTAAGCACATCAATATGTTCAAATAGTCCTAGAATTTTGGACCATCAGTGGACATCCCATAAGCCTCACCTAGAGAATCTAATCCTCATCTACAATGCAATTAGAGGGCTTTGCCCTTAACTTGCTCCACTGTGGGAATTTGGCCAGCCTGCTGAGTGGAGCCCATCCAATACTAGACTGTGCCGGTAGCCTCTCAACTACCCATTCTGATTCTGGAGTAGGTGGGTCAGGGCTTGGAGTATGCCCATAACAGGGAAGCTTCTGCAGCTTTATTTGGGAATTTGATGGTTCTTTTCCTGTCCCCCCCTTATTTTACCTCTTCCTCCAAGGAGCAGCAAAGGGAAAGTTTTGTTGTTGTCATCATCGTTAAGTCGTTCCAGTTGTTGTGTGACTCTTTGTGATCCCAGTTGGAGTTTTTAGAGAGATACTGGAGTGTTTTGCCATTTTCTTCTCCAGCTCATTTTACAGATGAGGAAATAGAGGCAAACAGGGTTAAGTGACCTGCCCAGGGTCACATAGCTAGTAAATGTCTGAGGCTAGATTTGAACTCAGGTCCTCTTGACTCCAAGGCTGGTGCTCTATCCACTGTGCCATCTCCTGTTTTATTGGGCCCGGAAGTTATAGAAGGGGAGACTAGTCTTCTAGTGGAGAAAGAGCAAGGGTTTGGGGAAGGGAGGATTACAATCCTTGAATCTGGACACCTCAGTTAATGGGGTATAGGCAGATAATTGTGTGGTAGGTAGAGCTCTGGGCCTGGAGTCAGTCAGGGGGACCTGAGTTCAAATCTGGCCTCAGACACTCACTAGCTGCACTACCCTGGGCAAGTCAAACAACCTCTACCTTCCTCAGTTTCCTCATATGTAAAACTGAGGTGGTAATAATAGCATCTGCCTTCCATGATTGTTGTGAGGATCAAATGAGATAACATTTGTAAAGTATTTTGCAAACCTCAAAGTACTCTATAAATGTTACAATTATTATTATAGCAGAAAGAGCACTGGATTTGGAATTAGAGAAACTAGGTTCAAATCCTTTTTCTGCCACTTACTGCTATTGGTGAAAGTGGCCTAAAATTATAAGGAGAGGTAGGCAGCCCTCCCAGCACCCCTTGCACTAGTGACAAACGCCATCCATCTCTCACAGAGAGGAAAGTAGAGCATCACATCGTGCAGCCCCAGATATATTTTCTTAATTGGTGAGACGGAGCTGATTTATTTGTTAATTAACAAACGGAGGTACATGCAATAATGTGGTTTATTTTATTTATATTTGAGGTTGGCAGCTCTTTGGAGAAGCATCTTGGGATGTGGGCAAGGAACGGAATACTCGTTGTAAGAAGAATCCTGTCTCTTCTCTGGGGCAGGCAATGATGAAGGAGAGGTAGTGGGCCACAGTGGATCAAATGCTAGGTTTGAAGCCTGCCTCAGATACTTGCCAGCTGTGTGACAATTTCTCTCAGATACACATGTGTACATGTACACATGTACATGCACATCTGGACTCATATGCATGTGTATATGTATGCCTGGATTTGAGATACACACACACTGCATGTGCAAGGACATGTGTACAAGTACACACCTACAGATACTTTTTGGATTGTCAAACTTTCATTCTTCCTAGGGATTAAGGAACTCAGTGCCTGAATTCAAATTTGCCTGGCATTCAAAGCTTTCAATAATTTGGCACCACCTTGTCTTCTCAGCTTTATCTCATTACTGCTCCCCACCAATACACTCCATATGTAAGTTGATTTAGACCACTTGTCCTTCCCCCATGCATCCTCCAGCTTCCTGTTTTGGTGTCTGCTAATGATCTTCCATTGGCTTGTCTAGGGTTTCTTTTACCCCTCTCCTTGCCTACTGAACATGAATATCTGTCCTTTAAAGCCCAAGTCAAGTGTTGCCTCTTCCATGAACAAGTTCCTGCTCTCTCACATAACACTGGTTTGTACCTAAGACACTCATTCTATAATGTTCTCCTCCTCCAAAACAGTAAACTTGGTGAGATCAGAGTCCAAGTCTTAGCTATGCTTTGAATCTCCTCCAATGTCTAATGTCTGTTGGTTAAATTAAATCGCTCGAAAACTTTCAATTGTTCCCCACTGGCTATACAATTCATCCAAAACTCCCTAACCTGGCATTCGAGGCTCTCCATTATTTATCCCAACCTTCTTTTCCAATTTTATTTGCTACTATTCTCCTTTGTATCACCTAAGCTTCAGCAAAGTTAGGATACTCAGTGTTTTCCCACCTTTGTTCTCTTCTTCCTGTCGTCCCCTCCATTTGTGATGCTTTCTTCTTCATTTCTACCCGTCGAAATCCTATCCACCCTTCAAGGCTCATTTTAGATGTCATTTCCTCTGTGAAGTCTTTGCTTATCTCTCCAGTTGGATATACTCACATAGCTAGTTACTTGCTTCTGCCTTTCCTTCTAACTTTCCTATAACACTCAACACATTCTGCCCTGTTATGGTTGCTTAGGTTTTACTTTCTCAGCTTGACTGTAAGATCCTCAGGGGCAAACACAATGTCTCCTTCATCTTTTTACCCCATAGTACCATGTAGGAGTTCAATGAATGTTTGTAACATTGACTTCATTCATTCATTCATTCATTCAGTGAGCATTTATTAAGTTCCTACTATGGCCCAGGAATATGGATACAAGTTAAAAAAAAGGAAGAGTCTTTGCCCTCAGGAAGATTATATTCTATTGAATGGAAACAATGTATACAAAGAAAAGTAAGTACAAGCCATATGCAACATAGAAGGTAATTTCCAGGGGAAGGGCACTAGTACCTGCAGAAAGTGTGGCTCATGACAGGCGTCCTGTAGGAAGTAGCATTTGAAATTTATTGAGATCTATCTGGAATCCATTTACACTTTGAGCTTGTGCCATTTCTTGAGGTAATGAGTGCCACAAGCTTTCAGCACATTATGTAGTAAGGGATGAGTCCTTTTATTTGTTTTAAACAACCCACTCAAACTTCTGCTTAGCTCTGGTGTTCTGGGATTTGGAAAATGAGTCACTATTTTCCTTTAATACATTTGGATCTTATGCCTCTGTCTTACTTGACTCCAGCCCACCTTCCTTTTTTCTTTGTCCTCCCACATGAGCCAAGAATATTTTGGGTTCTGAATGAGACGATCACAGCCTTGCACAGAATTAGCCCAGGACCAGTGGGGTTTTGTTCCAGCATTCTGATATCTTGGAGTGAGCGATGGGCATGTTTCCTCCCTGGGAGAGTTTGAATCCATGCTGCCTCCCTGATAATCCCTGCCCCTTATCTCTGGATCCTCCAGAGGCACTGATCCCCCTTGTGACTCTCTCCTTATTCTGCAAATGGGGAAACTGAGGAAGAGAAGTCTGTAATAAGAAAGAAGGTGGGATATCTCTTTCAAAAGCTTCATCTTGGTTCAGCCTGTCTGAGGTCTGGGAGTTTGGGATGAAAGAGAAAAAAAATCCCTATTTTTAGATTCACTTCCAATCTGGCCCCTGCCTCTCTGGAGCCATCAACAATTGCAGTGTGTGTATGTGTGCGTGGGTGTGTGTCTTTATTTTCCATTTACCTCGAAAATTGATAGATTTCCAAGTGCCCCTTAAATTTAAAACAGGGGGGAGAATGAGGGAGAAGGAAAATGAAGCTGCCCATCAAAATTAGCAGGGGAGTGGGTAAAGGTCATTTGATCACAGCTTGGCCGCTCTCTGAATTAACCTGCCTAACAGAGACTTGTTGAGTCTGGAGCTCTTTACAATGCACATTAACACAGGGAGGGAGGCAAGGAGACATCCGGAGAGAAGGTCATTGCCTGCCCTTCTCAGACCATCAAACTTTGGGTGAAACTTCCATGGAGATAGAATTCTAGGGGCCAGGCAGGGAGGACAGGTTTGCTTAGCATTTTCTTATCTTTCTGGGGTATAAGTCGTAAATTTAAAGTGTGTGGGGACAGCCTGGAGGAAATCTGAGCCTGCAGGGTGAGGAATTTCCCAAGAGTCCAAACAACCTATGGAATTTTTAAAAAGAAGGTGAAGACTTTCCACCACAGCAATTGTAGATTCATTAATCGTCTGTGGGGGAAAAGAATGGGAGGCATTTAGATGATAAAGACGCTGGGAAATTAGAGGCAGCCGCTGCTCTGTTTACTGTTTTTATTTTATTTTTATTATCATTAAATTGCTTCTAGTCACCTGTAATTTTCTTGGGCTGTCACAATTACAAATCTTTGAGGATTACCCAAGACACATACACAGGCAAATAGTCATAAAGGCGTGATTTAAATTTGCTGAAGGGCTGAGGACCTCAGCTCTCTGTGCTATGAAAGCACCAGGATTATGGTGTATCAATCTTTTCTCTTTCAAGGCACAAATATGCCTTGTGATGTTTGTGTATATGTAAGTCTGTATGTCTAGACTCATGACATATGTCTTGACCAACTCCGGAGAGTGACTGTATAGATTTGCTATCACAGCTGTAACTAGGGTGTGATGATCAGAGCTCTGTCCCATGGACTAAAATTTAAAGGGCATTGAGTTAGCAAGAATAACCACTTATTTAAAATAACAGATGGCGCTAGGGTGATATTGCGGGGGAACTCTTCCTCACATCTTTCTGCCGTTCCTCCCCTTTCTGTCCTCTCCAAAGTCTTTGGTAGTGTTTCAGGGTGCACTTGCCCCCCGAGCTTTTAATGATGCTACTTTCCTGAGGTACCAAAAAGGGTAATTATGATTTTGATAGCTAATGGTTATTTGATGAGAAAAAAGAGGTGCTATTCTGACTTGTCGACTCTGGGAACGAAATAAAAACTAGAAGGGCAATACTGGTGTTCGACTGAGAGTCAGAAAATAGAGGAATATAGGAGATAATTTTGTAGAGACTGAGAATTAAGAGAGACCAATAGCATTGTTCTTGGAGGGTTCATTCTAGAGCTTGACCTGCATGAGGATTAGGAGGTCTGGGGCGGAAGATTTTTTTCAGGTCCCCCAGGGAGCAAGACTTAGCCTGGAGAGGAAAGAACAGTCATGTGGACCTAAAGTTTCAAATACAGATTTTTCAGTGGGGGACGGGGGTTTGGCAAAAAGAGAAAAGGTGAGCTATAAATAGGCTTTCTCTTCTAAGCTAAGCAAAGCTGGATTCTCATCTACTACTCGAACCTGTAATTGCTGCCAATATAGTGTCTATACTCTTAATAACCATAGATTTTAGAGCTAAAATGATGTTCGATATCTTCTAGCACAAAGTCCTTATTTTTATGTCAATCAGTCAGTAAACATTTATTAAATACTTACAGTGTTCCAGGCACTGTGCTGTGTAAACTGAGGTCCAGAGAGATGAGCGATGTTTAATGTTCAACAGGTAGCAGAGCTGGGCTTTAAACACAGGTCTCTTGATTCCAAGGCCCGTCAGTATACCAGTAATGCCAAACTCAGATAGAATCTGGGGCCATTAAATCATACATAAGCGTTCCTGTGTCCTGGATATTGACAAAGGCAACCACAGATTAGCATGATCTTTGTTCTATTGTATTTTCGTTTATTTTGTTAAGTATTTCCCAATTACATTTTAACATGGTTCCTGCACCCTTGGGAGTGTTTGACATGTCTGTTCACACTGTGTCACATCTTTACTACCTATATAATGGGTCAGCTTCTTATTCTCAAAAAATCTGTGTTGCTGAGGACTCCCTAGGGGAGGGCCCCAAAGGTAGTGTGGTGTGGTGGAAGGATAACCGGATTTATAGTCAAAGGACATGGTTTAAATCTCAGCTCTTTTTACTTCCTACCTGTGTGACCTTGAGTCTCAGTTTCTTCATTGTAAACTCTGAACTTCCCTATCCTAACTCCCCTCCCACTCCCACTGATGAGTTAGGTTCCCAGAGCTTGGTTGCATCTCTTACTCATGGTTCTAGGGGTACTTTTGAGGGAGTGATTCTCTCCAGCCTCCATCATTGTGCTTCCTCTATTGATTATCAGACGAGAATCACTTAGCCAGCTTTACATAGCTTTTTAGAAAATAGTATTTATATATGATGGTGGTTCAGTAAATATACTTGGTATCAAACATCTAAACCAGCCCCCTCCTTCCCCAAGTCTGTAACATATTTTCCCAAAAGTCCATACAGAATCCAAGGGAAAAGGGGCTCAAGCTTAGAGCATGCATTGGGCAATAGGAGTAACTCATAGCTCTTTCTCCCCATTCATAGGAGTACTCTAGAAATTCTCCCTAAGAATGGTGAATTACATCTGGTATGTCCTTGGTGCCCAATGCAGAAACTGTCTGTCGGCTCATTCAACGATACCAATAGGACTCCAATGGGATGATGTGAAGTCCACCATCCTCAGGACCCTCTGAAGCTGAAGAGGTCCTTCTCAAACAAAGCTAAATCCTTCCCCTTTAGTTGGTTCATTCCAGGGGTGTGCTGGAAGTTGAATTCAGTTTCAAATTTTTAAATGACCTCTGGGGCATGGCCAAGTTTCCTCAGCCTATCCAATTATTCTTGTCTTATGCAATGAGTCACTTCAGTTCCAAAAGACTTTTCACAATTAGTCTAAAGCCCATGATCTAGTGATCAAGATATGTTTTCACCTGGTTATAGTATCAAGGCTAAAATGGGGTGGGGTGGTTTTGACTCCACCCTTACATATAAAACAAGGATGTTGGGCTAGATGACCTCTATGTTCCCTTCTAGCTCTAAATCAATATCATAGGAACGGGAGTCGAGAGACCTGAGGTCAGAACTAAGCTCTAACTCGGAGCAATTCCTTCATCTCTGGGCTTCATTTTTCATTTTCATTTTTCTCTCTCTGTAAAATGCAAAAATCAGGCTGTTGTCTTGATGGCAATATTCAGACAACCAGAGTCTGCAAGTCCAGGTCAGGGAGAAGGTGCCTTCAGAAGGCCAAAGAAGGTTCAAGGTCTGAGAAGGTAACAAACTACTGTGTTGTCTTCAGAAATGAAAGCCACCCCATGTAGGTGGATGACGTAGACTTGTGGGGCTGCCTCATGAACCTTCCTGGCTAAGGAAAAGAGGCAATAGAGCTGGAACCCTGGCATAAGGTATGACTAGAGCGTGCTGGTGATATTGGGTTTGAAAGTTAATTAATGTCCTCAGGGTGAGTTAGGAGAAATAACAATTGCTTTGATTATGGAAGCAGATGACAGAAAAGACTTGCTTTAATTGAAATGGCTGGGGAAGAGATAACACAGAAATCAGCTACTTCAGGCTGGTTTCATCCTGTCTCTCTTTTTAAACTTTCAATGGCTGACTAGCTTGGATCCTTCTTATAGCTAGCTCCCTCCCCCAAATAAATAACACCCCCAAATAAATACCACATATTTGTATGTGTAAATCACACACAAAATACACAGGTAGGGGTTTATTATCATTACTATTAATACTGCTGCTAATAGTAAAAATAATGCTCAAAAAAGAAGTATAGTAGAGAGCCATCCTCAGAGTCTGAAAGACCTGGGTTCAAGTCTTACCTTGATATACGGGCTGACTCCAGGCAAGTCACTTAACTTCTCAGTGACCCAGGCAACTCTCTAAAGCTATAAATGGAAGAGCAGGTGCCTGTCTCTATTGGTAGAGGGAGTTCCTCACTGGGAGATCTATACCTTCACGAAATCACAGGTTTAGTTAAAAATATTTGAATATATCTAAAATCTCAATGATTTTGTTGTTTCCTTCAGTAATACAGATCTCAACCTATTTATTTTTGTCCATCTGGTGTGACTCTTGTCCCTGTTCTCCTCCAAGTTCAACTTCAGTGCCAGATAGAAGTGTTCCAGGGTTTGTCCTGATATGAGGATAACAATGGGTCACTACAGCTGTCTGTATGTCCTTTGCCTCCATTCCCTCATCAAATCCCCTTTCTATCATATATTTTCTTGATGATATAATTTACTTTTGTTCTTTTTCCTTATTTGTTGTATGTTGCACCCCACTCATGCCTACAATATGCTCCATTTACCTCTGCGTGACACTCATTTTTAATTCTTTGGAAACTTGGGTTCCATATACTATAGCCATATATTACCAGAAGGATATTGGTGTTGGCTATAAGGTCAATAAAGGGGCCTTGAAATTCCCCGAAGTCAATCTATCCTACTCTCCCTCTATTTAGTTCTGTATCCAACTGAGCATCCATTTGTACTCTCTGTCATGTACGTATAAGTATGGCCACACATACATACATTTGAACACAAGACATATTGATATATAAGCTCTATAAGTTGCTGTCCAATCTCATGGTCTAATCTGGGCAATAGCCATTCTTTATGCAGTTGGTTTTTCCTCTATGCATGATCAAGCCAAAGTCTTTTGAGCGATCATGGATGTCTTCCAGGAGACTCCAGCGTTCCGGGGCTTGATGCAACTGATACAATCATCTACATACGGGATCATCTGGAGGATCTCACTTTGAACTTCATTTTCTACTTTATACTATCAAGCATTCTTCTCTTTGCGTGATGCCTCAAACGATGTTTACGATCACGTTGTAGCTAAACAAAGATAGCACCTTTCTTTAAGGACTCTTGAATGATTCAGATGTATGGATAGGAGATGCTTTATTGGAAGACAGTCTTGTTCTGCTAAAGCAAATATATTTTTTAAAAAGAATCAACAAATAGTGAGTGCTGTTGGATCTTGTATTCTTCTTCCCTTTCGATTGTATAATGGTAAAAATGTATTCTATTATGAAATATTGCTTGCCTGCCTACTTCCTACTAACACCTGTCATTGAGGATGTCCTTGATCCATATATAGGTGACTTTCATAAAACATTTTATATAGATGAGAAAATAGGCATATAGACAGTGAGGTTTTGTACCTCTTTTATTCTTTTTTGGGATAATAAGGCTTGAAATTTCCCTCCTCACATTCTTAATATCTTCCCCTTTTTAAGAAACCCCAACACACAACTGTGTTGCTTTCAGCAGAGAATTTCTTGTATGCTTGGCCTAATTAGGCTACTTTCTCCATCTTTGTTATGTTTAGTGTCATTTCTATCTCTTTTATAAGTATATCCAGTATTTTGATGTTATAGTCCAAGGGTGGTGGCTCACCTGTCCTTAATAGTGAAAACAGTTTGCTGTAAAAAATCTTTGCAGATCCTTTCCATTTTTTTCTTTTTTGTTGATCTTCCATTTTCATCACTAAATGACTATTTAGTTGGACCTCTTGACAAGTTTTCTTTAAATTGGTTTTATGCTCCACCACTCATATCTGTCACCATCCTTCTTTGTAAGATTTTATAAACAAGTTCATATTCTGTAACAATATTGCCTTTGGCTGCCATCTCTCTCCACTTGGCAAAGATGTCAAGTGTTTGCTGAATAGGCTCATTTTACTTTAGGATTTTTTTGGTCTCTTTGTTACGGCAATTTACATTAATTAAACTTCCATATGAAATTATTATAATCAATGTTAATGCCCCTTCTTAGGTCCATTACCCATTTTTCACCATCAATAACTTATTCTGCATCGGGATTGCATTATTTCAATTGCATGCCATATCTTTTTCCTTCTTCTAGTTTCATACTAATTTTGTTCTTTGTTTTAACAAACCAGTTATCTCACTGTATAAAACAACTGATTCGAGAATGGTTGCTACATCAACACCAAATCGTTTTCTGTCAGTTAAAATTAATTTCATTATTATGTGATTTGGTGTTTGCCATGACCAACACCTACTAATTCCATTCCTGTGTATTGTATAAGTTTGGCCTCTCTTTCATATTTTATAATCCATCCATCACCTATTCTCATTTATATACTGAAGTTATCAAGTATCATAGATTATGTTGATTTAAGTTGGAGGGAGGGAGGTGGAGATCTTATTGATTTCTTCGTAGAATTTCCTCTAACCCTTCATCTTCTGCAACAGATGTTGGTGTGTATGCTGCAATTATTTTCATGGCATTGTTTTTTGCAAATACTGCAACCCGAAATGACAAATGTCCTGTAAGATGATGTTTCTTGTTGCCTTTGGGTGCCTGTTAAAATCAGCTCTTCCAATTACTTTATTTGGCTTTCCAAGGAATACTTATGATCTATCCCTCCATTTAACTGCAACTCTCTTCTTCTTGTTTCATTTATTGTGAGAACATTTATCATCAAGTCCCCCCTCCCCCCAGTAGACTGTTTGCTTGTTGAATATTGTACAATAATCTCACTTTAGAGGTCCTCTCAATTTATCTTAGGAGGACAACTGCTTTACCCCTTTATTTTTGCTCTCTATGTTCATTTTATGGCAGTTTTCTGTCTGTTTGTGGAAGAAATCTGGAGAGCCTGGAAATTTCTGACCTATTCCACCATCTTCCCAGAATGCCCTTCCAGAGTTCCAGTGGCCAAATTAAAATGGATGGATGGGCTACAATTCACGTGGTGTTCACTCAGTGTTTTCTACAACACTGCTACCATTACCGTAGAAGCAGAAGAGGACTGTTCAGGACTGAGGGCTGATTTGTAGTTTTCTCTGTTTCATGGATTCCTTGGCCAAAGAGATCATCAGCAAGTGTCCAGCCTACCGGTGATGGATCTCTCTGCTTTTAGCTAGGTAGATCCGCAGCAAACAGGTTTAGTCTGTTGCTGGGACCCTCCTCAAAACCTTTCAAGCACTCTAGAGACTGCTAGAGTTTATATTCCACTTGTATTTGTCTTGAGAGCACAGCATCATCTCTTTACATCATTGGAGGATTTTGTAAAGCCACCATCATGATGACGATGATAGATGATGTATACATGACCCTTTAAGGTTCACAAGGTATTGATTATTGGATTATCAAAATAACCCCATTACAATAACATTAATATTAACATCAACATATCAATAAATTTAATTAACAATTAATACATTAATGTTATTGCTATAGAGATGAGAAAACTGAGAATCATATTGGTTAAATGACCAGCCTATGGTCAGGAGCTAATAAGATAAAAGGTGGAGTTTGAACTCATCTGTTTTGATTCCAAGAAAGTGCTTTTTCCACTACATTATTATAAGAGCTATTTTATATAATAGGACATTTCAGGGACATTGGATTCAGAACTACAGGGCAAGAAGATCACCTTAAGTCTCTTTATTTTACAGATAAGAAAAGAGAGGTCATAGGATCATATATTTAGACTGAGAAGAGACTTTTAGAGACCATTTAGTCCAACTCTTTTATTTTACAGATAGGGAAACTGAGGCCCAGAGTGAAGTGACTTGAGGAAGCTAGTTGGTGCAATGTGTAGAGTGCTGAACTTAGACCCTGAAGTCGCTGAGCCTTTCTTAACCAGTTTCTTCATCTGTCAAATGAGGATGATATTAGCACCTTGCTAAGTTGTTGTGGGACTCAAATGAGATAATATTTGTAAAGCCATCTGTAAATCTAAAAATTCTATGCAAATATAGGCCATCGTTGTCATGGTTGTTATTGTTGTCCAAGATTACGCATGCACTAAGTGATGGAGTGGAAAGCTGAGCTTAGGGTCTTTGACTCCAGATCTCATGTTCTTTCCACTAAACCAGCTCATTAACTGTAGAATACTTTAGGGTTTACAAAGCATTTCACAACAGAAGAGTGAGTTAGGTAATGGAAGCATTGCTGTCTCCATTTTATAGATGGAGAAACTGAAGTTGAGAAGGAAAAGTGACTTGATCATGGTCCCATAGCCAATAAGTCACAGTGGAGGTCATTTGGCTCCAAGTCTACTACATCATGTGCTGGTTTTATGAATGGCAGCTTAGGCGTGGGCCAGAGATGGCCCCAAAAGTAGCGCAAGCCTGGAAGCGAGAACTTCGTATGGACATCGGACATTGTTGTAGAGCTTGAACAAGAGAAAGACAAAAAGAATTCAGGGAAAGGTGAAGTGTGAAAAAAGGAGAAATGATGGAGACAAAGAAGAGAAGATGAAAGCAGATTAGTCAGCTTAGTAGAGAAGGGAAGAGGATTGAGTTTGTTAATATAGAAAGGAGCTAAGAGAACAGCTTGGTGAAGTTGATTCAGGCTGGCAGTCCAGACAGGAGCTAGGACAAGAGAGTTCTGGGTATAGGAAACAATAGAGCAACCAGCCTGGGATGTTGCCTGCTAGAACTTGGCCTGATACCAGCCAGGAAGAACCTTATTTTTGTAAGAAAATGCTACTGTAAATATACTATCTTGCTCAAAAGACTTCCATGGCTCCCCATTACCTCATAGAGCCTATAATTCAGACCCATCAGGCTTATATTGGAGGAAGCAGTGTACTGCATTGGAAGAGACTCAATTTTGGAGTCAGAGGACACAGATTAGAATCCTGGCTCTGCCACTTACTACTTGTGACCTTGAAAATATCCTTAAAGGTTTCTAGGCCTCACTTTCCTCACCTGTAAAGTCACAAAGTTGGACTGGATCACCTTTGAGGTCCCTTTTATCTCTTAATCTACAGACCTATCAAGGCTCTCTATGACCTAAGTTTTCAGTCTTCTTTCCCCTTACTCCCCTACCAACCAAACTTATTCTTGTTCCAGGGTTTCCAGGCCAGGAAGCACAATGGGGCTTTGATGAAAAGGCATACCTGGGAAAGTAGTGTAATGGAACCCCAGAAAATGGGCCATCATTGGGGTTGACTTTTCTGGGTGGCTGGAGGGAGATAGGGTGCCACTCTTTGGGGAGGAAGGAAGTATACCCCATCTGAATATTGGCTCATGGGACAAAGCCCATGCTGCTCCATGCTCATTTCAATTCTATTGGTTGGCTCCTTGTAGCTTCTGGAGCCCGAGAAGAGAAAGCTAGGGGAGTACAGATGAGAGGTACCTGCCACAGGTCATACATTCCCTCCCATGATTCTGAGAGTTGAGAAAGTAAGTTGCTGTTGGCTAAGATACCATATAGCCTTCCTAAACAAGTCAGCCAGATCGAGTGTTAGCTAGAGGGGAGACAGTATCAAGGTCAAGAACTGATAGAAAGGGAGTCAGGTTGCAAGGAAAAGAGAGCTAAGAAGACCATAAGATATACCAATATAGGTGGTATATCACTCGACATTATTTTTATCTTGTAAGTTTCTCCTTTAATTTGTTGGTTATATGCTCCTGTATAAATATATTCCTATACTCTGGGGCAGTAAACCCTTTTAAAAGCAAAAAACAAAGCAAAAAAGAAACTTAAGAAGGTTGTTTGCCATTTTCAGGGAGAAGAGAATTGGAGATAAGAAGAATGTCCAATTCCTCTCTCCTGACTTTAGCTGTTTGGAACAGTGGAGCGGTGATTCTGGAAAACCAGTAGGGGGTGGTAGTGAGCAAGTCTTGAGACTTGAATCTCAAAGAAGAAGGATGCTGTGACAGTCTGCTCTGGCCCTCTTGATGCTGTTCTTTCCTTTATAGGCAGGAAAACCCACCATCTTTGGCACCAGAAGACATTGAATCCCAGATCTAGTAATGACCAGTGAAGGGATCTTGAGCAAGATTCAACCTTTCTCTCCCATGCTTAAGTTCTTCCTCCATAAAACCGGTGCCACCTACTTCAAAGGGTTGTTCTGAGGAAAGCACCTTGTGAACAAACAGCAAGGCATTATCTGCTTGGGAGCTCCTCTTCATTATCATCCCCCCAGCTGGAATGAAATCTCATTCTTTGTTAGAGCATAAGGTCCTGTAAGTGAAGTTCCTGTCTCCAAGGGTGATGGGTGTGTTCCTTTAAGCAAGAAGGCAGATGCAGCCATGATACAGCAACAATAACGAGAGCTCATATTCACACAGTAACTCCCAATCTAAATCCATTATTACCTCTCTGGGTCTATCTGTTCATCTGTTAAACAAGGTGGTTTGATGAGAGCACCTCTGAAGTCCCTTTAAGCTTTAGATCAGATATTTTTAAATTTTTCTGCCTATCACAGAACCCTTCAGTAGGCTAGGCTGACCTAAAGACCCCTTCTCAGAAATGTTTTTAAACACATAAAATAAAATGCATTGGATTGTATAGGAAATCGATCACATTAAAATACTGTTGCCAGTTTTTTTTAAAAAACAAGTTCATGTCTTGATCTATGATTTTGTGATTTCATATGATCCTCACAACCATCCCGTGAGTTAGGCAGTGTAAGAATTATTTCCATTTTACAGATGAGGAAACTGAGTCTCAGAGAACTGAAGTGACTTGGCAAAGGTGACGTGGCTAAATCTTTTGACTCCATGTCTACTTTTCAGTAAGAAATATAAATTCTAGGTCTGATCCTGAGCAAAAGTGCTGTTCTTCCTTTGGGTGCTAAACCTTAGGTTTCTTTCTCCTTGCTTAACAAAACAGGCAGTTGGAGACTTCCCTTCCAGCAGAGTGTTTATTCTTAAGTCAAGTGTTTTTGGTATTGGGTTACCAATGCCTTATGGAAACTCCATGCTTTTCTCTTTCACACCCATCTCAGTTTCTTTGTCTCTCTCTGTCTCCATTCTCTCTCTCTCTCTCTCTCAAAGCTTTGTCCCATAAAAACCCAGCTAATCTTCATCCCCTCTATGTTTCAGTCAGGCAACCAAACAGTACTGCTTTGTCTTAAAGTTCTTCCTCCTCCTCCTCCTTCTCCCTCCTCCAGAAACCTAAGCTCCCCCTCCCCCTCAATACACACACAGTTTTAGCTTCTCTAATAAATACCTCTGTGGTTTGTTTTGTTTCTAGCCCTCTGCCTGAATGCTAATTGATTCCTACTGAAAGGGATAATAGCCAACCCTCCCTTTCTCACTGAGCCATATTGCTCAATTATTACTGCTAAAGCATTTCACTCCACAGCCTTCCTTTTATTGCTCCCCATTCCCTACTAGTGTTAAATTATAAAATACTTCATCAGTATGGAAAGAACCCTCCTGGATTGATGGTAAAGGGACCTGAGTTCTAGCATCAGCTCTGTTTCTACCTGGACTGTGACTCTGGGCAAGTGTGCTGACAATCAAAATGGGCTCTTAGCACTCAGTTCAACCAAGTGCCCTTGAAGAGTTTGGCCTTTGTTTCCTTGATTAGATTGGGAGTCCTTGGTGACCTCCTTGCCTCAGGGGAGGGCCTAGTTTACATGGGTTTGAGTGACATGTTTGGGACATCAGAGGCTTTTAGACCACGTGGGTTTAAGTCGCCTCTTTGTGACGATTTTAGGTCATGTGGGTGAGTCTCATGCGTGACTCACCCTTGACCCTGAAAAAGATATAAAACCAGGGGTCGGCTTTCTTTTTTTTGGAGCTCTTACCCACAGCCGTGGTGGCACGAGTGACTCTGGGCCAGCCCTTGTTATGAGCTCCCGGACTAAACTTAGATGTTGGTAACTATGAATTGTATTTGGTCTGTTTGTAATTTGTTTGTATTTGCTCTGAAGTTCAGGGTGCTGGCTTTTTCCCCTGAACTAAGGGAGTGATATTTGTATGCTGGATTAAAGTAAGCTTGTTAACCCCTTAATGTTGCTTTCCTTAGTAAAGCAGATCAAAAGACCCTATTCTGGCAGTGTTCTCGATGTTGGGCTTGTGCTGGTCTTTCACCTGCACATCAGCTGCTAGCCGGATTGTTAAAACAAAGCCATTTCATCCCTCCGGGCCTCAGTTTCCTCATCAGGAAAAATGCTTGAGTTGTTTATAAAATTTTCAGATGACACAAAGCTAGGCTGGACAAATAATATTGGATGACAGAGTCAGGACTGAAAAAAAACCCACAGGCTATCATGATAGATTGAATCTAATAAGATGAAATTTGATAGGGACTAATGTAAAAATCTGTACTTAGGTTAAAAAAATCCAACTTAATTAAAAGGTGGGGATAGTATAGCTAGGCAACAGTTACTATGAAAAAAGGTCTGGGGGTTTTAGTGGTCTGCAACCTTAATGTGACTCAACAGTGTCATCTGGAAGGCCAAAAAGCTATGTGATCTAAGGCTGCATTGAAAGAGGCATGGTGCCCAGCACACAGGAGACAGTCAGAATGCTGTATTCAGCCCTGGTCAGGTGGCGTCTGGGAGACTTTGCAGCCCAGATTCTGGGTGCCACATTTTAGGAATGACATCAACAAGCTACAGTGTCCCAATTACAGTGACCATAATGATTAGGGGCCTCAGGACTGTGCCACCTGGGGCAGATAGGTGGCACAGTGGGTAGAGCATGAGCCCTAGAGTCGGGAGGACCTGAGTTCAAATTCGGCCTCAGACATTTACTAGCTGTGTGACCCTGGGAAAGCCACTTAACCCGGATTGCCTCCCTCCCCCCCAAAGACTGTGCTTTATGGGGATTAACTGAAGGAAGGAGGAATGATTAGCACACAGAAGACTTAGGGGGACAGGATAACTGCTTTCCAGTTTATAAAGGGTTATCACGTGGAAGAAGGATAATACTTATTCTATTTGGCACCAGAGAGTAGAATTGGAGCAAATGGGTAGATGTTACAAAGGGGCATATATTTTGACTCAACGAAGGGAAAAACTTCTTAAATGATTACAACTATCCAAAAGGATAGTTAGGTGGCTTAGTTGGTGGAGTGTTGGGCTTGGAATCAGGAAGACTCATCTTTGTGAGTTCAAATCTGGCCTCAGATACTTACTAGCTGTGTGACCCTGGGCAACTTGTTTGGTTTTGCCTCAGTTTCCTCATCTGTAAAATGGGCTGGAGAAGGAAATGGCAAACCACTTCAGTATCTTTGCCAAGAAAGCCCTAAGTGGAGTCATGAAGGGTTGGACATGACTAAAAAAATGACTAAACGACAAAATCCAAAAGAAGATTGTCCTTGAGAAATAGTGGGTTTCTCCTTCTTGGAGGCCTGTAAGCAAAGGAAGGGTGATATGATAATAATAACAAAAACAATATTTTGTAAATATCATACAAACTTTTTAGAGACAGCAAATTAAAAAAAATCTTGTACAGGAGTGGAGTGAATTTGTTGGCTTCTGAGGTCCCTGGAGTTTGGTGATTCTCACTCAAGGACCTTAGGTCTCCCATAAGTCTAAAGAGCTTCTGAATGCTTAGGCCCAATTACTTCAAAGAACAAAAAGCAAAGCAAAACAAAACAAAACACAAAAAAAGGGGGTGGCTAGGTGGCACAATGGAGGAGTACCAGCCTTAGAGTCAGGAAGACCTGAGTTCAAATGTGACCTCAGACACTTACTAGCAGTGTGACCCTGGGCAAGTCACTTAACCCTGTTTGCCTCCAAAAACAAAGCAAGAGTTTATGAATGACAGACTGTTCTGAAAACTTTAGGGGTGTGCTGGAGCCAGCTCGTACAGGCTAATAAGACTTGATTGCTAAATTTTCAATGTGAACATTTACGGCTTGGAAATTGGCAAACACTACAAATTAGGGCTTCGTTTATTGTTTTTGTTGATTGTTCAGTCTTAAGAAAGTGATGGTGAAAATTATAATAATTCAGATTAAACTTAAAAGCCTATCCTGCATTTTTGGAGGGCCTGTTGTTGAACATTTATCAGGCCATGGCTGGATATAACATTGTTTCTAGATAATCAAGGGTGAGTTTTAAGTGAATAAATGTGTTTCTGTGGAGTTATGGGAAGGAAATCCACACACTGCATTTAAAAATGAAAAAAAAAGTAATGCCAATGAATAAGCGACCTAACCTCACTTAATTATTCCCTTTACAATGGTATGGTAGAAAGAGCATAGATTTGGAGTTAGAAAACCTGGGTTCCTAATCTTCCCTTTGCCACTTACTACCTTGTGCAGTGAGGGGGATGGCCTCTATGGACCCTTCTAACTTGTCATAAGATTGAGGCTGGTGGGCTTGAGACTTGACAGTCTCCCCTTAAGGGAGCTTATAGAAAGCTTCTAGGACACGTTCATGGGCAATGATATTTTTTAAGGTTAGTATAACTGTGCCCCAAATAGTATTTTGTGTATCACCTGCTTATTTTTTCCCCTGATAACAGCTCCCCCCTTCCCAAATAATATTTTGCCCTGAATCCTGACCCAGGGGGGCACCCAAAATCAGAGTATAAGAACTCTACTCTCTGAAGGGCACTTTGGAGCACACCCTCCCCTGCAGCAGAAGCACACCTTCCTGTTGGAGCACTGGCTTCCTGATGAATGGACCTGTACCTCTATGCTCCCCAATGCAGAGCTGCCCTTAGGAGAATTATACTCTATGTTAGTGTGTATGCCCGTGTCGTATGTCAGGCCCCCTTCTCCTCTCTACCCTTACCCCTCTTTCTCACTCCTTTGCAATAAAGCTTTGCATTGAACTGACTCTCGTCTTACCCGTTATTCTCAGCACCAGAACTCATCAGGGGATTGTTTTCCTGGTTGTCTCCGGCTGCCCACATAAACTGGACATAAACTGGGTATCTGGAGAAGGACTTTGAACTCTTGACAGCCTCACTGACCCTGGGGAGGAGGGGTCTGTGAGTCCAGTTGTAGAACTAGCAGTTCAATAGGGGAACCCTCTGTCCTCCCAGGAGGGACACCCTTATAACAGAGGAAGTCACAATCTCAAAACCCATGGTTTTATGAACTCATCCCTTTCTGCTTTATTATAACTTACTAATTTAAAATATTACTAACCTTAGTTATTTTTCCCCCCTTAACTTTATTCCTGACTACATCTTTTTATCCAGCACTGGCTGGATCCTTGTCTTTTTTTTTCCCTTGGAGGCAATCATTGTCAGGTGACTTGCCCAGGGTCACACAGCTAGTAAGTATCTGAGGCTGGATTTGAACTCTGGTTCTCCTGACTCCAGGGCCAGTGCTCTATCCACTGTACCACCAAGCTGCCCCCAATAAGTACTTATGAGTGAATCAGTGAACTACCTACCTTGTTGGCTTTGGATGACAATGAGGACGATGATAAACTGACATTTAGACAGTGTTTTGATGTTTACAGACAGCGGTTTAATGTTTAATGTGTCTTTCCTTTCAGAAAAAGGAGAGATAAAAGGAAGTTCACAGCATCACAGAGCTGTTGCTGTGGTGGTGGTTGTTGTGCGTCCTTTGTTCTTGAAGACCAGTGACATAACGAGGGTGATGTCTTGACTCGAATTGGATTTGAGGGAGAGCTGCGCAGTCATCAGCCCCCTCTCCCGCACAGTCATTGCAGTTAGAGCTGGGGGGGGGACTTTAAAGGCCATCGCATCCGCCCCCCTTGCCCCTCCCCACTCTCATCTGACAAAGCCTAGGTCACACTCCAGGATTCGAACCCCTGATCTCCAACTCCAGATTCAGCCCTTTGTGTGTCCCCTACAACACACTTATCCAAACGAATTAACAAAACTGCATTCTGCGACCGTTCTGTGTTGCTCAGTGGTTTGTGTCCCCAGATTGAGGTAACAGCACAGTTCTGGGGAGAGGCAAGATGAGTTTATGTCTTGATTTCCAGACACCGCGTTCATCTTCCGCTGCGGGGGTAAAGAGCCCATCGGTGGGCCTGCTGTTATCTTGCTTTGGTTCCCATCTTCCAGCAAAGTTCAGCCCCCAGGGCTCTGAGAGAGTGATCCAGTGGCATTTTCCTGGTGGTCTTTGCTGCCAGGCAGGGAAAGGTTGACTATAGGCAGAGGGAGCCCTCCTCTGTGACCTGCTCCTCTCTTCCTCCCTCCCTCCCCCCAAACCCCGGGCTACACTTTGAATATGAAGCATTGAATTGAGTCATTGTAATGAATGAAGCCGTTGGATATCTCATTTACGGTTTGACATCCATGCTGGCACCTCGGCAGATGCCTCTTACCCCTGCCTGGGGAAGCCACTTATGAAGACAGCACATTGCCGATCTACAACCGTCCACCCGCAACCAATCCATTTAGCATTGGGCTTCCATTAGGGATGGGACGGGGGCGGGGGTAGGAGAGGGGAAGGGGAAGAGAGGAGATGAAATAAGTCAGGATCCGCCTTTGGATATCTCTTTTAACAGTCCATCCTATTAGGTGTCCAAATCTCAGAGGAAATTTGGGGAAGCTTTTGTAGCCTGGAAAGGTGCTGATGGTGTCTTGGAACTTTACAGCTGTGTGTGACATTCCCAAATGAAATAAAGCGAAATGTATGTATGTTAATTGGGTCTTGCAGGTATCCACAGATGTTTACCAGCCCACAGACCACCAAATCATCTTCCTGGGCACAGATATTATATGGTTCTATAGGCACACAGGCACTATTTGACCCAGTAAGCAAAGTGAACTGTTGTCTTTTCTATGCAATTTTTCTTTGGGGCCAAGGAACATATATTAACAGTAACAAAAGCTAACATTTGTAAAGTGCTTGAAGATTTGCAATACTTTACATATGTAGCATCATGTCATCTGAACCTCACAATAACCATGTGAAGTTGAGTGGATGCGATTATCCCCGTTTTGCAGATGAGGAAATAGAGGGTTAGAGAGGTTAAGTGACTTACCCAGGGTCCCACAACTAGGAAGCATTGAATTGAGTATCTAGGAAGTATCTAGGGCAGGGTTTGAACTTAGGCCTTTCTGACTCTAAGTCAAGTATACCATCTTCTACACAAAGATGAACCTAGTGATCTTCCCTATTTCTTTGGCAGGTTCTACCATCTTCAAGGCACCCAAGTTCACCACTTCAGTTCCATCATCACTTCCTCACCCTCATTTACCCCACATATCTAACCAGTTGTCAAATTTTGTTTCAATCTCTACTATATCCTTTTCTCTTCTTTCACACAGCCTCCATCATCTCTTACTTGGACTGTTGCCTGACTTGAGTCATTCCTCACTTCATTCCTTCCTCCCAGAGCTGCCAAAGCGATTTCCCCAAAGCACAGGTCTGACGGTGTCAGTCTGTTACTCAATAAACTTCAGTGGCTCCCTATTCCCTCTAGGATCAAACACAGCCTGGCCCCAACTTGCCTTTCCGATCTAATTCCACATTATTCATCTTCCTATATGTTATAGTCCAGGTAAACTGACCTTAGTGTTCTTCATACATGATTTTTCATTTCTTATCTCCAAGCTTTTGCACTAGCTGTCTGCCATGCTGGAATGCATTTCTCCCTCACCTCTGTTTCTTGGAATCCTTAGATTGCTTCTAGGCTCAGCTCAAGTGGCACCTTCTACATGAAGCCTTTCATAATCTCCTGTTAGTGTTTTTTTCCCAAGTCATCATGTATCTGTTTTGTATATACCTATTTATGGGCTTCTTGTCTCCCCTGGCTAGACTGTACGCTTCTCAAGGATAGGGATTCACTTTGGTCTTTGTCTCCAGAGATGTACGAAATACTAGGTCCTTAGCAATACAGTGTGGATGCAGCAGAAGGAATCCAAATCCCCTCTAGAATTTCACACCTCAGAGTCAAAGTTCCAACTGTTCTGCCCTAGTTATAGCTCTGTTCTGACTCAAATCTTGGAACTTTTCTCAATGTACCTTGCTTTCTTTCCTGTGTGTGGCTGTCCCGGGGGCCTCTGGGGAAATCTGTACTTTGCTTAGGAGGAAGGAGCAGCAGAGTCTGAATGCTAGGACTCTGTCCAGTGGCCAGCTACTTGGAGATTTTCCCTGCACTGTTTAGAGGAGTCTGTCCCATTCTGCCCCCATGTCTTTGTGCCTCACTTTTCCCCAAGTATAGGGCTCTGGCAGTTTGGGAGGAAGTCACAGAACAATGTTCCATCCCTTGGAGGTGAGCTGGCAGACATGAACAGTAGAGGTTCGACTGCTCCAGGCTGCAATTGTGGCAGCTTCTTTGATCTTTTACTGACCAGTAAATTATTTATTGGGTCAGTCATAAAAAAACCCAAAGACTATAAAATATATTTATAGTATCACGAAAATCTCCTCTCCACCCTGCTGTCTTCAGATGTCTACTGTGGACCTCCTTGTCTATAAAATAGTCAGTGCACTGTAACATCACTGTGAGCTCTCTCTCTCTCTCTCTCTCTCTCTCTCTCTCTCTCTCTCTCTCTCCCCCCTCTTCCCCCCCTCCCTCTCTCCCTCTCTCTTTCTCTTTCTCTCTCTCTTCTTTCCTTCCCCTCCCTCCCTTCCTTTCTCCTTTCCTTCCTTCCTTTCTCCCTTTCTTTCTTTCTTCCTTCCTCCCTCCCTTTCTCTTTTCCTTCCTTCCTTCCTTTCCTCCTTCCCTCCATTTCTTCCTTTTTTTCTCTCCCTCCCTCCTTCTTTTCTTCCTTCCCTCTCTCTTCCTTCCTTCCTTCTTCCCTCCCTCCCTCCTTCCCTTCTCTTTTTTTCCTGTTGCTCCACATTTCTTTTTATTTTTAAATTTTTTTTGCATGCTCCACATTTCTTCTGAGCTCCATTACATTTTGCCTCCTTCCCTTTTTCCCCTAGGATCATAGACATTACTTTTGAGATCACCTAGTCAAACTTCCTCATTTTATAGATAAGTTTCGAGTCTCCTAGGAGTTAAATGACATCTCCTAGGTCCTACAAGTCATAGGGAACAAGGGCAGGCTCCAAACCTGTGCCTTATGATTTCAAATCCAGGGCTCTTTTTACCAGGATCCCAGAATTACAGTTTGGTTTGAAGTGGGGTTGGGCAGCTGCAAGTGCCAGTGCACCCCAGGTCTTTGGGCCTCTGCAGCCCTCTTATGCAGGAATTCCAGATGGAGCCTTCACTCTTACTTAGGGAAACCTGTCGTTTTCCAGGCCCTGGGCTGGAGTCCCATCAGCAGATTCTTCTGGTGTGATCTGTCTGCCTCAGAGGCACATCTGTCAGCCCCCGCCCTGAAAATGAACTGCTCAGAATCAATGCCCAGCTTCAATCTACACTTTGGGTTGTCATTCAGCGAGTTCATTTCAGAAAGCAGTGAATATGTGTGTGTGTGTGTGTGTGTGTGTGTGTGTGTGTGTGGTGTATGTTTGTATATGTGTGTGTGGCAGTGGGGAGGGGGGGGTAGGGAGGGTGCACATGGACTGGCTCGTGCAAGTCGTCAAGTGCCTCCTCTTCTTTTATTTTTCCTTTGGCTCTTAGCTAGCACCTTCCTCAATTAGAGTGGCAGGGCTGAGCAGACAAGGAAATTAGTGGATCTTTCCCCCAACATCAATAAAACAAATTTCTCTCCGGGATACCTATTTGTTATTTGGATATCAGACTGACTGTAATCTGTTTCCATTTTCATTCTACATGTCCCCGGCAGAAGCTTGAGGCTCAGCCGTGGATATCCTGCTGTTTCCATTTGGATGTACGAGACGATAGATTAGATTCCTGTATGCTATGTGGCCTCCCCCCACAATATCCATTAGCAATGTCAGGAAGAGCCAGGAGAATGTGCCCTCCCCCATTTATATTGGGTGGGGTAGGATGGGAGTGGGGGCCATTTACAGATGTCACTAACTATCACAGAGCCACTAAAATGGCTCTCTTTCTCTGTCTCTCTCTCTCTGTCTCCGTCTCTCTGTCTCTGTTTCTGTTTCTGTCTCTCTCTCTGTCTCACTCCCTCTCTCTCTGTCTCTGTCTCTCTGTCTGTCTCTCTGTCTGTCTCTGTCTCTCTGTCTCTGTCTCTGTCTCTCTCTCTCTCTCTGTGTCTCTCTCTCTCTCTGTCTCTCTCTCTCTCTCTCTTTCTTTCTCTGTCTCTCTCTCTCTCTCCTTGGTAATAAATCATGGCAAAGGTTATTTCTACCAGGAGAGATGTGGTTATCAAAACTACGCTCTGCTGTTGCAAGGCAGGTGGTGGGGGTGTGTGAAGAAGGAAGACTCCAGTTGAAAGATGGGGGCACAGGCTATTTGTCTTCTTTGCTTTATAGTTTGTTCAAATAGCTAAAGTATCCTTGGCTCTAGAGGACCGAGGAGGGTGATATCACTCTGGCTGTCCAAGTTCTTTTCAGCCATGGGGTCCCTTTGTTCAGTCAACCTTGTAAAAAAGGAAAAAAAAAATACCAGCCCATAGATCTTAACTATTTTCAGTTCCCCTAACTGTGCTATCTGATTTGGCTATCAGGCTTTTAAAGTTTTTCAAGTGTAGGGCATGTGTAGACACAGGTATTTCTTCCTATGTCTACCTACGCTGAATTCTTTGCTGAGCTAAGTAAATGACTGCCTTCCTCTCCAGACTTAGTTGTTCTGTTCTGTTGATTTATGTTTTTGCTTGCTAGATGGTAAGATCCTTGAAAGCAGTCTTAGGTTCTCTGCACCCACCCTCCATTGTGCCTAGCACAGTACTGAGCAGAGACGCCCTATAGGCCATGGATTGATGTCTTGGAGCTAACCTGAAGGGTACTGACCTGAGAGTAAGAAAAGCTGAATTGGAGTCTTAATTCCATTCCTTACTAGCTGCATGGCCTTGGGCTAGTCACCTCATCTCTCTGACCAGCCTCACTTGCCTTGTCTGTGAGATGGAAATAATGGCATTTGTGGTACCTAACTCTCAGGGTTGTTGTGAGGATCAAATGAAATCATGTTCTTGAAGGTGCTACGGCCATAAGGAGGGAGTTCTTAACCTTCAGAGGGGGAGTGACCTCAGCTCACTTAGCTTCTGTTTGCCTCAGTTTCCTCAAGTGTAAAATGGGAGTGATAACTGCACCGACCTCCCTGGGTTGTTGTGAGGATGGAATGAGACAAAACTGTAAAGTGCTTAGTGCAGTGCCTGGCACATAGTAGGTACCATATAAATACTAGCTATTATTATTATGACTGCTGCTATGCCTTCTTCTTCTTCTACTACTACTGCTATCCCTCTTCCTTCTCCTACTACCACTGCTACTACTACTACCACTACTACCACTGCTACTACTACTTCTACTACTACTACTACTACCACTACTACTACTGCTACTACTACTACTACTACTGCTACCACTACTACCACTACCACTACGGCTACTACTACTAGTACTGCTGCTACTACTAGCTACCTTTTCAGTGTCATGAACCCTTTTTGCAATCTGATAAAGTCCTTTATAGAATGTTTTAGATCCATAAAATAAAATACATGAAATTACAAAGGAACCCAATGATATTGAAATATATTTATCAATATATTTTAAAAAGGTCACAGACCCCTGGTTAAGAACCCTTGACAACATATGAATGCGGGCTACCTTGGGCACCATCACAACATTGTTGTATTGATGTACATCGATTGTTACTTTCCCTCCCACTCTGTCAGGCTGAATAAGCAGTGAGGATGAGATCATCCTAAACCTTTCTTACCTCTGACCCAGCTTCATGGGGTGCAGGTCCTCTCTCCCAAGGATTCCGCTTCCCCTTCCCCACTTTGCTTGCTCTGTTCCTGACCTCTCAGCAACAATGAGTCCTGTTGATGGGCATCCCTCTTGACTATTCCCCCCCCCCCTCTTTCCTTCCTCATGCTTCTTTCTCCTCCGCACCCCTTGCTGCTGCATTTCAGGCTCACAAACTGGATGGTGAGGTGGTCATTGGGCATGTTTTCAAAGAGAACACGTCCTCTCCTGTGACATTGGCACTTCACAATTGATGACACCTGTCTCTGCTGTCTTTCACTCTGATACATGGCTCTAAACTTGGGGCCTAAGTGACTTGTCAGCTTCTCTTGTCAGGGTTTGCCAGCTTGGAATCTTCATCCTCTTCCCTCCACGCCTGGAGCCATAATCCATTGCCTTTCATATCACAATTGTCTTCATGACTTTGAGTGTTGCTCATAGCTCTGGTCCTGCCCCAATCCTTATGCAGGGAGACAGCAACAAAGGACCTCTTAAATCAAAAGAAAAAAGTCCAAGCTGGGCTTCTTTCCCAATCCCATCTCTACGCACCTCCTCCGGCCTGTCTCCAGACATAAATTGGAGAGGGGCAGGGCTGCCTTCCAAAGGGAGGGTGCCATTCTTCTGGGGACTTGAAGCATGATTATTTCTTGTTTAGACAGCACCCAGGGAGAGCCTATCCCCTACATAAAAAGAGGGGAACAGTGAGCTCAACAAAAGCTCAGACTAAGCTCCCTGAAGGTGGAGAAGCAACCAGAGGTCGCCGGGAGACATCATTATTATTGTGCCTTAGAAACACCACTAAAGTATAGCTTTGGCTCCAGGAGGCAGAGGAGGAAAGAAAGAGATTAAACAGTGCTCAGAGACCCCAGAGATCTGTTATTCTGAATTCAGCAGCTTGGCATATGACACAGAAATATCACCCTCTTCCATTTGGGTAAATATTGCTAGAATTCCAGGATCCTTTATAAACTAAGCCATGCCCCTACCCCACCCCAGTGCCTAACTGAGGGTCTTACGTGGAAGGGATACCTAGCAAGTACTTGGCAAAATAGTCCCTGATGTCTCCAAGTAGAACTGCACTTAAAAGTTTCATTCATTCATTCGTTCATTCAGTATTTAGTCATTCATTTAACATTCCATCCCATCATGCTTTCCTGGATTTCAGTGAGTTGGTCACTAAGCATTTGTTATGTGCCTGCTATGTGCCAGGCACTGTGCTAAGTGCTGGGGATCCAAAAAGAGGCCAAGACGGTTCTTGCCCTGAGAGCTCACAATCTAATAGGGGAGACAACAAGCAAACAGCTATGTACAGACAAGCTATATACAGGGTAGATAGGAAATAATTAACAGAGGGAAGGCACTAGAATTAAGTGAGGTTAGGAAAGACTTTCTGTAGAAGATGGAATTTTAGTTAGGACTTGAAGAAAGTCAGAGAAGCCAAGAGGTAGAGAGGAGAAGGGAGACCATTTTAGGCATAAGGACAGCCAAAGATAACTGGCTAGGACTTAGAGATAGAGTGCCTTGTTCATGGAAAAGCAAGGAGGACAGTGTCGTTGTATCAAAGAGAGTGTGATGGGGGGATGTGGTGGTAGAAAGGGTGGTGGGTGGGCAAAGATGTAAGAAGACTCAAAAGGTTGGAGTGGGGGAGTTAGATTATGCAGGGCTTTGAACAAAATAGAGGATTTTATATCAAATCTTAGAGATGATAGGAAGAGTTTATTGAATAGAGAAGTGACAGGTTAGACCTATATTTATTAAACATCATCTGGATACATGACATATGCTAGGTTTTAGAGATACAGAACTTGTTCTCAGGAAGCTTACAATCCATGGTGCATGAAGAGAAGGCATAATAAATAATAACGATAAGGGAGAATGAAGTTCTTCCATCCTGTGAAGATGATGAGACATCTTCTGATTTTTGTTTTCTAGCGAAGGAGATGCCATGGCTCTTACCCGGAGATGCCATGGGTCTTACCTGCAAATGCCTCTGTCTTTGTAACAATACTGAAGATGGAGAAAGCTATCTAAATGCATAGGAATCCCCTTTGATAACCCAAATTCCCTATCCATCCATCTGTCCATTGATTCACAAGCATTTATTAAGCTCTTATCAGGCACTGTACTAAGCACTGGGAATGAAATGAATGGCAAAAACATTCTCTTCCCTCAAAGAGCTTATATTCTACTACGGTAGATAACATGTATGTAAATACAAGATACATACATTAAGTCTTACCCTTTTCTTCTCTACCAATATCCTCAATCCATTTTGCTTCATTCATTCCAACTTTTGTCATTTCATTCCAACTGTTGTCAGGTTTGCCTTGACTGGAGGAAAAAAGTGGTAGGCTTTGCCTCAGTGGTCGAGATCACAATACTATTGCTGGAATATGTCAGGGCTTCATTTTCTATTACTTTAGGGGCAGAAATGTTGGCATATTATGCCTGGGAGTTCTCTATGGCTAGGTTGACATTTTGGAGTGTGTGCTACAAGGTCAGTACGAGGAAGATAGAAAAGTCCCTGGTGGTTTCGTATGAATTTGAGGGGTCACAAAGTAGGAGCAGTGATAATAGTGAAGAAGACCAGTTATTAGGGGAAGAAATTTAGGAAATTCAGAATTCAACAAAAGGGGCAGAGGCAAAAGGAATGTTGGCAGACCAACTCAGTGTGTACCCAGAAATGGGAGTCAGTGGGATCTAAGGGAGCAGCTGGAATGGAAAGTCTGGGGCAAAAGTCGATCAGAATCCTTTTCAAACCATAGCTCACAAGTCCTCACAATGTGTTTACTTTTACTAATCGGCCAAAGAGTTCAAAGCCTAGGCATTTAGGGAAAGAGCTTAGTAATAAAAGTAATAACAGAACATTTCCTTCACAAACCTTGAGTTTTCTTTTCCACAAATGCATAGTGGGAAGAATGGATATGTGGAGACATCATCCCTGGGGCGTACACATATGGAGGATGCAAATAATGATGGCGCTGCATGGAGGAGAACACACACGGGGAACATGTGTGATCAGGGTACATGAGTGAAGGGGGAATGCATGCCTCCTCTGCTACAAAGCTCTTGGAGTCTCCCAGAGATGTCATCCTTTCTGTCGGATCTACTTTCAACCAGGTATTACATGTCTGCTACTCCCCACTCAAGACCAAACTCCAGATAGTCTTCAGCAAACCAGCTGTCTTCTGCTGCAATAATCCATCTCCTCCTTGCTGTCCACTGGAGATGCTATGGTTAACAAGCCTCTCTCTTTCAAAGGAGGGCTATAGCTTTTTCAGCCTTCTGCTGGTCCTCAGTTACATTCTTCAGCAGTGGCACTCTCTAATGTTATTATGTTCACTCTCCACTGGGGAGGTTGTTGTTAGTAAGCCTCTTCCTGGTGGAAGAGGACCAAAGGTCTCTTCAGGCAACTCTCTCAGCTAATAGGTATGAAGCTCTCTTTCTTTGCCATGCTGTTCACAGAGGGGGACAGATGCTAGGCAAATATTTTATCTTCTCTATTTTAAACTCCTTTCTTCTCTACTATGTCCACTGACTCTCTCAATTCAACTTGTATCTGATTTATTATCAGAAACACATTTTAGTTCATAGTTGTTGATTTTTTTATTCTTCCTGGCTAGGGAAACGATTACCAGCTCTCTACTTTATCAAAAAGAAAAGGAGATGAGTGAAAACTGGTAAGGAAATGGCTTTTAACTTCCCCTATCTTCTCCATTCTATGCATATGAAAAGGACTGGATTTGATGGAGAAAACTCAAAAGACTGGTACCATTTTCCCCCGCTTCTTACCAGCCATAAATCACAATCTTGTTTCTCTTCTTTTGAGTCCCTTGACCCCTTGTCCTTATGCCAATGTTGCCCTGCAAAGCCTCAGCCTTGGATGACTTCCTACAGTGGCTGAATGCCTCTCAAGAGAATAAGTAAAGACAATCAATGTTGGGAGTTATCTAGGGTTGAGAACTGGCAGAACGTGAATAGCAGTAGGACAAGGGAGTAAGAGCAACAAGGATGGAAGACAAGGTACAGTTCAATTGATTAACTCTAAGGTTAAGACTTTTAAGAGAGGAAAATGAAGGGCACTAGACTGGCAGAAGGGGCACGAAAGAAAAGACTAGAAGTTGTAGTGAGGATGGAGAATAGGTTTATGAAATGCTAGGTGGAAGGAGGGGTGGAATGATAAGAGATTATTATTAGAGAGGGGTATTTCAGAGTTCAGTATTACAGCAATAACACAGTTATGGGTAAGAGTGAGAGCTGAGCTTTGACAATCCCTATGGATACCAGGCAATAGGATCATATATAGAGCTGAAAGGGACCTTAGAAGTCCTCTGGCCCAACCCCCTCACTTTACAGATGCAGAATTGAGATCCAGGGATGTTTTGTGACATGTCTAAGTTCACACAAGTAGCAACATCTGAGGCAGGACTTGAACCTAGGCCTTCTGACTCCATAGATACTCCTCCTTCTATTTTACCTCACTCCTCAATTCCCCACCTCCAACCCTGATGTGGAATGAAGCTGTAGTGTTGAGGGGGTTTATGAACTGAGAAACCAGTTTGTTTGAGCAGACATCAGTGTTATACTGAAGAACTCAAGTATGAAGATAAGGGTTAGGTTGAAGAGAAAACCTCTGAGTCAGGTAGCAAAGTCCTTGAGAAAGTAGGGAGAACGGCCTGGAGGCTGATGGGGTCCATCCACGAGAATCACACTGAATGATATAGATCCCGGGTTCTGAACCTTTTTAATGTCATGGGGTGCCTTGCTTGGGCTTCCTGCTGTTTGTTGCTGTTTGTATAAAATAAAATACACAGGATTACAAGGGAAGCCAATTATATTGAAATATAGTTATCAAAATATATTAAAAAGCCAAGTTCATGTTTCTTAGGTTAAGAACCCCTGATCTACATAGATGAAGTGAATCTCAAAAAAGGAGAGATTTTTGAATGGCAGTGGCAGAGGGAGTCTGAAAGGATGAATCTTTCTCCTTCCTGGTTTAATGTGAGAAAAGGAGCAGCTAGAAGTGACCTAGGATGCAGCAGTTTTTAGATTTCTGTGAGTGAAAACAGAGGGAAAAAGTGCGTGTGTGTGTGTGTGTGTGTGTGTGTGTGTGTGTGTGTGTGTGTAGGAAAAGTGAGGGAAGAGATCAGCATGAAGGGAAATTTGTTAATGATGGAATGAGAATTCCAGAAGGTTCTCCTCTGGCCTCTCTAGATCATCTAGATACTCTGAGACCCGCCATTCAGTAAGTTGGACAGTCAACACTCTGATCAGGGCAGGGAACCTCTCTGCAATCCTTTCAAGCCAAATTAACTTCCTAGTTAACTGGTGACTAAATCCTTAAAAAATAAAAATAACCCCCCCCCAAAGCAACCCAAAAAACAAAACCTGTTTCAAGGCAAATTCCTCTGAGACAGGAAGAAAGGAAAGGAGCCTGGGACACCTGGCTGACATACTTCTGGGGCTTATCCAGCTCTGGGAAGTGAGTCTCACTCAAATATTAGTATCACAAAGTTGAAACCCAAGTATTAAATGATAGCTTTGCAAACTGACTTTGAAAAGAGAAGGGATGCAGAGCCAGGCGTGAGATAACAGTAAACAAAAGCATTTGGTGATTCACCACTGAGAAATGGGGCCCTCCAGGGTCTGGTTTCTGGTGAGAAAGCTTTTAAATAAATACATTCAAGGCAGTGTTTCCTGGCCCCCCAGTGGAGCAATCCCTAGGTACTGTCTCTTGGTTAGGGAGGAAAACACGGAGGAACAGAGAGCCCGATGTAAGAACCGATAGACATAGTCTCCTATGTGCTCCCAGGGTAATGATTTGCCAGCTCCCGCCTGTGGCCAGTGCGGAGCTGGAAGGTGGAATATTGGAGGAGATTTCATTCCCCAGATCAGTGCTCTGCATGCAGCCAGGCCATTCCAAAGCTTCTCAGGTTCATTTCCCCACACCTTGGTCCCTCCTTGATCCAAACAGGTTATCCAAGACAGAGACTCTCAGGGATCAGTGGAAAAAACTCAGTGTGAAGAATCCTCAAGGATATAGTTCTTGGGGTGACTTAACCCTTTCTCCATCACTGCCACATGCCTACCCCAGGATTGCCAAAGAAATCAGTCCAAGGTCACAAAGACAATTCAGATGCTATGACAACTCTGTGGTACCAATTGCATTATGAGTCAGGAGAGTTATGGACACAGGAACCCTCAATTATCTCTCCTGATAGGAGGGAGCAAGGGTGTATATGATCAATATATTTGAGGGGCTTTGTGATAAATTTTGAAAGCTCCATCAGGGTAAAGAGATGTCTCCTGCTCTGGAAATGCACAAAATTTCAAACCAAATCATAAAACTCTGCTACAGGGCCTGACTCGGGAGCAGACAGATCGCAATCTAGTTTCCCCATCCCTACTCAAATCCTCTCTGTTCCCTAATTCATGCTGGGGATAGGCAGAAGCATCTCTCAGACAGGTGTGAAGCACCAGCCTAAGAAGAGCTGTTTCTTCCCATGTTCTCTAGAGATCCCCTGTATCTCCCACTCCAAAACCTCCTCTATGGGGTCAGGGGGAGAATAATGAAATATTTTTGTTTAAAAATACTTTTCTCTTAGTTTAACCTGAGAGTAGGGGTAGAAACCTTAGACTTCCTTCCCTTTAAACTATATACAGAGTGAAGAGTAAACATATTTATAATGTTGGACTTAAATAAACAGAACGTGTTGACTAAAGTATCTTGCTTTAGTCAACAAGAAAATGGAGAACAAAGTTTGCCAGTGGCTCATCTATGTTGGGGAATGATTATTTGAAATCCTACTGGAAAGCGGGACCCACATTCTGTCCATGGTGTCTGTGGGAACTTGGGAATCAATTCCAGCATCAAACATAGTAACTTGCACATGGGAGGTGCTCAATAAATGCTTTCTAAATGATAGCGATGATGATATCATGTCCACTTGTACTCCCCCTAATGCTTTGCAGTTGGAGACGAAAGACAGCCTGCTGTGAAGAAGACAGCTGTAAATCTGGGAACAGGACTATCACTGGGTGGTAGCTCCAGATGTCAAATTTCTCCCCTAAGTTTGGTATGTCAGACAATAATAACTGTCTCTAGGAGCCCTAGCCAGGAAACTTTTGCAGGCAGGGATAATGCTATGCAGAGAAGAGGTTTCTCTGTAAACTTTGGCATGAAATTGGTTATACATAGTTGTTTGTAATAATATATTTTTGTGCTCTGATCTAGTTTGGGTAGCTCAGTGACTCAGTGGATAGAGTGCTAGGCCTGGAGTCAGGAAGACTTGAGTTCAAATCTAGTCTCAGATACTTACAAGCTATGTGGCCCCGGGCAAGTCACTTAACTCAGTTTCCTCATCTGTAAAATGAGCTGGAGAAGGAGGTGGCAAACCACTCTGGTATCTTTGCCAAGAAAACCCAAAATGCAGTCATGGAGAGTTAGATCTGACTGAACAATGACCTAATTAATATAATGAATGGGAAGAGAACAAGCTTTTATATAGCTCCTACTATGGTCCAGGTACATAGTGCTTTTTGCAAGTATTATCTTATTTGGTTTTCACAGCAATTCTGAGAGGTAAGTGTTACTATTATCCCCATTTTACAGGTAAGGAAACTGAGGCAAACAGAGGTTAAGTGACTTGTATAAGGTCACACAGCTAATAAAAGTCTGCATCTGGATTCAAATTGGAATCAAACTGGGTTTTCCAGAGTCCAGTCCACGGGGGCATGCTGGAAGCACCATGCCAGAAAGGTATCATCTTCTTTTATTCAATTCAATTCAACAGACATTTATTATACGCCTACTATGCATAAGGTTTGGGACTGGTTATACAAGGGCATAAAATGAAATAGATCCTGTCCTCAATGAGCTTATGTTCTAATGGGGATGTATATAGCATATACAGAGATAAGGAAATATAAAATACATTCAAATTAATACAGAGTAAATTCAAGAGGAATAGAGTGCTAATAATTAAAGGTGATGGTGCTCAGTAAAGGCTTCTAGTGGAGGTGGTTCTGAACTATGCTTTGAAAGGATTCCAAGAGGTAGAAGTAGGTATGGTGTCAAGGACCATTTGTGCAAAGGCAGGAGGTGGAATGATGAGTACAGAAAACAGCTAGCAAGCTAGTTTGACTGGAATGGTGTGCCAAAGAGAGTAACATGAAGACTGTAGTGGCAGGTTGAGGCCATATTATGGAAAGATAAAAATACCAGGCTGAGGGGCTTGTATTTTTCCCTAGAGGCCAGGAGGCACTGCAGATTTTTGAGTAGAGAGGCAATGAGTCAGATCTGTGTTGTAGGAACATCAGATTGACAACTTTGTGAAGGTTGGACTGAAGAGGGTCTAGAGACCAGAGGCAGAGAGGCCAAAAAGGAGGCTACTGCAATAGAACTGGGGAATAATGATGAAGACCTGAACTAGGGAGAGGTTGTATGAGTGTAGAGTAGGGAGATAGATGAGGGAGGTATCATGACCAGATACATAGAGTAGTCATTAATGGATTGATGTCAACTAGGAAGATATGTCTAGTGGAGCATGCCAAGGGAGGGATCTGCCCTTCACCCTTTGCAGTGTAACATTCTTATCAATGACTTCCATGAAGCATGCCATGCCTATCATCTTTTGAGATGGCATAAAGATAGGAGGGATAGCTAACACATTGAGTGGCAAAGCCACGGTCCAGAAAGATCTGGACAGGCTAGAGCACTGGGCCAGATTTGTTGAGATGCAATTTAATAAAAATAAATGTAAAATTTTACATTTAGGTCCAAAAAATCAATGCAAGATAGGGGATGACTAAATAGCAGTTTATCTTTAAAAGGTCTGGGAAATGACCCAGCTTATCTTAAAATACAATATGGTCAATGTTCCAATGACCTGATCAGTCAGTCAATAGTAGGACATTGACAGGACAAAAGCTGATGTGAATTTAGGCTGTATTAAGAAAAGGCCAATGTTCCCGAATGTGGAGAGGAGAATTCTATTGTATTCTGCCCTGCTCAGACTTACTGAGTAAGATTCTCAAGAGCAACATATTAGGAAGGATATTGGCAAACTGGAGAATATCCAGAGGTGAACAAGGAGGGTGATCAAGGACCTTGAGACAGTGTCATATGAAGAGCTCTTGCAGGAACTGGGCATGTTTAGACTGAAGAAGAGAAGACTCTGAGTGGATATGATAATTCTCTTCAAGTATTTGAAAGGCTTCCAAGAGGAAGAAGGGATATAGAAGGCAGGACTAAGAGCACAAAGACCATTGGGTAGAAGTTGCTGGAAAGTAGGTTTTGGCTCAATGTAAGGGTTAATTTTTTAATAGATAGAGCCATCTAAATATGGAACTAGCTGCCTTCGAAGGTAGTGGGAACTCCTTCACCAGAGGTCTTTTGGGGAATGTTACAGAAGAAATTCCCATTCAGGTATGGATTAATCCAAATGGTCTCTGAAGTCCTCTTCAACTCTGAGATTCTGATTCTGTGTCCTGGGAAAAAGATTCCATTCTGAGGTTAGGACATAGCAGAAGAATTATATAGTGGGGTGACTCTTTGTTCCAAGATGGTGGCTGTGAGGGCCACACTTCTGTCCCAAATACACTTGGTTGGTGGGGATCAGATGCGTGTTTGGAAGGAGGAGGCAAACTAATTTAGATGAAGAAGTTTAAGAGACTGACAGATAATCTTGCCTTCTAAGACTCTCATGGCCCTTGGTGGAATGTTCTCAGTTGATAGAGATCTGTGATCTAGACCCTAGACCTATAGCTTGAAAAGATATCAGGGACTGAATAATCTATGTCCTCCTTTATTCTACAGATGAAGAAAGCTAAAGCCAAGGAAGGTCAAGCTACTTGTTGAAGATCACACAGGTGGCAAGGGCTCCTTCTGCTGGACCAATTTAATGAACTTTTATTGAGCATCTACTGTGGAGCCAGGGACCCAATGACATAAAGGAAGTAGTTCCCATCCTTCTCTGGGCTCAGACACTGCTGCTCAAAACACTTGGGAATATTTTATTATGCTACCTGCCACATACTGCACAGAGGACCTTGACTCATTTTTGGTACCAATCCCATTCAAAAGAAAGTTTGATTGAAAGAACAAGGACAAGGAAAGGTAACTCTTAAACCCATTAATTTAATTTAATTTAAACCCATTAGTCAGTCTCAAAAACCCCATGTTCCATTATAAATCCCCACAGTTCCTTACAGTTTCAAGCCCTGTCTGAGGACTTTCACCAATCTTGTCTTTCCTTACTACTTCTTTGCTGGTCCAGTGCACTTTCCTGCTCTCTCTCTCTCTCTCTCTCTCTCTCTTTCTCTCTCTCTCTCTCTCTCTCTCTCTCTCTCTCTCTCTCTCTCTCTCTCCCTTTCTTTCTCTCTCCTTCCCTCCCTCCCTCCCTCCACCTCTCCCTTGCTCTCCCCCATCTCTCTCTTTTTCCTTCCTTTCATCTTTCTCCCTTCCTCTACCTCTCTCTCCTTCCTTCAGTCTCTCTCTTCTTCCATCTCTATTGAGCCATCTCTCTCTCTTTCCATCTCTCTCACCCCACCTCTCTTCTTTTCCTCTCTTTCCATTTCTCTCCCTCTACTTCTCTCTCCCTCCATCCCTCCCTCCCTCTCTCCTGCTCTGTTTATCTTTCTCTGTCTCTCTCTCCCTTCCTCTCTTACCCTCCCTCTCTCTCTAACTCTCTCTCACTTACTGTTCTTACTTACTGTTCCCTTGGCATTGCTTTCTTTAGCTTTGCAGCATAGCTAGCTGTTTTTGTCCCCTACACAGTCACTCTGATAAGATGAGTGAAAGATTTTTAGAGTTTATATAGTGATAGTTTTACAGCTGGAAGGTTTGAGATCAACCACCTATTCCAGCCCTTTCATTTTACAAATGAGGAAATTCAGACCCAAAGAGGGGAAGTGATTTTTTTTTCTGAGGTCACTCAGGCACAACCCTACAAAGAGCACTGCCTCTGTGTCGTCTCTGCCTCCCCCATCCCACCTCTCTCTTCCACCTGTCTAGCTCTCCTTCTGTCCGCTCAAAGGCCCACGGGACCTACCTCAAGACCAATTTGGGAACTTCGAAGGTTACAGCCCTTGGTCCTAGACTAAACACATCATCTAGAGTTCTAGACAGTCACTATTCACATAGATTATGGAATCATAGCTCTAGAGATGGAAGGGAGCTCAGAGGCTACCTAGTTTAGCACCCCCATTTTATAGGTGAGGAAACTGAGACCAAAGAGTTGTGTCTCATCTAAGGTCACAAAACTATTAAAAAGTAGAGCTAAAATTCAAACCCAAGTCCTCTATCTTCAATTTGAACTCTCTATTTTACCAATCTGTAGGGCAGTCTCCCTTGTGCAGGACAAAGAGTGAAATCTCAAGAGTTCCTTGTCTGGTGGAAATACTCTCCCCCCTCGCTCTCAATGCCCTCAGAACTCCCCAGTGAAGGATTCTCCTTTTGGGGGAGCTTCCTTTCTTTTCTCCTCAATTCTCATCTCCCTGTCTCTGTCAGTAACTAGTCCCACTCCAGACTTTCTTTTGTGATTTTAAAGCACCTATGTTCTTAGACTGTCACCATTTTCTCAAGTCAGTACTACGTGTGCACTTGTGAGTACATACGTCTGTGTTTTGGAGGGAGAGGTAAAGGGAAGTAAGGGATTGGAAAAGAGAGGAGGATCTAAACCCCAACATATCTATATGAAATTTCTAGCTACACTTGGGTGTCTCTTGGGCTTTGGAGCAAGAACAGAAGAGTGTCGGATGCCCAGAGTTGAGGGAGGATTCTAGCATTGACCTTTGAGAAGTACATGAAGGAATTAGAGTCTGGTTTGACCTCAGAACTGAACAGGTCCATTCAAGAGTGAGGGGCAGGTTTGTATGAATTAATGGAGAATGAAATAAGCAGAACCAGGAGAACAATCTATACAAAGCAACAACATCCTAAAAACAAACACTTTTGGAAGACAAAAACTTTGATCAATGCAAAGACCAACCATGATCCTAGAGGACTCACAGAGAAACATGTTGTCTACTTACTGAGAGAGGCAATGGACCCAAGATGCAGAATAAGACATACATTTTTGGACATGATTAACATAGGGAATTTGTTTTGGTTAACTATGCATATGGTTTTGTTTTGTTTTGTTTTGTTTTTTTAAGATTAGGAGTGGGAAAGTGAGGGAGAGAAAAGAAATGCTTGTTAATTGAAAATAATTCAATTAAAATTTTTAAAGAGTTAAAGACTATAGGATTGGGCCCCAGGTGCAGTTTCCAATCAGATGATCTGTGAGCCCCTGGACTACTGAAAGGTAGGTCTACAGGGTCCCATCACATTCCATCACAAATGCATGCCAAGGCTAGGCCTTCTTCCCATGCCAAGCCCCAGCTGCTTCAGGGACCCTGGGATTAGTTCCCACCCGTCCAGAGCGATGTCGCCTATTTAGCTGGCTGAGATTCCTATCACTTTTCTTGTTGTGTATATTGAAACATACATCATCTGTTCATTAAAGCATGATGTCAAATTATACTGACTCCAAGCAAACAAGGTTAGCCTGGCTGTGGACGTTAGGATGAATCGATATTACTTTGGGCTGCAGAGGGGATTGTGGCAGTAATTCATACCAAGGCCTGAGTTTTATTAGGCAAGGAGTGGAGTGGTATTTGGGGTGTATGTGTGTAGCTGCAAGGTTGTGTGGGATGGACTTGAGTCAATGAATTAAGTCATTCATTCATTCACTCAATAAACATTAAATAAGTGCCTACTATATGCAAAGCACTGCTCTAGACATTGGATATAAAAAAGTTATAAGACCTAGTCCCTTTCCTCAAGGAGCTTATAATTTAGTAGGGAAAATAAGATTTATTCACAAATAACTATAATAGAAGCCAGTATGTGGTAAGTGACTTGAGAGGTATAAACCAAGCATTATGGAGTTCATAGAAAGGAAAGGATTTTTGGGTCTAGGGAGTGGGGATGAACAGGGGGTGAATCAGCCAGAAGAATAGTTGTTATCGGGAAGTTGCACCAGCACTGCCATGGTTTTTTCTTCACCTCTGGATTTCTCCAGCCCTGAATTTGGATTGCAGTGGATGGGAATGTGTATGAAAGCTCTACATGTGTGTGTGTGTGTGTGTCCTACTTTTATAGACACTAGCAGCGTGACACTTGGCAAATCGCTTAATCCTTCTCAGACACAGTTTCCTTACCTGTAGAGTGGGGATAATGATCTGAACTCCCTCTCACAGGGTTGTTGTGAGGAAAATGAGAACAAATGAGATAACAATAATATATTATTGTTATCATATTATATACTATTGTAATTCTATATTAGATATAATAATAATAACAAACAATAGAACAAATGAAATAACGCATGTAAAGCACTTTGCAAACCGCAACATCACTTGCTATGTGGTGATGATGATGATAATGATAGCTAACATTTATAGAGTGTTTGCTATGTGCCAAGCACTTTACAAATATTATCTCATTCGATCTTCCCATCAACCTTGTAAGAGGGAGGTCTCATTGTTATCCCCACTTTACAGATGAGAAAACTGAGGCAAATAGGGTTTAAATGACTTGCCTAGGGTTGGTTGCTCTCCTTCATTGTCGAAGAGGACCAAAATGACATCGCTATGTTAGAGTCAAGGTACAGTATGTTTGACTGTGGTTGATCAGACCAATAAGAGCTCAGAATGCTCCATCACAGGTCTGGCACAAATAGTCCATATGAATATTTGGGTTGGATTCTCTAAATTTGTGCATCTTGCATTTCTTTTGAGCCACTTCAATTCTGCTTTGCTCATAGAGCACAATACCTTCTCTGATGAGGGCCCGCCATGCTGGATGGTTCTTTGCCGGTGTCTCCCATGTCATGCAATCAATTCCCGAGTCGTTCAGCCAGACCAGTGCTTACCCTGTTTGAGTTCTCCATAGAACAGTCTTTTAGGCAAGACATGCCAAGAGCAGAACGGAGGTCTGTACACAACATTTGTAGATTTGACCAAGGCCTTTGACACTGTCAGTCGTGAGGGCTTATGGAAATTTATGTCAAAATTTGGTTGCCTGGAGAAGTTCATCTGCATTGCGTGCCAGATTCATGACAGTAGGCTTGCCCAGGTTTTGGATAAAGGATGATGCTCTTGCTCTTTCCCAGTCACCAGTGGGGTGAAACATGGCTGTGTGCTCACTCCCATGCTTTTCAGCTGTGTTGCAAAGGCCTTCAATGAGGATGAACACTACATCAAAATCAGCTATCGCACTGATGATAAATTCTTCAACTTGAAAAGGCTATAAGCCAAGACTAAAGTGGAGGGAGTGTTGGTGCATGATTTTTTGTTCGCAGATGATTGTGCACTCAATGCAGCCTCTGAAGCTGAGATGCAACAAAGTATGGATCGATTCTCTGCTGCTTGTGCTAGTTTTGCCCAGGGTCACATAGCTAGTGAATGGCTGAGGCTGGATTTGAACTCAGGTTTTTTTGACTCCAGACCCAATGCTCTGTCCATTGGGTCACCTAGCAACTATTAATATAGGGGCTTCTGCACAGCTTCCACCATACCTTCTGCCATCTGTCCGTGGGAAAGGCTGCCTTGCTGAGAGGCAGCAGGGTGGTGTTGGTGCCCATTGGGGAGGCAATGGAGCCTTTTGAAGCCTGTTGGGGGCAGTAGGGCTTTGAAACAGGCCTGGTGGGGAAAGAAGCATGTCTTTGTCAGTTCCATCTGTAGCTCTCTCCCCTTGGGCCTGAAATGCTGTTCTATAATTGATTTTTGAAGGTGATGGGATGAGACACCCGACAGCCTCTTTATTTCCTTTTCAACAGTTTTGTTTTGTTCCCCTGGCTGCTCTGGGCCTCCCATACCATTCAGCAGATTTTCAACTTCCCCTCCTTCTTACCCTCCTAGCCTCCTGTCACTGGCTGGGTCCCCACTTCCTTTGGCTTTCTCCAAGGGCAGTTACATGCAAATTGGGAGTAGGGGAAGGGAGCTGCAAAATCCCATCATGGTGGGTTTGACTTTGAGACAAATAGCCCTGCCTCCTCAAATGCCCTAGCCCTGCATGGCATTTGCAAATACTAAAGCAAGGTAAATTCACTTATGTTTGGAGAATTCTTTGACACCTCTTGAGAGAACTGATGGCACTCTGAAGTGACCCTGCACTGGGGCTAGCAAATCATCGTTCTAGGGTGTAGCCGACTGGTAAATTGGTATTATGGAAATAACACTGAATTGGGAAAAATATAACCAGGGTTTAGTTCTGTCACTAATAACCCATTTGCTCAGAAGCAAGTCACTTATACACTCTCAAATCCTGCCTCACACAATGCCTAGCTCTGTGACTGTGAGCAAATTATTCAATGTCTCTTAAGCTTCAATGTCCTCACCTAGAAAATGGGGATAATAATAGTACCTACCTCTCAAGGTTGTTGTGAGGATCAAATGAAATAACATATGTAAGGTGCTTGGAAGCCCTTAAAGCATTTTGTAATTGTTAGCTAACTGTAGTAGTAGTGGGGGTGGTGGTGGTGGTAGTAGTAGTAGTAGCAGTGGTAGTAGTAGTGGTGGTAGTGGTGGTAGTAGTAGTAGTGGTGGTGGTGGTAGTAGTAGTATAGTGGTGGTGGTGGTGGTAGTAGTAGTAGTGGTGGTGGTGGTTGTGGTAGTAGTAATAGTAGTAGTAGTGGTGGTGGTAGCAGTAGTAGTGGTGGTGGTGGTAGTAGTAGTAGTAGTAGTAGTAGTAGTAGTAGTAGTAGTGGTAGTAGTGGTGGTAGTGGTAGTAGTGGTGGTAGTGGTAGTAGTGGTGGTAGTGGTAGTAGTAGTGGTGGTGGTGGTGGGGGTGGTGGTAGTGGTAGTAGTAGTAGTAGTAGTAGTAGTAGTAATAGTAGTAGTAGTAGTAGTAGTAGTAGTGTAGTAGTGGTGGTAGTGGTAGTAGTGGTGGTAGTGGTAGTAGTAGTAGTGGTGGTGGTGGTGGGGGTGGTAGTAGTAGTAGTAGTAGTAGTAGTGGTAGTAGTGGTGGTAGTGGTAGTAGTAATAGTAGTAGTAGTAGTAAAATGAAGGAGTTAAACTAAATGTTCTCTTCCGGCTCCTGTGAGTTCTAACATTCCATTTTCTACCTTCTGAATGTCATGACTATCCTTGAGGTTGCCATCAGATCTGAATCCTCAAATCCAGGCATCCAGACTTCAGGCCTCCTCTCCTCCCCATGCGGCAGGGTCATATATATCGTTTACCCTTTTGCCTCCACTCTAGCCTGTTCCTTTGGCTATGATCCCTTCATTACTGTTTTTAATGGGTCCCTGGAAAGGAGATATTGTGGCTGTTTCCTTGAATATATTCATGAATCAAACCTCTCACCTGAAAGGCATTTCCCTTTTCATCAGTGATTATAGATTTTCAACCCCATTTTCCACCAGAGATTTGTGGGGTGAAATGAACCCAAATATGTTTTTGAAACTATAGATACAGTGTGTGTGTATGTGTGCACATGCATGTCAATATGTGTGTGTAATACAGACTATGGAGAAATGGTGGTGGTGGGGCCCCAGAAGGAGTGCTAATCAATTAATTATTCAAGCAGGATGTGGGTGGGGAGGGGCATATGTAGGTACCACACAGTGATAGCTGTCAGGATGTTTGATTTTATTGGTTGTTTACAATTAAGTCAAGGGTAGAGACACTGTTGAGCTTATAGTCACCAAGCTAAGCATGGGTGTAATGAGTGAGGTCAAAGTCATATATCTAGTATCAGTGTCGGGGTTCAACAAACACTGACATGGACATATCCAGGAAGGTACAGAAGGGGTCAGAAGATAATGTCAAAGAGGAAGTTTCGTTAACTTTGGGATGTAGTCCTCACTACTCAACTGTTTCTGTGCTGAAGACTTCTGGGGCAGCTTCTGACAGCCCAAAGCCCAAAGCATCCCACAGTGATAGACATAGTGGAGTGGACCACAAATATGAGCATAGAGGAAAAGTCACCCAGGTTGCCAGCCTCCCCAGAGCTGCCCTGTTGGCACAAAGAAAGCTTTCCTGGCTCCTACCAAAGACACACTGCTTACTCATAATGGTATAAAAGGCCAGCCCGATTTTAGCCAGGAGGTTCAGATTTTAGGGAGAAGAGGGGCCATCTGTAAAACGAAAGACCGGCTCCCTCATTAGGGCTATTGGCCATAGCTGCTGCTTTCCTGACCCGCAGATCAACTAATTGCCTTGCCTTATTCAATTAGGTAACTCTGGGTTCTTCTGGGGCAGTGATGATTGGATTGACCACTTACCAGAAGTGCCTGGAAATTACTATACAATGAGCACTTCTGGGCATAGATTGAGAGGAATCATATTCAAGAGTGTCCACTAATAAGAATGGACACCGGACTGGTCTGACTGTACTCTTGTCTGAGGGAATAGTTCTGTGGTAATATCTCCCCTGTCTCCAACAGTGATGTACCATCTACAAAGAAGAGTTGGTATCTTCTCATAAACCCATCTTTTCTTTTTCAACAGTGCTTCAACACAACTATAAATGGACACCCCAATCCTTCCTACCTTTTGTCAAAGAAGCAACTTGTCTCACTCTCAGCCCAGCAGCTTCCCCTCCTGTACAAGTTAGTGTATAGTCAGGCACAACTATGTAAAGCCGTGGTTTTTGTGTGTGAATTTGAGGAGAGGGAGGGTGGCCTGTGTGTATTGATTTATTATGATTTTTTGAGGTGAAAGGAGCCTCCTCCTAGGCTCAGGTCAGATTGTGAAGGGCTTTCAATGATGAAGGGAGTTGCATTCATCCTAGAGGCAATGGGATAGACTTGGTAACTAACTGGATTTGGAGAAATCGAGAGAGAAGAGTCGAGAATGGCTCCTAGGTTGAGAGCCTGGGTGACTGGGAGAATAGTACATCCCTTGACAAAAACAGGGACTTTAGGAGGGGGAATGGATTTGGGGTAAAAGTAATGGACTCTGTTTTGAACATGTTGAGCTTAAGATGTCAATGGTATATATAGGTTACTATGGAAAGCAGGTAGTTAGAAAGATACAGATATGTCTTTAAAGGACCATTGAAATAAAGTCAGAACAAATCCAGAAGTTCGCTTGGCAGGGGGAGTAGTTCTGGGAGAAAGGTGCCATTATTATCATTGGTCATGAAGGAGTTGTCCATGACCAATCTAGAAGCAATGAGGATGGGATGTGATAGGCCTGAGATCCTATAGAGAGAGATTTGTGATTTCATTGAGAGAGAACTCCCTCCACCAATGTTCCTCAGCACTGTCTCTGCACCCTATAGTCTTAGAAGGTTCTCTATAGCTACGGTGTTGAACACACTGCCTGGCCATGGGTCCACAACAGTCCCCAACCAGATTAAAATGTAATTGGGAAATATTTAACACAATAAATAAAAACACAATAGAACATAGGTAATGTTAATATGTGGTTTTCTAAGTCAATTATGTACAATTTAGCTCTCATTTCTATTTGAGTTTGACAAGCACCAAGAAGCTCAATGACTTAGGGTCACGCAGCAGGTATACATCAGGTGGGTTTGTAAGCCAGCTCTTCCCGGCTCCAAAACCGTCTCTCTATCCACTATAGCTCACTGCCTTTCAGAATTATTTAGGATATTTGGGGACTAATAGATTTCCTTTATTTGTACTTCTAATTACCTTACCCTGGAGCATTTTTCTCTGAATTTACATATTCTCTTTTCCCTAGTAAACAAAAGTTGGGGGAAATGCTCATTATCTGAAGGGTATAGAGATGGGAATTAGAAGATAAAGAGAAAAGTGGATTGTTAGAACCAGGTATCCAAGTATGGCAGAAATAGAGGAACAGGAAATTAGGGCTCAAGCACAGGTGAGCTCTGAACTCAGGGAACCAATCATGTGTAAGGAGGTCAGAAAGGTCCTGGGTGTGCCATGAGTTGGGCTTCAGTCTCTAGTGAGGTTGAGAAAACAGTGCTTGAGACTGAAGGCCAGGCTCTTGGGACCAGCTCCAAAGGGAAGCACTGGTATGCTTAGAAGCTGACCATGGATGGGTCAGTGAAGAGTAGGATGTATAATTGAATGTTTTTCAAGCTGCTTCTTCCCAGCCCCACAAAGGAGCACCTATCAATGTGGAAAAACCAAGGGGCTGTGGACAACTGGCCAGTCTGTCCTTCATCCCCTCTCTTCTCCATTGCCGGATGCATGAGTATTACATTCCCTAGGCCTACCTTCCTTCCTCGATGCAGGCTATTGATTCCTGTAAGACTCTTAAGAGAAATTAAACAACGCCAACTTCTATCCTTTTTAAAAACCAGGGCTGGATTCCCTCTCCAAGCTTACGAGGCCGCTGGGACATCCTGACTTTATAGTCTCTTATAATGGTTTTGTCAATTGGTTAGCTGAAGAAAATTCTTCCCAAGCTGCTCTTGCTCCCTTTCTCCGAAGGAACCATTATGCAATACTTAAAATAGTCATGGAAAGCAACCCATTCCCCTCCTACCGTAGCCGGTACAGGAAGAAAACTAGGCAGAAGGACTGAAGGAAATCTGACAGAGAGCTAAAAAAGAAAGGGAATGTATTCTACTTCTCTCCTTTTACTCCCCTCTGGGCTGGGTTTTTATGAACTAGGAAAAGGAGGGACAGGAACACGCCCTGCCATGGTCAAGTCAAATGGAGGTGCTTCCTGAGCAAGGTCAGAGAAGGAACGTAGAGTCAGGAAGACCCGAGTTAGAATTCTGCCATAAGCACTTACCAGCTGTAAACCAGTAACTTAACTTCTGTCTGTTTCAGTTTCCTTATTTATAAAATGGGGTTAATATAATAGCACCTACCCTGTAAGGTTCAACATATAGAAAGCAATTTGTGAAATTTAAAGAATTATATGATGATGACTGATGATGACGCTATTTCTGCTTTTGCTCAGAATGTTATCTCCATCAATCAACCAACCAACCAACCAACCAACCAGTATCCATTAAGCGTCTGCTATATGCCAGGCACTGTGCTAAGCCCCAGATCTAGAATGCCTTGCTATCTTTTCAACATGAATTAGTTCTGAGGCCTTTGCTCTTGCTCTTTCTTGGCTAGTCACTAGCTGTGTGACTTTAGGCAAGTCATTTCAATTTTCCAGGCCTCAGTTTCTTCATCTGCAAATTGAAGGAGTTGGATTAGATCTTCTCTAAAGTCTCTCCTAGCTCAAGCATTCTATGGCTCTATGTTATGGTTCCCCACCAATTTCTGCATATCATTTCATGAAGTAACAGAACTTCGATCTTCAAAGGAATTTCAGAGATAATCTAGTATAACCCTTTCATATTACAGATTAAGAAACTGAGGACCAAAGAGATTAAGGGTCACACAGCTAGTTAATAGCAGTCAGGACTAAACCAAGTCTTCTTGTATAAAACTCATTTCCTTTAATAGGCCTTTCTCAGTTAACCTCACCTTCCTCAGTGCCCTTTCCTTGGTAACCATCAATATCAACAAAGCCTATATTTCCATAACAATTACATTTACATAGTACTGTAAGTTACAAAGTTCTCTACATACACAGTTAGCTCGTTTGGTCCTCTCTATAGCCTTGTGAAGTATATAATGAAAGGCTCATCATATCCATTTTATAGATGAGGAAAATTAAGGTGCGGAGAGATTAAATGACTTACCCAGGTGGTCACACTTCTAGTCGGGACTTGATTTGGTCTATTAGTCTCACTCTTTCCTTGGGGTTGTCATAGCTCATTAATTTTATGTTGAATACAATTGTTCTGTAGTCATTTGTAAGTAGCTATTTTGTGTCCACCATTTTAAATTCCTTATAGGAGGGAAGAAAATCTTCTTCCTTTTATACCCTTATAGCAATTTGCTCTAAAGTTAAGCACTTTAAGGTAAGGTCCTCATAATGACTCTATAAAACAGGTGATGCAAGTACTGTAATGCTCATTTTATAGAAGAGGAATCTAAGGAACAGAGAGCTTAGTTAAGTGATTCGTCCAGGATCACACAGCTAAACATTTTTTTTCTTTTTAAAAAATATTATTAAAAGGTCTATGTGTGCCCATGAAAGTTGCACACATTCTTGTGGGATGACTAAGCGTATAGATAGGCATGAATTGATAGCTATGGAATCTTACCCATCCTCTCCAAGGGAGACTGATTCCTGATTTGAGGAGAACAGGAGAAGGGGCAATGAGGATAGCCACTGTTCTTCTCTGAGAGAAGATATGTCAGACTAGAATTATACCTATCTGCCTCCTTAAGTATTGCTCATCCAGGGGGCATGACTGGTTCACAACCAAAAGCCACCAGCTTTTCTGGTCTCTATTTCTCAAAGAGTGGGGAAGATAGCTCTTAGCTTACCCTATCAGTTTGACTCCTCACCAAATGCCAGTTACACAAAAGACCATCATAAATAGTGAATAGTGAGTAATTCCATTTATCCAAGCAAATATCAGACAGAAATGGGAGAAGTTATATAGTTTAGAATAGAACAGAAAATACGCAAGAGTGAATTCACTCTTTGGGTGGGAGGGAGTTCATTTCAGATCAATCCAACTGAGAGAGGCCCAGTCTCACCAAAGGGGAAATTGCTTAAAGTCTCTGAGGAAGCAAGCTCAAAATCAGGGATATGTTGAAGCTGTCTTCCCTTACATGTCTGTAGTTGGGACCAGAGAGATATTAGAAACAGGTCTGTCCTCCCTACAAGAAGGAATCTGTCTCCCTTCCAAACCCTCAACATTCTTTCCACCAATTAGGAGAGTCTCATGTAAAATGCTGTAAGCTTGACTGGAAATCTGGGTTACATTATAAACTCAATAGACATCAACAAACACAAATATGTAAATATATAAAGAGCAGAAAAAGAGAATTATATATGAAACTTTGAACCTCTATTATATATGATTTGATTTTTAGGTATGTATTAAATTTAACATGACAATACTAAATCTGCCTTTCTTGTCTGTGTCTCTAAATTTCCTCCTGATTTCTTCTAAGTATTTTAAAATATTTCATTGGCAATCTCTTCTTATATTTTGCATTGTTTTTACCCGCCTTCCAGTCCCCCACCCTGAAGAGGACATTAGTGACAAATAGGCATAGTTAAAACATATTTATGCATCGGCCATATCTGAAAATGTATGTCTTATTCTGCATCTGTAGTCCATCACCTCTTTGCCAAGAGATAGGAAACTTTTGTTATCGGTCATCTGGTGTCATGACTGACCAGAGTTCTAAAGTCTGTGAAAGTGGAGTCGCTTAATGTTGTAGCAATCGCAAAAATGTTCTGGCTTTTTTTCTACTTCATTTTGCATCAGCTTATATAAGTCTTTGCAGGTTTCTCTTAATTAGTTCCTTTTGTCTTTTATTTTGACACAATATCATTCCATTCCATTTATATCACAATTTGTGTAGTTATTCTCTAATTGACGTTCCTACTTGGCTCCTAGTTCTTGGCTAAAACAAAAACGTTGCTATATCGTTGTACATCTGGTACCTTTTAACATATCTTGACTTCTTTGATGTATATGGCTGATAGTAGTATTGCTAGGTCAAAGGACATGCAAAGTATGTGCAATTCAGTGATGTTTTGGGGCACACCTCCAAATTATTTCCCAGAATGGTTAGACCAATTCGTAGGTTCACTAACAGTGCTCTAATATTCCTGTCTTCCTACAAACCTCTCAGACAATTGCCATTTGCCTTTTTTGTCATCTCTGCCAACCTGATGAGTGTGAGGTAGAACCTCAGAGTTGTTTTAATGTGTGTTTCTCTTATTATAAGTAATTTGGAGAATTTTATATGATTTTTTGATAGATTGAATTTCTTCTTTTGAAAACGACCTATTCATATTTTTTGCCAATTTATATATTCGGGAACTGTCCTTGCTGTCATGTGTTTGTATCAATTACCCACATATCTTGGATATCTGACCTCTAACAGAGAAATTTACTGCAAAGAGTTTTTGCTAGTTCATTGCTTCCCTTCTAATTCTAACTTCATTGATTTTGTGTAAAACCTTTTCAATTGTATAATAAAAATTATCCATTTTGTTTTTTTCTAATGATCATCTCTAGCCCTTATTTGGTCAAGAACTCTTCCCCTATATATAGTCCTGAACACTATAGCTATCTTTTTTCCTCTAATTTGTTCATGATGTGATTTTTTTATACATGGGCCATATATCCGTAGAGAGTTTATTGAGGAATAAGTTGTGAGATGTTGTACAGTGGCCAGTCAATGCTGAAATTAGCACCGGAGCCCATGTCTTTTGATTCCAAGGCCAATAGCCTTTTAAAACTCCCTTTCATATTTGTACATGCTCCATACTTTATGCACACTGAGTGCTTAACGCTTGTGCTAGCAAGAAGCATGTGGGGGGTGGGGGCAGTGTTCATATTGAGGAATCAGTGATTTTTGAAAAGCTCCTGCCAGCTGAAGTTCAGATCCAGATGTTACTCTTCCAGTGGGCCCACCTGCTTCTTCAAGATGCTGTTCTTTTTGGACAAACCTCTGATGAAGAGTATTATCAGATCTGTTGGGGCAGAGACAGCTGCCTCTGAGAGGACTGGCTAAAAGTGAGGACTCCAGGGAGGCCTAATTGAGGGAGGAAGCTTCTTTCTCAAAAGTAACATGATATTCTTGGCCCAAAGAAAAGACAAAACTGAAAGGTGAGCTAGAGTTGGAAAAGGAGTGGGATGTTACCATGCAGTCACATATTAGAATTGGCTGAAAAGAAGCATGGTGGCCTGCTCACTTATCAGGCCCCAGAGGCCTGAATTCTGGTGGGAGGAGGATAAGGATGACCAGAATGCATGTGGCATGAGGGATATACAAAAATTAGCCAGGAGGCAGTGTAGTAGTCTGGTCCCAGACAAGCAAGGTGAGGGGAGAAGCTCACTTCTCAGAGCCAAGGATCATACCCATGATCCTCTCTGCTGCTGGAGTGCTGTATACGCTTGCAATGAGTCTGCAGAAGAGAGTTTGCATCCTACTCCTTTTATTCAACTTCCAAAAGCACTTACTTTGTACACCTGTGAAGTCTGCAGGACATTAAATGGGAAGGAATAATAGCAGCATGGTGACTTGTCCCAGGACTGTTTCTATCTGAACACCATTGAATAAAATGGGAATGATTTTTTTCAACAGCAATAATTTCCATTTATGTAATATAATAAGGATGTCCATTTCCTGCACCAAAGCCCTAATCCGATATCTCCCTGTGGGGTGTGTGTGTGTGTATATGTATGTGTGTGTGTGTGTGTGTGTGTGTGTGTGTATGTGTTGGGGGGTGGGGGAGAAGCCCTGGTTTCTCAGATGCTATCCCAAAGCTATGGTATTTCTTAGCTGGAAAGGTTTTGGGTCTGGCCCAGTGACAGATTGTATGTTTGTCATCCGAGAATCGGCCTAGTTAAGCCCAGAAAGGCTCATCATGACGGTGGCTGCAAGGAGATGAATTTTCGGCCACAGTAACTTTCGAAGATTGTCTACCAAATTGAAGATGAATTTCAATCTGCGTCATCAGTGGAGGGAGTACTCACATTGATGAAAGCAGAGAGCCTTGAAGATGAAGTAATAAAGGTGCATTTGGGGGCACAGAGTGCTTTGCATTCATTATCCCATTTGACAAGGACCCAGCCCTTCTAGCCTCCAGGACAGTGTGCTTTCCCTCTGCCATATCAGCTGTCTTTCTTGTCAGCCTTCTCTTCCCCAGGCTAAGTAATAATAATTATAGGACCATAGATTTAATAATAATGATAGTATTAGCAGATGACATTTATATACGGCACTTTGGGATTTCTGAAGCATTTTCCATGCATGATCTCATTGGTTCTTCGCAACAATCCTGTGAAACAGGTGCTATTCTCAGTCCCCATTTTACAGCTAAGTAAATTGAGGCCTGGAGGGGCTGGGTGACTTTCCACCAGGTCACATGGCTAGTAAGGAGCAGAGGTTGGAATTTGAACTGAAATTAATCTTCTGACTCTAAATCCAGTATTTTTCCTACTATAGTATTCTGCCTCTATTGAATGTGACTACCCAAAAGATGGAGGCTGCTAGGTGGCTAAAGGGATAGAGTGTTGTGCCTGGAGTCAGGAAGATCTGAGTTTGAATCTGAACCTAGACGCTTACTAGCTCTTTGATCCTGAGCAGATGGCTTAACCTCTGTTTGCCTTAATCCACCAGAGAAGGAAATGGTAAACCACTCCAGTGTCCTTGCCAAGAAAACCCCACGGACAGTATGGCACACGGCATCACAGAGAGCTGGACACAACCAAACAACAACCACCAACCCAAAAGATACATGAAAGAGAAAGATCTGAAAATAAAAATATAGAGAACAGAATGAAGGTCACTGGGAAACAGACAAGCAGGATGACTTTGAAAGTCACATGTTGTGGCTAATATGGAAATACGTTATGTGTGATTTCGCATGTATAATTGATAACACATCACTTGCCTTCTCAATGGGTTGGGGAGGGGCTGGTGGGACAGAGAGTTTGGAACTCAAAATTTTTTAAAAAGTTAAACAAATAAATAATGAGTTAAGAAGAAAATCGCATGTCGAATTTGTTATGTTCTACAACAAAAGCTAGAGTTTATGGTACAGATTTGCAGCTACCTGTAAAAATATGAGAAAAAATGAAAACAATCTGTTCATATCCTTTGACCTATTGTTGTGACCTTTGTGGCTTTCAAAGAAATAATTCTTTATGTGCTTTAGGTAGCAAGTTTTTAAAAAATTTCATCATATTTACTATAAATGCTTTTTTCAATAAAAAATAGGATGTGTCATTAGTATGGGGTTTCCTGGTATGGGAACTCCCTTTATTCATACAGGTCACAACTTATTTATGACTTAGTAGGAAAAGCTTGCAGTCATACAGCTACTCTAGGATGCTGAGTCTGGTGTCAGGATGACCCGAATTCAAATGTGACTGAAGATATTGACTAGCTGTGTGACCTTGGACAAGTCACTTAGATTCTGTTTGCCTCAGTTTTATCAATTCTAAAATGTGGATAATAATACCACTGACCACTGAGGTTAGTCAAGAAGATCAAAAGAGATCATATTTGTAAAATATCTGCCCTAAGTAGGTGCTAGACATACTCTAGCTATAATGAGGATTATGATGATATGATGGTGCTGAGGCAGAACTAGGTATTTCTGGCTTTCCATTATGTCACTTTGCCTCTACCTCTTTGCTAGTAATTAATGACAACAGCTCGCATTCATGTAGCATTTTAAGAGTAACCCTAAGCATACCAGCTTAGGCTTACATACTACCCTTAGGAGGCACATAGGATAGATATTACTATTCCTGTCTCCCACCCCTACCTTTGACTAGTGGGTAGGGTTAAGTCCAAGGTAGAATTACTCCAGAGAGCAAGCTTCAACCTTATTCTCCTAGAGGCAGCTGAGGGAGGGAGCAGCATTGCCCTCGATTCCCTGGGTACTTTATTTCATGAAAATGTGTCCAGCCTACTCTGAGGAGGGTGTCCTGCTCTGGTGTCACTGTGATGCCTTTTCATCTTTCACCCTGGAAGGATCACAGATCTTGAGTTGGAAGGATCCTCAGCAGCCATCTAGTCCAACTCTTCTTTTACTGATGAGGTAACTGAAGCCCATTAAAGTTGAATGACTTGCCCATGGTCACACAAGTAGTAAGCATTGGAGGATTTGAACCTAGATCCTCTGACTCCTGAGACTCTATATCCTTTCCACTGAATCATGAGTCCTGATGCCAAGCCCAAGAGACCCGTACCAAATCTCTGGGGTCAGTTTTCAGAATACTTTATAAATTTATTGGTCATATTTTTTCTAATGGGGAGAGGATGGAATAGGGAGAAGAAAGGTACTCCCTTCCCAGGAGGTGCCAATAAGCCTTTTTTTGTTCCCAGACCCTTCAGGAAAGAGTAGTAAAAGGGAAGCTAAGACCAGTTAAATGAGTCTGGGATCAAAAAGCCCCCTATCTCTCCAGACACCCAGGAAAGCTTAGGTGGAGTGAGCTTCCTCTCTGCTCTGCCCTGAGTGATCAGTTGACAAAATACATCTGGGGAAGGAGGAGGCCTCTATGATCACCTGTCATCTCCCCTAAACACCCCTGATGTATTTTCTCTCTTCATTACCCATGAGGTGTCAAAGCTTCTCCTGCATGAATACAATCTGACATTTGCTTCCCAGACGTGGGGAACCAATCTCAGAGCCATACCCGGCAGTGTTGGGGAAGCAAAAGAGCCCTGTATCAGCTCTAGGAAGAAGAGGATGAGGAAAAGAAGGAGGTGAGGGAGGGGGAATAGGAGAAGAAAGAATAGGTGGGACTGAAGAAGAGGAGGAGGAGAGAGAAGAAGAGAAAAAAGAGGAGAAGACATGGAAAGAGGCTACCAGAGAGAGAAAAAGGGAAAGCAGTGGCTGGTTGCTGACCAGTCCATTTCTCTACAACTGGCTCTTTCTCTAGCTCCAGGTTTTTTCTAGAAAGTTGGGTTAAGCTAACTTTTGGTGATTTCCATGCATTTCATTTCCCCCCAGACATACAAGTCCCACACAACCATACTTACATACATACACATGTTGACTGAGTCTATCTTCTTCCTTTATGGTATTCCCCACCCTGGGCTTGATTTTTTCTAGCACCTGAATGGAGTCTTTTGCAATTCTTACTGTAGATATTTATAGAACCTTATACTTCTTGAGATGTAAAGGCACCCACAATGGGTTGGGGAGGGGCTGGAGGGACAGCGATCACCTTGGGTCCCTTCTCCAGCTGAGCAGTACCTAATCCAGTATCTGTGCTGTCTCTGCAGTTTCTTAAAGGTTTCTAGGAGAGTCATTTTACTCTCGTAGGATCTGACAGCCCTAATATTCAGGTTAGCTGTTGCCTACAGAAAGCAGCCTAAACTCCTTAGTCTGGTATTTAAGACCCTGTCGAAATTGACCACTGCCTACCTTTGTGCTCTCTCACTTTCCCCAAATGAATCCCTTACTCCAGGCAAACTAATTGATGCACTTTCCTCTTTACAATATTTATTCTCATCTCTTCTCTCTGATTCACTCTATTTCTCACCAGGAATAATGATAATTGGCATTTGTTTTATACAGCACATGTAGCACTCTGACTCATAATCTCCAAGAGTTGGAAGTCACCTCAGAGGCCATCTTGGTTAGTCCGCACCTTCCTAGTGCGCATAGTCAGTCAGTTATCAAGCCCTTTCAATTCTCTCTTCATCACTTCCCTCTCATCCATCTTCTTTCCACTTCTACTGCCACCATTCTAATTTGGACCTGCATAATTTCATGCCTGGAGATCTGCCACAGACTCATCATCATCATCATCATCATATCTCTCTCTCTCTCTCTCTCTCTCTCTCCTCTCCTCTCCGTCTGTCTCTGTCTCTCTGTCTCTGTCTCTCTCTTTCTCTCTGTCTCTCTCTTTCTCCCTCTCTCCCCACTTCCCCATCTTTATCCCTCCTGCACACTCCAACCAGGTTATCCTTCCTTGAGTGTTCTTGGTCTCATTTGAGCCACACAGCAACCCTTTGAAACAGGCAGATGAGGAAGCTGAGATGTAGGGATGTGTTTGGGATTACAGAGCTAGTAAGTGGTAGAGCCCAAACTAGAAGCCAGGTTCTCTGATTCAGAGTCAATCTGATGTTCCTTCCATTATCATGGTGTCAGCTCCTCTCACTCTTACCATGTCTCAAAGCCCTGTTGTCTTGATAGTGGAAGGGGCTGCCCTGGAGTCAGGGGAATGAGTCCACTGAGAATCATTGGAAGCCTTGAGATGAGGGCTGAACTGGTCAGGATAGCTATCATTTGATGGATTCTTGGGCAGGTATGAGTTGGTCTAGCCCTAGATGACTTTGGAGGCCCTACCAAGTCTGGGATATGAGGATTTTACCTCCTCTATGAAGCCTTTGAGAACCTTCCCAGTCTGGAATAATTTTTCTCTCCTCCAAACTTCTGGAGGAATGATTTTTTTGCTGGTTAAACTTGGGCAGCCAGGTAGCAAGGTGAATAAAGCGATTGATTAACCGAAAGTCATGAAGACCAGAGTTCAAATCCAGCTTCAGACACTTATTAACTCTCTGACCTGGGGCAAATCACTTATGCTCTCTCAGCCTCAGTTTCCTCATCTGCAAAATGGAGATAATAGCACCTCCCTTCCAGGGTTGTTGTGAAGATAAAATAAGTTAACTTAAAATTGTTATATAAATGTCAATTGCTGCTGCTGTGTCTCCTCCTTGAAGATAGTCATAGTCTCTTATATTTGCCAACTTGCAAATATTTCCAATCTTTGGCACAGTGTCTTCCTCAATCATTTTTTAAAATTGTTGTTGTGGATGATTTATTTTATTGGTCTGGACCTACCTGTGATTTCATCCATGTAGGGAACTTTAGGGAAAGCCTTGTAGAATTGTCTGTGGTGTGGAAAAGTGCCTTACCCAGGGTGACATAGCCAGTATACAGACAGGGAGGATTGGAACCCAGATCTTCCTGTCCCTGAAGTCAGTTCTTTACTAGGCCATCTTGCCTGAGAATAATACTATGGAAAATGTGATTAAAATGTCCCTAGCCACTGATTCAGAGGCCCCACCGATAGGCATATCTCCCTAGGAGGACAAAGGTATAAAGGAAAGTCCCATTTATATCAACATATTCATAGCAGCCCTCTCTCAGGAGCAAAGAACTAGGAAAAAAAAGTAGTAACCCATGGATTGGGGAATGGCAAAACAAACTATGGTACTTGGCTGTAATGGAATGGTACTGTGTCCTAAAAAAATGAATATTAAGAATTGAGAGAAGCATGAGAAGACCTATCAATTGAAGCAAAGTAAAGTAAGCAGGACCAGGAAAACACTCTACAATGTGATTGAACAATGTAAATAGAAAGAACAAAAATAACTAAGCTGGATGAGAAACTGCACCCTGCTCCTTTGTGAGTATGTGTATGGGGAGGCTATGGGTGTAGAACACTAAATATACTGTCAGATTTGGTTAATATACTGGTTAGTTTTGGTAAACTGCTTTTCTTTTTCCCCTGTTATTCTTATAAAAATTACTTATTATAGGGGATAGTAATCTCTTTGAGAATTATGTTTGGAAACAAAGGTGATTGAAAAACAAAGAGCACCCCACCAAAAAGAAAATTTTAAAAAGAAAATAAAATGTAGTTCTCTCCCTTTTTTATAGGGGTTGGGGGCCTTTGAGTATGAATGGGGGGAGACTCCATGAATTCTTAAACTTCTTTGATATTTTGGTTAGTTTCACTCAGCTGCTTTTTCCCTCTCTTTTTTACTCTTTGATAGTTCACTGTATGAGGGAGGAGAGAAGAATATATTCAGGAATAAGTATGATAGAACAAAAGAAGCATAAATTTTTTCGAATGATATTTGGAAAATTCTGACTGGTGTCTAACCAATACCTCTCTTATTGTAAGGTAGGGAAGGGAAGAAGCATTTATTAAGTGCTAGGCACCATACTAAGCACTTTACAATATTATTTCACTTGATCCTCACAACAGTCTTGGGAGGTAGGTCCTATTATTATCCCTGTTCAACAGTTGAGAAAACTGAGGCAGATAGTAGTCACTTAACTACTGCCCAGGGTCTGCCTGAGGTTGGATTTGAACTCAGGTCTTCCTGACTCCAGCCCCAGCATTCTATCCATCCATTGTACCACCTCGCTGCTCATATGTGAGTTTGAGTGTCCTTTCCCCATTTTTCCCTTTGAGAATACAATATTTCCAGCATTTGACTTCAGAGATCTTAAAGTTGGAAAGGACCTACTCTACCCCCCTTCATACGCTAGCCTGACAGATGGTCCTGCCACCTCTTTTTCAATGCTTTTGGTGACAGGGAGCTCCCCTCCTAACATTCCAGTTAGTATCTCACTGTGGTTTTGAACAACTCTTATGGTTAGGGAGGTCTTTGTTCACTGGACATTTAAGAAAGCTAACATTCACTTACTCTACATTCAATGAATTGTAATAATATGTAAGTCACTGTGCTAGGCACTGGGGATTCAGGACTGACAAAGGCACAAAGCCTGTCCTCAAGGTGCTGATAGTCTAATGGGGGGTTGGAAGAATTTCATAAAAGCTATGAGAGTGACTAAGCCCCACAGAAAAGATGGCTTCCCTTTAAGATGGCAATAGGAATGAGGTTGAACTTCCATGTCTGTGAGCTCAATGCTGGGCACCACCCCCAAGAGTGTGAGGGGCCTCAGAGAGGGGCTGAGGGACCAGAGGCTGATTGCCTTACAGCAGGCCATCTTGTAAGCCATTATCCCAGTGGAGTAATGCCCCGCCCCCCAACCCCCACCCCAGCAGCCTCTCCATTTGATCTGCTCGGGGATGGAGGAGATAATCAAATGGTTTTGGCTAATATTGTATGCATGCATAATTAGGCAGCAGAAATTACCATCTGGGCTCAGAGCACTTGTTTCAATACCCAGGCTCTGGGTAAGGAGTTGGTAGGAGAGAAAGAAGGCCTCATGCCATCCCTCTCCTGCATCAGTTTCCTAGATATCTAATTGGAAGCCTGTAGTCAGAGCCCCCAGGCCATAGCATGAGGGAGGCCCCAAACCCTGGGAAGGCCAATGGTGCACTGAGTAGTGACAGTGAGCAGGTGGCAGAGGGAATCTTGACTTTTGCCAGTTTTTCTGTTTCTTCCTCCCACACAGTGGGCATGGCATTCCTGGGTGGGTGGGTTGCCCTAGGTACAGGGGGTCAGGGCTGAATGAGCAGCCTTCCAGAGAAGAAGCCAAGAGCAGGCACAAGGTTTCTCAGAGTGATGACAGGGGCTGGGGAGATGCCATCTGCCCCACCCCTCAAGCAGAGCTCGCTGTCTCTTGGCTGTCAGAGCTTCCCTGCGGGTGACAGTGACACAGTCATATGCTTGGCCAGGTCTGGCTGACATTTGCCCAGAGCCGTGCTCTCTCTGCCTTTGGATTTTCCCCTTTCTAGTAGTCAGGTTTCTGGCAGAATTGGTGCAGAGAAGGCTGGGAATGCTTTGGAACCAAGCCTGTGGGCATTTAATTAGCTGTTATATTTTTGCATGGGGAGGGTCCCAACATTGGGAGTTCTAGTCTAGCCCTATGTAGCACCCGGTACAGTCTTATGTTCAAATCAATCCATTCTCTTTCTCTGTAAGATAAGGAAGTTGGATGCGATCATCTCTAAGGTCTTTTCCAGTCAGGGAGATTCTCTGGTTCTGTGAATTAGCTGAGCTTGCACATGTTCAGGCTGAAGCTATAGACTTAGCCCTAGTGACTTTTTCTCAGTTCCCTTTCATAGAAGAAAACAGAGTTGGGTCCCTAAGGACCATTAATCCTGGAGCTTCTTCCCATTATGTTACATGGGGGCTGGAGTGGGGGGAAGAGAATCCACATTTTGCTCGCTTTCTTAGAGGGACCTGAGCCCTTAGACACTGCTCAGGGACCATGCCCCATCTGCTTTGAGAGAGGTGGCCTATTAATTCCCAATCTTTCCATCCTTCCCCTTCCCACTCAACCCAAAGTTCACTTCTTCTGCATCCAGTGCTATCCAGCCTGCCCTTCCTTGGATTCAAAGCTAGTGCCCCCTGAGCTGGTTTCTTGGAATCCCTCAAAGGTCCTCCTCTATCTCTTTGTCAGTGATGTTAACCAGGGTCCAGTCAGCCTAGCCTGCTCTAGCCCCAGCCCACCTATGTGAGAGAGGAGTGGGAGATGATTTCTGGAACAGGGAGCCCTTTCCTAAAGATTTCCTCTGAACTAAGCACCCAATTAATGAAAAGGAGGAGGGCTGTGAGACCGACCCAAACCCCTAGTCAAGGAAAATTCCCTGATGACTGACGAATATGAAACAGGTTGGAAGTGAGCTTGCATTTTGTTTTTCAAAAAATTCTCCTTTCTCCTGTGCAGTCTGTCAGAACTCCAAAGCAAGAAAGAGCCCCTCAAGAGAACAAAGGGAGCTTTGAAAATCTTTCTCCCCCACCCCCTTTTCAAACGCTTATCTGAAAGGACATCTTTTCCCCTTAGTTGCTGCAATCATAAAAGCACAGGTGATAAACCGCCTCTTCGTAATCATCAATTGTGAGGTGAGTTTTTTTTTTAAAGCAGGAATTGCAGCAGCAGCAAGAGAGCAGATCCAGTCTAGACCTAGCCCTCTTGCCAGGAAGGGAAAAAAGGGGAGGGGGGCAGAGAAGGATGAGGAGGGATAGAAAAGAGAGCACGACCAAGTGAGCAAACGAGAGAGAATGAACTTTGTTTAGTGACAACTTTTATCTCTGGGTCTTGTGGTTGTGGAAATGTCAAGTCAACTCCTGATAGCATCTTCTTTGACAGCTGCAGCCGCTGGGCTCTAGATGAGAGGGTATTGGTTTGAAGTCTGCTGAACCCCAGGGGACAGAGGAGTGGGAAAGATGGGAGGAAGCTCACAGGTGCATCTGAGGCATCTTGACTCCCTGAAAGTCAGAGAGGAGTTCTTGGTAGGTTTGCCTGGGTCCCTAGTGAAAGGGATGTCCATGGGGATAGGGTGGGGCTGGAGGTACCATCAGGATGCAGTGGCTGGAAGGGACCCTGAGAGGTCATATCACCCATTCATTCACCTGCCTTCACATGGGAGGACTCCCAAAATATCCTAGAAGATAATCTTACCTGATATTCAAAGCTCTTCAGATGAAGAGATTCCGGAATACCCTCTGGGACAAAATTGAAACAGCTACAGTGGATAGAGAACTAGACCAAAAATTGTGACAGATGTGAGTTCAAATTCTCCCTCACACTAGCTGCATGACCCTGGACTCAGCCACAGAGCCAAATTTTCCCCATCTACTAAGTGAGGTGAATAACCACATCTACCTTACAGAGTTGTACAAATCAAGTGAGATAAGATACATGGAATGTGCTTTGAAAACCTTAAAAAGGTCTATATAAACTATGATAATTATTATTATCGAAGGTGGGGTGGAGAGGGAGATTCTGCTTTCTAGTTCAGAGTATGAATCTAGGTCCCTGGTGCTTTAAATCACCCAATCATCATGTTCACTACCTCTGTCTGCCTTGGTTTCCTCATGAGTAAAACCTAGATAATAATAGCACCTACCTTTCAGAGTTGTTGTGAGGATCAAAACGAGATACTTTATTTGTAAGGCAGACACTTTATCACTTTCCACCTGGCTGCTCATCTGGACTTCTCCACTGTTTTCAGAAATTCATCTTTCTGCAAGATCAAATCAGCTCTGAAACTCACAGCTCTCAGCACCCTCTGCCCCTGGGGTCTCTCCCATCCTTTGATTGGAGAAGGCAGACATTGGAGAGCTCCTCGAGGAGGAGGTCCAGGCAGACACATCAGCATTTCCCACCTAGCTGCAGAACTTCATTATGCCCATGTGCCAGGTACCATCCCTCACCTCTCCCCCATTTCAGCTTCTTTTTTTGTGTATTTTCTTTCCCTTTTAGTTTGGAAGCTCCTTGAGGGCAGGAGCTGTCTTTTGCCTTTTATTGTATTCCTAGCACTTAGCAGAGTGCACTTAATATGTACATATTTTGACTGACTTTGCAAAATTCTGACATTGTCCCAATCTCTCATTATCTGTGGTTTTCCAAAGATCCCTGACAGCAGCTCAGGAATCACATCGCCCAGTTATTTCAGTGCCCAGGAATAGAGTTGACTGTATACCTAGAAATCCTTGATCCAGACTCAAAAAGCCTTTAATGTCCTAAGATTATAGGATTTAGAGGTTGAAGAGAATTCAGAGATCACCTAGTCTAGTCTCTTCACTTTACAGGTGGGGAAATTGAGGCCCAGAGAGGGAAGCAACTTTCCCAAAGTCATACAGACTTGAGATGAGCTGGGATGTGAACCTCTGTCTTCAAGCTCTTCATTTCCTATCATCCTCTTCTCTAGCTCTCGCTTTTTAACCTTGAAGCCTTGAACCTGACCTACCTTTCTCCCTCTTGTGCTAATCACATGCTAGGAGGGATGCTCAGCCGTCCTCTTTCCCCTGCACCTGGTTCAGGATGAGGGAATTCCCAGTTCCGCCTACTCTAGGCTCAGGTGCATGCAAGACACTCATTCCTTTACAGGATTGTGTTAATTGCTTCACAATGCACCTGTGTTCTGAAAGCCCTTCCTCCTCACTACTATTAACTAATTGCACCGTAGCAGACTCTTAAGAGCCACATTTACATCGGAATAGCAATAGCTCCAGCCTCACTAGTTTCCAGGACCCAGGCTTTGTGCATGATGCCTGACATGTGGGAAGTATTTAATACTTGCTTGTTGACTGATAGACTGGTTTCTCAAGTTCCCTAAGCCCTTCCCTTAGGAAAAGATGACATTTTCTCACACTCCCAGGCAGCCTCATTAGATGTCAGGAATTTAGAATCCCGTACTCACAATAATGTTAGGGCACAAAAATACCTTAGAAGTCATCCAGTCCACCCCCTCATTTGACAGATGAGGAAGGTGAGGCACAGAGAAGGGAAACAGTGTACCCAAAGTCACACAGCAAAGTCAGGATGAATGACAACAATAACTTCTATTTATGTAGGTACAAAATGCTCTGCATGTACCAGGTAGAGGGACTTTGTTTATATTAGGCAGTTGTGTCAAACTCAGATAAAAATGGGGACATTAACTCATGTATAACGATCCCTACAGTCCTCACATTGACTTAGGAAACCACATATTAACATTATCTATGTTCTGTTGTATTTTTATTTGTTTAGTTAAATATTTCCCAATTACATTTTAATCTGGTTCTGGCCACACTTGGGAGTGTTGTCCAAGGAGGCATATTTGACACCTCTGATGCAGTGGATAGAATGTTGGACTTGGAGTCTGGAAGACCTGAATTGTTTTTAATTTAATATTTTGGGTTACATGTTAAGTTCCCAACTGTCTCCCTCTCCCTGTCCCCCTCTCACTAGAGAAGGCCACCATCTGTAAATCCATACAAAGCATACTTCTATTTCTCTTTCTCTGGAGGTGGATAACACTTTCCTTCATAGGTCTATTGTGGTTGATTTGAATATTTGTAATTTTCAAAATAATGTAGTCATTCACAGTTGTTCTTCAAATAATATTGCTGGTACTGTCTACAATGTTCTCTTGGTTCTGCTCATTTCACTCTTTGTTATTTCTTGCAAGTCTTTCCATGGGTTTCTAAAACCAACCTGCTCATCATCTCTTACAACACAACATCACAGTCACATACCACACCTTGTTTAGCCATTCCCCAACTGATGGGCATCCCTTCAATTTCCAGTTCTTTGCCACCGCAAAGAGAACTGCTATACATATTTTAGAACATATGGGGTTTTTCCTTTTTCGCTGATCACCTTGGGAAACAGACCTATTTGTGGCATTGCTAGGTCAAAAGGTATACACAGTTTTATAACTCTTTGGGAATGGAAGACCTGAATTCAGATCCTGCCTTGGAATACTACTAGCTGTGTGACTCTGGGAGAGTTACTTACTATCTCCTAGCCTCAGTTTCCCCAATTTAAAAATGGGGATAATTATAGCATCTGCCTCACAGGGTTGTTGTGAGGATCAGATGAATTAATGAATGCGAAGTGCTTTACAAGCCTCAAAATGTTATATAAATACCAACTACTATTATTTTTCATCTCCTCTGCTCTCTGAACTCCAAGGCCGGTGTTCTCTCTCCATCACAGCAGCTGCCTCTATTGTGTTGGGAAAGGCCAATGCCTCCTGGATCCTTCACCATCATTATTCCCTCCTCCTATCTATTTGTAACACTCTATCCTTTCCAATTGGCCTGTCATATCCATTATCCCATTTGTTCCTCACAACAACCCTGTGAGGTTGGTAGGGCAGGTATTATTATCCCCATTTAACAGATGGCCACCATCATTGCCATACATATTAATCAAGTGTCTTTCTCCGCCTGTGATGTTGTATGTGTATAAGAACTGGTTATAAAGCAAGATAAACATCCCTAGTGATGGCCCTTTAGGGCTCCCTGTTACAGAGGTTACATGCTCACTTAGAGACAATAGTAAGAATATAAATTATTATAATGACCAGTAATGCTCCAAATCATATGGGAACAGGAGGAGATGAGAACCATCCTCGTTGCCCTGCTTGTCACCAGAGTGGTACCGAGGATGCTTCCAGTGAGCCTTCAGAAAGGACGAGCTTATCTCCTAATCAACAAAGCACTTTTGTTCTACTACCAAAAGCAGCTATTTTATCCACCTCTGCAATGGTCTGGGAGACATTAAATATAAATGACCAATAGCAGGATAGCACCTTTTCCTAAGGTCATTCCTACCCTCCATTGAAAAAGATGAGACGAAGAAGATAATGATAGCCAGAACAGACATTTCATTAGTAGTAATAATAACTCACATTTACATGGCATACAAAGGCTTGCGATCCTGTGCCATGCTTGAATGAACAATAAATCTGCATAAAGTTTCTGCAAGTTCCCCTTTTCTCTTATCATGCTCAGGCTGCTTTTCTCTTGGACTAGACCAACAATCCCACAGCTGCTAGGGAAGGCTGAGGAGGGAAACAATAAAGTAGCCTATGCAGCCTTCCAACAGTGGAAACAGCCTTGGACTTGGGGTTAGAAGACCTGGGTTTCAATCTGTAGAAATCCCTCAAATGCCCAGATCTCAGTTTCCTCACCCTGTTTCTCTCTCTGCTCCACGTCAGTCCTGTACCACCAACTGCATGCCAGATAGTGCCACCTGATGACTTGTTGGTACCTCGAATCTCAACATCTAAACAAGACTCACCATGGTTTCCACCAAGCTTTTTCCTTCTATATATTTCCCTACTTCTGTGAGAATATCACCCACTATTCCAGTCACTCAGGGGCAAAGCCTTGGAGTCACCCTTGACCCTTACCTCTCTCCTTTATCCACCATATCCCATCAGTTGTTGAGGGGACACGTCCTACACAGATAACACTTTTGTGTCCATTCCTTTTCTCCACTTAACATGTCTACCATCCTATTCCTGCTTATCATTACTGCTCATCTGGACTATTATAATTAATATCCCATAATTAGCCTCCTTGACTTCAGTCTTTTCTTTGTCCTGTCCTTCTTCCACATACCTGATAAAATAGCATTTTTAAGGCTTAGGTCATGTCATTACCTCTTAAAAACCTTTAGTGGTTCCTATTACTATCTAGTGTAAAATACAAACTCCCAAGGCCCTTCTCAGCCTTCCCTACCAACTTTCACTCTGATTCTAATCCACCTCTCCAGACTTATTTTACATTACTTTCATTCCTATACTCAATGTTTGAGCCAAAATGGCCTACTCACTAGTTCCTGAACTTAACATTCCATCACCTGCCTCAGTGGGCTCTGAGAAGCCTCTCACTATGCCTGGAATTACCCCTGACTTTCAGAATCTTTTAACTTCTTTCGAGATTGCACTTAGGTACCAAATCTTCTATGAAATCCTCCTTGATGCCTTCCCAGATGCAAGTGCTTTCTCCTCCCTCCATTTACCCCATAACCTGTTTATCTACATTGGGGTTCCCTCACTAGTGGGTTCCTGGAAGCTGCAGGGACTGTGTCTTTTCTTATCTTTGTATCCTTAGTGCCTAGCACAGTGTTTTGCACCTGGTAGGCACTTAATAAATGCTTGTTGAATCTAGTTAAATTTGTGAAATGATCTCTAAGGTCCCTTCCAGCTCTAAACTCTATGATCTTATAAATAATAATAAGGCCAGAAGTAAGATAAAGAGCTTTACAAATTGGTCTCCCTCCAGCTTTCAGAGTTAGAGAAATTAAGTCAATATTCTGTGCCTTGAGGTGGGTTATTACCTAGAATAGGACACTGAGGAAAGTTAAATAACTTTCTGGTACCTACTTAGGCATAGAGACCAGTCGGTGTGGGGAGTGGAGAGAGGGTTGGGGGAAAAATCCTCACAAACAATGTTTATCTACAGTTTTAAGAGTAAGATATAGAATATGTATGATTTTTGCCTTCATGTTCCTCCTCAGTAAGTTATCCATGGGTATGGAGTCAAGGAGAAGTGAGCTCAATGTGGAAATGTCTATATGATATACCAGTGCAAATTCCTTAGGTCCGGGAATGGAATTTATCCCATTTGGTCCTAAAGGGGGGAAATTCAGATCAACAGGTTATAGGGAGGTAGGTTTTGGCTCAATATAAGAAAAACTTTCCAAGAATTGCAGTTGTTCCACAAAGGAATGGACTGTTCTCATAGGTAATGAGTTCCTTGTCATTTAAGGTATGTAAGTGGAGACAGGGGAGGGCTTTCTGGAAATGCTGCAGTTGGGATGCTTCTTCTCAGGGGATGGATCAGGAGAGCTTTTAGGTTCATTCTACCTCTAAGATTCCATGATTCTGTGAACTGTGGGTAATCTGAGGCTGGAGAAGCAGGGAAAACCTTACCTCGACTGCGTTTCCTTTCTGTAGCTCTTCAGGATCAGGGGATAAACCAGCAGCATACAGTACTTTGGCTTCTTTCCCCTCAGTCACCTGCTCTGTTGTGGAACTCAGCCAGCCCCCCTGCGCCCTCTGGAGGCCTTTTAAAATATCTCCAACCTCTTGTTGCTTCCTTTCCAGTTTCAATAAGGAGCATCTTCCTCTCAGTGACATCCCTTCAGCCAAAGTACTGAAGTAGTCCCCGTGATATTTGGGCACTGACATCCCTAAAACTCCAGGCCATATAGGGTATGGGGATGCATGCCTGTTTTCTAACTGGTGGGGATGCTAGGACTAGGGGAATTCAACCTGGGAGTTCTGAGATACAGTGGGCTTATGTGGAATGAGTGAACTTGGGCATTTATATGGCGAGACCCAGAGTGTGTTGGGGCAGGGGGGAGAGATTTGACTAAGCTAGCGAATCAGCCCAGGTCAGAAACAGAGTAGGTCAAATCTCTCCTACTGATCAGTAGTGGCATCTGTCTGTGAGTATAATTCCAACCTGGGGGAGATAGGGAGACCTGGCCTTTAAAATGACAACAAGAAAAAACCCCAGACCGTGACCCAGGAAGACAAATGCTCCCAAGAATGATAATTTAGTGAAGAGAAGAGAGAAAGAATCAAGCTTTGGAAACCAGACATAGTGAAAGTCCCAGACAAATCATCCCATCATTGGGCTCTGGATGTTAGATAGGGGTTGGTAAGAGCTCCCCAGCACACACTGATTTTTCCCTGCCCTACTCTGACTTCCTCTGTTCCATTAGGTTTCCCCTACTCATCTCTCTTTCTTTGTGTCTCTGTGTCTGTCTCTGTTTCTGTCTCTCTCTTTCTCTCTGTCTCCCTTTGTCTCTCTGTCTCTGTCTCTCTTTCCCTCCCCCTCCCCTTTCTTGGGAAATTTCAGTCACTCTAGTGAACAGTCAGAAAAATTATCCCAAGAGTTCCATAAACCTTCATATCCTTCCCTTAAGACTAGGGGGTTAGCTAGTGGGGAGGGCATGATAGTGACAAGGGAGAGAGACAGAAGTAACACACTGAGCATGGCCACTGAGTTGCATCTGTTTGTGTTGGGGGAAGGAGAGAATGCATTGGAGGAAGGTGGGAAGGTGGGCAGAGAAAGATCCATGGATAGAGAAGACTGCCCCTAAATTTTACTGAAACATCCCAGTGGGTTTATTCCCCTCTAGATGTTTTCCTGGCTTTGAGATTAACTATCATTCTTTTACCCAAATGGCTCAAGCCGATGTTTTCAAAAGTAACAGCCATTCATTTGCATGGTATTTGCATTTCATTTGAATAAAACTCATTTAATGTCCCCAAATCACTGAGATGTCTCCTAAGCCTTCTTTTTTTCTCTCCTCAGTACCTCTCTCTCTCTGTCTCTCCCCCAACTCTCACCCTTATCCAATCTCACCTCACTCTGAGCTGGTCTAGTTGGATATGAGCCCCCTACAAATGAACTTCTGACTGGGCTCTACTTCCCTGGGCTGGGTCTGTATCACATATGGTCCCAGGAACCCTCCATTTGGCTCCAGCAGGTAGAGAACCTATCCATCAGGAGAAATGGAACCCTCGGAGTGGGCAGGAGGTAACTTCGGTGCCTCAGCAATATAAGGTCTCTCCCTATTCTTGATCTCAGGCTTCGGTTTGAAAGAATCCTTCCTAAGTCTCCCTGGCTGTGAGGGACTGCTATAGGCAGGGTGGGGCCTGCCTACAGCTAAACAGAACTAGCAGGAACAGGAGAGAAGGAGCTGTGTACATTAGCTGCCAAGCCAGTTTATGACACCTCCGGGAGGAAAAGGAAAACAATTAAAGAATTGATAGTTTTGCTTTATTTTGCAACCTGCAGGCATCCAGGGAGATCTTCTGGGGGGAAGAATTGTGTAGACACTCGAGAGAGATGCTCTTTTCCTAGGAACTCTAATGTTGGAAACTGGGATGGAGATGAGCCTGGGAGGAAGGAAAGTAAACAAATCCCTTTGTTGTGCTATCTGGAACAGCACTCCTCTGGCCTCTGCCCAGCCTTTCCCTAACTAGATTAGATTCCTAGCAGGAGTACAGGTGAGGCTCGAGGCTGGAGCCTGTGGCTGCTGCTGCTGCTGCCTCTGCATCCATTCTGTCCCCCTCCCAAGACTTGGAGATCCTTCTTGATCATGTGCAGTCATCCAATCCAATCCTGACTCTTTCCTCTGACCTTATAGACTCATAGAATCACAAAACTGAAAGGGACCTTAGAGGTCATCTAGTTGAAACCGCTCTATTACAGATGAGGACACAGATCCCTCCAGAGCTGAAGTAATTTCCCCAAGGTCATGCAGCTATCTTGGCAGCTAGGTGGCACAGTAGACAGATTGCCCCACTTGAAGCCATGAACACTCATCTTCCTGAATTCACATCTGGCCTCAGACAATAAATAGATGTGTGACTCTAGACAGATCACTCAGCCCTGTTAGCCTCAGTTTCCTCATCTGTAAAATGAGCTGGAGAAGGAAATGGCAAACCATTCCAGTACCTTTGTCAAGAAAATCCCAACTGGGGTCAAGAAGAGTCAGACAATATCTGTGGACCTCCTACCTCCACGAAGGGGTGGGTTAGGGATGTCTTCTCATATTTCTTCATTTGAGTCATGTTTGGTCTTTATGATTATATTACCTTTACTTTTATTTATAATTTTATGACCTTCACCACCACCACCATCACCACCACCACATGCAACTATTAAGTCATTGAACTGGGAGAGGACTTTGTGGCTTCAATCTGGTTCTCTCCCTAGAGGCAGCTGGTGGCACAGTGGTTACAGCACTGAGCCAAGAGTCAAGAAAACTTGAGTTCAAATGAGATAATATTTGTAAAAGCACAGTGCCTGGAACATAGTATATGCTAAATAAATGATTGTTCCCTTTTACCACACCACTCTGCTTATTCATAGTGCCTTGCACACACAATATTCATTGTTTATGTATTGGGAAAATAAAGAGAGAGAGATAAGGTTTATGGTCACAAGCAACTGTGCTTTGCAACTAATTGTATAACCTTACATATAATAATTTATCAAGGAGTTGTGATTTTCGTCAGCATCGTTTAGAAGATAAACTCTAGGGATTTGCCTTAGGATCAGGGAAGTTAACTTTAAGTTACATGTTTATGGTCAACATTGCTAATGAGAGCCAGGGTCCAGATTTGAACCAAGATATTCCAAATCCAGGAATCTACCCATTAGTCCGCACTGCCTGCCTAGAGCACTATGAGAATTTAAACTATTCGTGTGCCTTTTCTGTAGAGAAACAATAACAATGTTAACAACCTCCCTCACACCCCTTAGCAGAGTTCCTGACGTGTAATTGTTATCCAGTAAATACTAGTTGGCTGATTAATTGGTTGATTCGATTGATTGAGGTGAGCTTCTTTCCCGGTCCTATTCATCCAGCCAAGGAAACGTTGCAATAGCCTCCTAATTGGTATCCTTACTTCCAATCCCTCCTCCACATAGTTGCCAAAGTGATTCTCCCTCCTAAAGTGCAGGTATTACCATGTTAGTCACCTAGTCAGTTAACTATAGTGGTTCTCTATTGCCTTTGGAATCAGAGGCGATAGAGAAAAGGCTTCCGTTTGGCGTCTAAGCCCTTCCCAGCCTGGGCCCACCTTTTCAGCCTAATTACACATTACTCTCCTTCCCAAGCTCTACTATCTAGGCAAACTGGCCATCTTTGCTCGCCTATGACATCCATCTTCATGCGTTTTGGTTGGCTATCCCTCCATGCTAGGAATGTGCTTTCTCCTCTCGTCTTCCTATTTCAACTCCAGCTTTCCTTCAAGGCTCAGTTCAAGTGCTATCTTCTATGAGAAACTTTTCCTGATCCCCCCTGTTGCTACTGCTTTTCTCCATCCAAATTACCTTGTATCCATTTTGTATATATTCTGTATACATACGTGTACATGTACACATACATATAGTATGTACTTATCCGTGCATTCACATGGATACGTGGGTATATACACATGTATGTGTACAAATACATGTATATATGTACATGTGAGTGTTTCCCTCAATCGAATATAAGCTTCCTGAGCACAGGGACCCTTTCACTTTTGTCTGGTGCCTAGCACAGTACTCAGCTCGTTGTGGGTGCCAGTTGGTTGGCTGATTGATACTTTGTGTCTGTGTCTACTGAGAAACTTCCTTCCCGTATGGCTGACTTTTCTAAGCCCTGCTTTTGGGGCGGGGTGGGGGACACCACATTGAGGGAGCCTGAGCATTGATGAACAGAGAGGAAGCTTGACTCAATCTTGGGGCTGAGAATGGAGGTGGGAGAGAAGCAGCAGCTTTCCATCAGTGCCCTGTGTTTCTCTGGCACTGGGTGTGAGCAAGCCCCCTCCTCACCTGCCGAGCAAGCCTGCATGGCTGTCAGGCCCTGCTCATTATGTGAGTATAATGGGAGCCGAGTGACACCGAATATCTGTTCTCTCTCCGCTATTACACTTGTCTCTCTCTCTCTTCCTCTCACCGGTGAACTAAGGGGTCTGATTGCCTGTGTGTCGGATCTCTCCATAACAACCAGGCAAACGAGACAATCCTGCTGCTCAGATCTGTTTGGCACCTGCCTCCCAGGAAACCTTGGAAACAGGGCTCCACCTTTCCCTAGCAGCATCTTGGAGGTAGCTTCCAGTGTGGGAAGGCTCACTGCCTGTCTTGGGGATTCCTCTTTTCCTCTCCTGGAGAGAGGTGGTTTCTATTGAATATAACACAATTCATCATGAAGCGATTTGGACTTGCAGTCAGGAAGATCTGGGTTTGAATTATGATTCAGGCACATGCTAGCTAGATGACTTTGGTCAAGTCACATAAACCTCTCTGAGAATCCATTTCTTCATCTATGAAATGGAAGTAATAATAAAAGAGTTATTGTAAGGTTGAAAAACTGTTTCTCTCTTCTTCCCTTTTTCTGGAAGGGTAATTGTGTATCTAAGGAGCAGGGTTCTAGGCAGGGGGCTGACTGAAAAGGAGAAAAATCAAAAGATTAAATATAACTCTTCAGTTTGGGGCTCAAACGCCATCTCTTTCATGTGCCCCCATGAAATCCCCAGTTGTTAATGAATACTTTCTCCTGGGAGAAAAAAATTGACCTTCTTTGTACTAATCATGCTCTTCTTTTAAAAAAAGTCCTGATATATTTTGTTTTTACATCACCTGTCATTCCCAATGTATCTTTCCCCCTGCCCCCTACCAAGAGAGGCATCCCTTCTAACAAAGATTTTAAAAAGAAGGAAAAAGTTAAACAAAATTAACCAACATATAGTAAAAGTCTATAATGATATGCAATGTTGAAAACCTATAGCACCACACCTCTGCAAGGGAGGGGAATGCCTGCTCATAGTCCTTTGATACCACCCTCAGATATTATAATCTCACAGAATTTAATCGATCAGAAGACGTTTATTACTAAGCACCCATGTACCAGGCACTGTGCTAAGCACCAGGGATAAAGAGAAAGGAAAACAAAACAAAAAAAACAGTCCCTGCTCTCAAGGAGCTCACAATCTAATGGGGGAGACAACAGGCAGACAAAGTTATCTTGTTATTATTTTTCATTTATAGTGTTGTTTTCATTGTGTATATTGCTTTCTTGGTTCTGCTTTATTTCACTTTGCGTCACTTTGTAAGGGAGGGACTCTGTGGGACAGAGGCAAGGAGAGAGTGTATTCCAGGCAAGGAGGGGGTGCATTCTGGGCAAGGAGGGAATGCATTCCAGGCAAGGAGGGAGGGCATTCTGGGCAAGGAGGGAATGCATTCCAGGCAAGGAGGGGGTGCATTCCAGGCAAGGAGGGAGGGCATTCTGGGCAAGGAGGGAATGCATTCCAGGCAAGGAGGGGGTGCATTCCAGGCAAGGAGGGAGGGCATTCTGGGCATGGGGTAATGCCAATTGGAAGGCACAGAGATGGGAGAGAGCATGTTGTATGTGAGGGACAGAGAAAAGGCCAGGAGGGGACATAATACCAAGTAAGGAGGGAAAGATAGTTGCAGAGTATTTGACACTATTGACTATCCTCTCCTCTTTGGATTTTTGTGGCCCAGCTCTCCTGATTCTCCTCTTACTGTCTGATGGCTCCTATCAAAAGCTAGAGAGGTATTTAGATTGTGTCCTAGAGGCAATAGGAAGCCCCTGGCATTGATTGAGTAGGGGATTTGCATAGTCAAAGTTTTGCTTAAGGAAATTTACTCTGGTAGCAATTTGAAAGGTGGTTGGAATAGTGAGAGATTTGAGTCAGGGAGACTAATTAGGAAGCGGTTGCAATAATCTAGGTGAGTGGTGATGAAAGCTTTGGGTAGCTTCATGAGTAGAGAGAAGTGGCTGGATGTAAGAGATTGTTTAGAGGTAGAGACAGCAAGATTTGGCAGAGGATATTTGAAAATTATGGCATATGTGAGGCAAGGGAGAGTGAGGATGGAAATTGGAAGCAAATCCCAAGATGGCAGGTCCAGAATGATCTCAGAGAGACCAAAGGCATTCATTCAACAAACATTTATTAAGCACTTACTATGGGAAGAGCATTGTGCCAGGCACAGAGGAAGAAATATATTTGAGTTATAGAACATATAATCTACCTTGAGATAGCCCCAGTGTAGCCATTAGTAGCTAGCACAAGATTCTGAAATTTTCTTTGATCCAGCCTCCATCTGGCCTGGCTACCATGTGACCCTACGGTCATGTTTTGGGAGCAGAGCTGGTGAGAGGCTCCTCAAGCCCTGCCTCCTATTTTCCTCCTAGTTCCTCTTAACCACCACCTTCAGCTGCCAATGCTTTCAGCCACCATGACTTAAACGCTTGCAAGGCTTCAAACAGATTGTTTGCCTCGTGACTCAGATTTCCACCCTGAGAAAATTCACTTGATTATAGGACTGTAGGCATCTTTTCTATACAGTCAATCCAACAATTAAATTCAGAAGTCACACTCACATTTGGTTCCCATCAATTGTAAGGTAAGGGTCATCTCTTTGCAGGGACCTGTTCAGTTTGGCCCCCGGAAGGCAGAACTAGGATCAATGGGGTTGAAGTTGCAAAGAGGCAAATCTGATGTTAAAAACCAAACAAGACTAATGAACAATTAGAGAATCATCCCAAAGTGGACTCTTTTAGGGGCAGCTAGGTGGCGCCATAGTGCACAGAGTACTGGACCTGGAGTCAGGAAGACTCGTTTTCCTGAGTTCAAGCCCTGGGCAAGTCACTTAGCCCTTTTTGCCTCGGTTTTCTCATCTGTAAAATGAGCTGGAGAAGAAAATGACAAACCATTCCAGCATCTTTGCCAAGAAAATCTCATATGTAGTCATGAAAAGTTGGACAAAACTGAAAAATGACTCAAAAAATGTGAAAATTAGGTGTAATTTAATTATTATTTCTCACTGGTCAAGTTTCTGGCAATCCTTTAAATTCCTATAGTACTTTTTGACGGTGGTGGTGGGAAACACTTTATCAAAAATGGGCAGCTAGTTGGTACAGATAGAGTACCTGGCCTGGAGTTAAGAAGACTCCTTTTCCTGAGTTCAAATCTGGCCTCAGATGCTTATTAGCTGTGTGACCCTGGGCAAGTCACTTAACCCTGTTTGCCTCAGTTTCCTTATCTGTAAAATGATCTGAAGAAGGAAATGGCAAAATGCTCCAGTATCTTTCCCAAGAAAACCCCAAATGGGGTCATGAGGCCGACTGAAAAACAATGACAACAAAGCAGAGTGAGCTGCCTCGGTAGGTAGGGGGTTCTCTTTTATAAGCAGTCAAAGAGCCTGGATGACCACTTGTCACATATGTTCTTCTAATGGGAGATTTCTTCAGAGTATGCTTTGGACTTGATGGCCGCTGACTGCTAGGAACTAGATGGTCCTTTCTAACTATAAAATTCTGTATTCCTGGGGCAGTGAGGTGGTGCAGAGAGTAGAGCACTGGCCCTAGAGTCAGGAGGATCTGAATTCAAATGAGACCTCAGACACTTGACACACTTACTAGCTATGTGACCTTGGCAAGTCACTTAACCACAATTGCCCTGCCTTCCCCCCTCCAAAAAGAAAATTCTGTGTTCCTGTGACTTTAGAGCAGGGGTTCTTAACCTAGGGTCTATGAACATGGTTTGCAAAAAAGTATTTTGATACCTATATTTTCAATAGAATTGGTTTGCTTTGTAATCTCTGGCATTCTATTTAGTGCACGTAAAAACATTTTGAAAAAGAATCCATAGATTTTACCAGATTACAGAAGGAGTCTGTGATACTAAAGGGTAAGAACCGTTGGTTTCATGGTATATTTCAAACCTATACTCCCCATTCCCATTTTATAGATGCAGAAGCTGAGGAAGCTAAAGAGGGGAGGCATTAAACCTGAGATCACACAGAGCCAGGACTAGAATGAAAGATAACCAATTCCCAGTGCAATGTTCTTTCCAAAAGAACTTATAGAGTTTGAATACAGATCAAAACATACTATTTTCACTTTACTTTTTTCGTGGCTTTTTTTCTTTTGGTCTGTTTCTTCTTTTACAATATGACTAATATGGAAATATGTTTTACGTGATTGCGCATATATAACCTGTATCAAATCGCTTTCCATCTTAGCGAGTGAGAAAATTTGGAACTCAAAAATTTTAAAATAATAAATGTTAAAAATCGTCTTTACATGTAATTGGAAAAAATAAAATAATATTAATTTTTTTTCTTTCCAAGGTAGTACACCAGTATTTCTCCATAAGGGTCAAAGGAACCATCAGAGTCAAATGGGATTATTAGGGAAAAGTTTCGTGGAGGAGGTGAAGGGTGAGAGGTTACTCTGGTAGAGAGGAAGGAACAGGATGAAGGCAGACATAGCCAACGAGTGCCTAGGGTTGGTTGGCTTCAGGTTGAACCTGGACTGTGGATGCCAACAGGCCAGGGGACCAAGCAGGAGTGTCCCCCTCCCTCACTTGGTATCTCCCCTTGACTTCCAGCAGAGAACTCAAAGAATGGTTGAACCAAGGAGATAACATTACTCGGGCTATGCCCCTGCCTGGCATCCCCTTCCCAAGCATGGGCAGAGGTGAAGTGGGAGAACTCACCTGGGGAGAAGAAAATGAAATAATGGGTGTGAAAGTGCTTTGTTGAGTACTGTGTATGTGTACCTATGATCTTGGTCATTATTCTTGCAATTCCTTCCTTCCTTTCACTTTCTTTGCCATTGGTTCTTGTCCTCTGTCCCTTGGGCGATGAGACAGCTGTCCTAGCCTAGGAAGGTATCAGCTATGAAAAAGACTAGGAAGCTGGGTGGGGAGGGCAGAACTAAGGGAAGATGTCTCCTTTTGTTCTCCCTGCTCTCTTTAATTCTTTCTGCACATTCTACCAAAAATAAAAACTTTTTTGGGGGGGTCAGTGTGTGTGTGGGATATTATGTCTGCAGACCAGGCCAATCTTTGGACACTTCCTGGGGCCAAAATGAGAAAAGAGGACTTTTGTGCCCTGGTGCCTCACAGAGTTTTTGGCCAATGGAATCTGCCCTTTTCTTCTCTTATGGCCTCTGGTCATGAAGGGGATAGATAGAGAAGGAAGAATAGGAGGTGATTTCGTGGCTACTCTGTGGGGCCCAGAATTGCTCCCCACCCCGTGTGCAACACCATAAATCATCAAGTTGTATTGCTCAGCGATTGCCATGGAAACACATTCAGGTTACCAGGGATGCAAGATTCAAACAAGAGTAAAAGATCAAATACTTCTGGCCACTAGAGGAATTCAGGGGTAGGGAGGGAAGAGATTGCTTCTTCCTCCAGCCCCTTCTTTCCTAACCCTCCTTATCCCCTTACAAAGAGACCTTCCATTGTCCTTTACCACCTCTCCACCAGAAACTAAGGTTTTCCACCGTACCCCGACCTCTTTCAACCATAGTCAGACCCCCTCTAAGTCATTTCTCCAAAGAGAGCCCTTTTGAGACCCTGTGTTAACCTGCATCTTTTTACCTGACTTAGGATCTGGCTTTATCTTCAGCAAAAATGATTTCCTTTTACTGCCCTTCTTGAATATGATCAGCAGGGCCTCCAGATGACTCTTCCTCGGAGGGAGGCACATGTAAAAGGTACAAAATTATGGTAATTCTGAATTTAAAAGGAAAGTCAATTTTATATGCCAAGAACTGGTACCCATCTTAGGAACTGAACAGAACTCATCAGCCACTTGGGTTGGTGTCCCTGGACACATTGGAACATAGACTTGGAGTTGGAAGGTACCCCTGAGGCTATTGAGTTCAGCCCCCTGCCTTTTACAGATGGAAAATCTGAGCCCCAGGGATGATAAGTGGCTTGGATGAGATCACAGAGCTAGAAGGAAAAAACCAGACTCAGATTTCAATCCTCTAACTCCATTTGTTCAGTCATTTCAGTTGGGTCCAACTCTTTGTGACCCCATTTGGGGTTTTCTTGGCAAAGAGACTGGAGTGGTTCACCACTTCCTTCTCCAGATCATTTTACAGATGAGGAAACTGAGGCAAACAGGGTTAAGTGACTTGCTCAGGGTCACACAGCTAGTAAGTGTCTGAGGTCAGATTTGAACTTAGGTCTTCCTGACTCTAGGCCTAGCACTCTATCCACTGCATCACTTATCTGACTCCATATCCAGTGCTTTTCTCACTATACTCTGCTGCTTCCTGGTTGTAGCAACTTCTCTGTAACTCTGCCTCTCTCTCAGCAGCTCTAAAATTTATATAAATATATTCCTAATAACCAAGTAGTATTTGTTTAAAATAAATTAACTCTCTCTCCCAGGTAGCTGGGAAAAGAGCTAGTTAAGCAGAATTTAGAAGGTATAATTTAAAGGCCTTTGGCAAACCTGTGCGTCATGGCTGGGGACGGGTGTAAATCTCAACCAGTGTGCCAGCCACCTGACTCATGGCTCCAGCTCACAGTCTTAAATTGACTGGAAGAGCTGGACAGGACCAAAGAGTCTTTGGGTAACAGATTTAGAAATGGGCTGGAACTTAGAATTGAAGGAGGAGGATGATGATGATGATGATGATGATGGTGACGATGGTAATAGCTAGCCTTTATAGAGACCTTTAAGGTTTGCTTTATGAGTATTATGCCATTTTGTCCTGGGTGATAGGTGTTATTATCAAACCCATTTTCCAGATGAAGAAACCGAGGCAGACAGAATTAAATGATTTATCTGTGGTCACACAGCTAGTGTCTGAAACGAGATTTAATCTCAGGTCTTCCTGACTCAAGGTCTAGTGCTCTATCCACTGGGCCACCTACATACCTAGGATCGTAGGATCCTACCTCCAGACCTGGAAGGGACCTTAGAAGACATCTAATTGAACAGCCTCATTTCACACAGAAGGAAACAGGTTCAGTGACTTGCCCAGGGTCATTCAGCTAGTAAATAAAAGAAGTGGGATTTGAACCTAAGGCCTCTGACTCCAGACCCATTTCTCTTTCCACTGTGTCATATTGCCTCCCTAATCGTTTAATCCTCTCATTTTTACAAATGGGAAAACTGAGGCCCAGAGAGGAGAATAGATTTTCCCAAGATCACAAAGTAGATTAGTGACAGAATCTAGACTGAAAGGATTGAAAACAAAATCTCTTGATTCCTAGTCTGCTACTTTTTCATGCTGGGTTAAGTCAAACAAACAAACAAAGGCTAAATTGATTAATAGATGACTCGAATGATCATCAAATATAGAAGAATCTAGACTTTCTTCAGGTGAGCACTCCCAGTATGGGAACTCCTTCCACCAAAAATATTAAGAAACAAAAACTGCCTTTGACTTAGGAGGTGACTCCTAGAGCACATACTTGGGAGGGGAGTCCCAGGGCACATACAGCTTAAGTGACTTGCTTAGACTCACAGAGCTAGGAAGTTTTACAGGCAAAGATCGAACCAAAGTCTGCCAAACTTAGGCCTACCGCTCAATCTACTGTGGCATGATACCTCCATAGAGTAATAACAACTTAGAGTTACATGGTACCTTCTGGTTTATAAACTATTTTTGTATCCATTCTTCCACTTATGCTTTATACCAATCCTGTGTAGCAGGTAGTGCTGTCTTATTTTACTGGTGAAGAAACTAAAGATCTCAGAAATACAGTGACTTGCCCAAGGTCACTCAGAGAGGAAGGGGCCAAAGAGGAATCAAACCTGAGAATTTGTCCAGGGCTTTTCCCACCATGCCCACTATATGCCACTATATGCTCTCAAATTCTTACTATTAGATTCCCTGCAAAGGAACTTCATAATCTCATAGATGTTTCAATCTGTCTCCAGTTGACATCTGTACTCCAAATTCTATAGAAGGTAAGTTTGTTATCAATGTGCTTCTTCTTCCAGGTGCTGGTGGCAGTGCTCACTGGAGGTCATGATGGGCCATTCCTGGGTGACTGGGCCCATTCCAGGCTTAGGCTGTAGAAGGGAAAGAGGTAAATTGTCACTCCTAGTGAGGACTGGGCCCCTTCCTCTCCAGCCAGCCCAGGACTTAGCAGTGGCCAGGAGGGCTGAGCAGCTCCTAGCCCAGACTGTGGGTATAAGCAAATCCTTTCTTGTCTATCTGATCCAGCCAGCCGATCAATATGGATTCCTTCAGCAGTCCTGGGCTACAGCAGTCTGATTAGCTGTCCCTTTCATCCAGCCAGATTTTCCTTATCTGGTGCCATTGTTGGGCCCAAGTACATCCCTGCTTTGCAACATGACCTTCTCAGTGGGAGGGGTGAGGAGCCCCATTGTATGGGGCACCAGGATGACAGCCAGACAGTCGTAATAATAGTTTCCACTTATATAATGCTTTAAGGTTTGCAAAGTATTTTACATGCGTTGTTGCTGTTTTGATCCTCACCTCTCTTCTGGGAAGAAAATGCTATTTTTATCCCTATTTTACATACGAAGCCACTGAGACTCAGAGAGACTAATTGATTTGCCCAGGGTCATTCGGTTATTTGGTATCAGAGGCAGGATTCCAACTTTGATTTTCCCTAGAGGCAGCATGTTGTGGTTATTCAGTCATTTCAGTTGTGTCCAACTCTTCATGACCCTATTTGGGGTTTTCTTGGCAGAGACACTGGAGTGGTTTGCCATTTCCTTCTCCATCTCATTTTACAGATAATGAAAGTGAGGCAAACAAGGTTAAGTGACTTGCCCAGGGTCACACAGCCAGTAAGTGTCTGAGTCTGGATTTGAACTTGGGTCTTCTTGACTCTAGGCCCAGCACTATCTAGCTACTTCTGGAGGCAAGGTGGTACAATGGATAAATTAATGGCTCTGGGATTGAAGGATTTGTGTTCATACCTTACCTCTGCTTACCTGTGTTATCCTGGGCAAATACCTTAACCTTCCTAGGCCCCCTATTTCTCACCTGTAAAATAAAGGGCTTGAATTAGATGACCCTTAAGGTCTCTTCCAGCCATGGATTCTTTGGGGGACTCCTCCAACTTGCCTGGTAGCTCCTCTTCCTCCTCCGTATTACGAGATCACGAGTCATTTATGAAGTCTTTGTTGCTATTGCAAGGTCAGCAGGGCAAGCAATAGGATGAATAAATGCATTTAAAGAGCGCAGAGTCCAAGGCAGTAATGGAGGCCAGCTGCAATTGTTTACCTTGGGTACTTGCATATTTTAACACCCTCCAATCTCCCCAGTGTCTCTCTTCTCTTCCTTCTCTCCTGATGCTGCTTTAATGAGAGTTTATATTATCCTGCGATGGTGTGTAAGTCTATTTACAACCTGAGTGTCTTTGGTGTATGTGAGAGATGCTCCAGCCCCAGATTAGTTAAATTGGAAATAAATTGGTTGTTAAATAAAAACCCTCTCCGGAATGTGACAGTGATGAATGAGGGATTCTGCTGGGACAAGGAGAGGTGGTGCCCACATTGAAACAACAGGCATGAGCTGCACCCAGGAGGAACTTGAGTGGGATGGAGGGTTCCCTTCTGGTGCAAGGATGAGGAAGGGGGTCCCAGTGCCATGGTGGAGGGAGCGGCAAAGGAATTAGCAGGTTTGAGACCACCGGACAAGAATTACAGAGAAACAGCCCAGTGGGAGACAATGTAGTGTAGTGGGAAAAGCATCATTGCTGGAGTCAGAGAACCTGGGCCCTAAATAACTGAGATGTATCTCCCAGATCTAAGTTAATGATGCTAGCACATGGTCACACTCCAGTCTGGAATAAGGAGGAGCGAATTTGAGTGCCTCCCTGCTCCCTTACTCTCTAGCTATAACCAATGTGACTATGAACTTCAACTATGCGGACCTGTTTCCTCATCTGTAAATTGGAGATATTAATATTTGCGTTATTTGCCTCACAGGATTTTCCTGAGGCAAGGGTTTTTATAAACTGGAAAGTGCAATATGAATGTAAACTATCAGTCAATTAATCAATGAGCATTTATTAATTATCTACTATTTTCCAGGCACTGTGCATAGGGGTTACAAATACCTAAGTAAGATAGTCCCTGCCCTTAATGAGCTATGTCTTTCTAGGAGTAGGGTGGTTTGTAGAGAAGTAAATACAAGATATTTTTTAAAATTTGTACAGTAATTTAGAAGGGTATAAACAAGTGGAAGACTAAGGAGATGGAACTTGATGGAAGGCCTTAAGGGCTCTTGGGTTCCAAGAGAAAGAGATGAAGAACAAGAACGTTCCAGGGAAGGACAGTACATGGAGGTACAAAGGTGGCATATTCCATATGAGAAAGAGCAGGCAGTTCAGCTGGGCTGAAATGTAGAATGTGTGAGGGGATATAATACATAATCACCCAGAGGAAGCCAGAGTTCAGTTGTCAAGGGCTTGAAATAAATATCAAACAATAGACTCAATTTCACCTTAGAGGCAATGGGGTTTCACCAGGGCTTTTTGAGTAGGAGAGTCCCATGGTTAGACTTGTGCTTTGGATATATCAATTTGGCAGCTGGGTGGAGGATAGGTTGGAGAGGGGAGAGGCTGGATACAGGGGAGACCTATTATGAGGCTACTGCAACAATCTAGGTAGGTGTGTGGGGGAAATAGCTCCAACTAGCTCCTGACCTGATTGTTACATTTTCAGTGTAAGCATTTATACCTTGGAAATCAGCAAACACTCCAAATCAGGGCTTGATGCATTGTTTTGTTAATTGTCTAGACTTAAGAAAATGATGGATAAAATGTTAATAAAGCAAATTAAATTTAAAAGTTGTTGTGAGTACATTTTTTTCCAGAGAGCTAGTTGTTAAACATTTACCAACATACCCCTAAATGTAGGTGAGAGGTGATAAGAGCCTGACCTGAGATGGTAATGATGTGAGTGGAGAAAAGGGGCCAGAGATGAGAGATGTTTTGGAGGTAGAATGGGTAAAGATCGACAATTGATTGGGAGTGAGTGAAGAAAAGCCAAAGACGACTCTTAATTGGTATCACCAGTCTTGGGGGCATAGGTATTTGTGAATCTGGGTTACTAGAAGAATGGTGGTGCCATTGATACATTCTCAACTGAAATACAAAGATGTGTTGGTTTGGAAGGAATAAAAATGAGTTCTTTTGGGATACGTTGAGTTTGAATTGCTTCTGGAACAGCCCAGTGGAAATATTCAGCAGGCAGCTGGAGGTGTAGGACTGGAGCTCAAGAGAGAGAAGAGGGATAAATATCATCATAATCATCACCAGCATCGTCATTATAATCATCATTATCACCATCGTCACCATCATTGCCATCATCATTATCACCCCCACCATCACCACCACCATTACCACCACCACCACCACCACCACCACCATCATCATCATTGCCATCCTCATTATCACCACCACCATCATCACAATCATCACTCTATCACCCTTTGATTCACTCAGATTGGTAATCTTGTAGTTACCCTTGACTCTTCACCCTCTCTCACTGTCTCAATTCACTAACAACTGGGAAGGACTTGTAACTGAAATGGCCTTGTATAGGAGGTAATACTTGAGGCAAGTTAGGGGGACAGAATGTTATCCATGAGGAATAGCAATAAACAGGTCACACAGAATCTATTAGTAGAAGTTACCAAAAATTAGTCTAAAAAGATAGGTTGGAACTGGTCCTATTATCTCTTGAGAGTTGGTTGTTAAATTTTCAGCATGAGTACTTACACCTTGGAAAACAGCAAATGTCCTAAACTGGGTTTTGAGTTTTTTTTTATTGATTCTAGACTTTGCAAAGTAATGGAGAAAATGTTAATAATACAATTTAAACTTTAAAGTATATCTGTACAATTTTTCAGATAACTGGTTGTTAAATATTTACTAGCACACGTTGGGTTGGACCCAAGTTGTGAATGGCTTTAACCCACACAGAGAACTTCGAATTTAACCCTAGAGGAAATAAAGAGCCCCTGAGGCATTTTGAATGGAGGTATGACTTGGTTCAAATTTTGCTTAAGGAATAACAACTTGTGTGTGGAGGAAGGCTTAAGAGTAGAGGGAGGGGAGGGGAGAGGCTTTCATGCAGTTGACTTCCAGGTTACAATCTCCAGGTCTGACCTCTCTTCTGAACTCCATATGCAAGGGTTCATAGAACATCTCCACTAAGAGGTCCCATCAAGATCCCGTTATCATAGGATCTAGAGCTGGAAGAGACTTTTTTCTAGTCCAAATTCCTTATGTTACTGGTGGGGAAACAGAGGTCTAGAAAGCTGAAATTACTCACTCAAGGCCACACATTTATATGGGAGTCATGTACCATGGCAAGGCAGGGTTTCTTAACCTCAGGTCTTGGGACTGGCATTTAAAAAAGTTGTAACTATATATCAATATGATTGATTTCCTTTGTAATCCTATGTATTTCATGTTATGTTTTTAGAAACATGATTCTGAGGAGGGCTCCATGTTGTTCATCCTTTGTTTTCAAAGAGGACCAATGGCATTGCAGGGTGATAGCTTGACTTATCCTTGAATAGGATTTAAGTGAGGCAGAGCTGCACAAAGCTGTCAGTTTCACTCTCTCTTCTAGAGTCATCAAAGTCCAGTGGCAAGACAAAAGTCAAGATGACCACTGATGACCTGGGATGTGGTGGATGACCTTGATGTCTTTGATGTCAGACTAAGCTCTAAGGGTTCCATAGCTCCTGCTCCATTCACTCTCATGGCCACTGAAAAAAAATAATTATTCTCATCTGCCCATTCCACCAGGGGGAGTCTTCACATGCTTGGGGTAGACATTGCCCCAATTCACCATCGGGTTTGAGACCTGTCAGTTACCATCAACCTGGTGTTAGGATTCACTAGACTGCCAGAAGTGTCTATGACACAGAATAGGTTGAGAACCTCTGGATTATGTATAATTCCTGATCCCCTGTTCTCTCTAATACACCTGTACTTCTCCTCAAATGTAATAGTCACTATTCTACTGGTGGCTACAAGGGAGTCAGATGTCTTGCTCTAGGCATGCTTGAGAACTGTCCAACTTTCAGGGCATCCATCTAGAAAGGCTATGTTGGTTGGGGGAGGTGGGATTGGACAAGATAACCTGTGGAGTTTCTTACCAGGCCTGAAGGGGGTCTATGATGATTATGCCAATCCACTTTTCATCTGTACCGAAGCCTCCACTTTATATCCATCGGAAGAAGCTCCTTGAAGGATTATTTCATTTTTGAGATTCCCCAGTGGCTAGCACGCAGTAGGTGTTTCATAAATGTTTGATTGATTGAAGCTTACTGAGCTCCACAGGTAAGAGACTAAAGAATGGTGTGGATGTAAATATTTCCTAGTTTATGCTGCCTTCTCTGGTACTTGACCCTAGCAGCTCAAAATGGGAAAAAGACCTATGCTGCACGACCAGGGGAATCTATGGGGGTTCTGCCTACAGGTTCACCTCCTTCCTTTCCTTTTCATCAAAGCAAAAAAGACTAAAAGGCAGCCCAGGGGAGGAAGTATTGTTCTGCAGGGAATAAAAGCCTCTCCCTTGAAAGGTGACAAATTCCTTACTAATTATGCAATTATTTTATTCTGCAGCCCTTATGAAAACACACACACATACACCACTCAAAGCCTAAAAGGGAGGCGGCAGCCAGGATTTATCCAATTTAATAAATCCTCTGGATCCAGCAATTATTGCCTTGATGCCTCTTAATGCCAGACAGCTGGAGGGTGCGGCTGCTGATCTCTCCCTGGGTGAATGGCAGGAAGGGGCCAGGCCCATGGGGGAGGTGTGGGTAGGGTAGGGTAGGGATGAACTTACCCTTTCTCCCCACACCATGCCACACTTCACATACATTGATCCCCTTTGATCTGAACAAGTCTGTGATATGGGTGCTATTATTAACTTCATTTCACAAAATGAAGAAACTGAGGCTCATAGAGGTCCATTGCCCAGTAACATAGATTTTCGGTGCCAGAGGTAGGATTTTGAATCCAGATTTTCTTGAATCCTTCTGACACCCCTGCAACTGAAGAGACTGAGAATGAATGGAAACTGACAGATCCCAAGGGAGAAAAGCAGGGGCTGGGGCCCAGAGGAGGGTGGATTAGGGGTCTGGGGTCTGGACTAAATTATGAGCAGGTGAAATCTGACATTAGCATTTCCTTTTGCAGGTCCCTTCCTTCACCCCTGTCTCCTAACCTGTACCTGGTTCTAGAAAGGCCTGGTTCTTAGCTTATAATAACCTGTTCTCACCCCATCCCGTCCCAATGGGTTAGCTGATGAAAACTGAATGCATTGTTTTTAAGCATGTTTGTATTTTCCTAAAGGAACTGTAGACTTTCAGAATTTCAGTGTTGGGTCCAGATACCCAGTGCTGTGTTAACCTCACACCAGATTATAAATGACTTCAAATATTCTACTCTATTGTCTTGTGGAGGTGGCAGGATAAACCCAGAGTGGTTAATCAGGAGCTAACTGTGTTTCTTCTGGGAGGTGGGATCAGTTAATCATTCAATAAACATTTATTAAGTGCCTACTATGGGCCAGGCACTGTGCTAAGTGCTGGGAATACAAATAAGAAAAAGAAAGACTCTCCCTATTCTCAAGTTCAGGGTTGGGGAATCTGTGGCCTCAAGGACACATGTGGCCTTCTAAGTCCTTGGGTGTGGCCTTTTGACTGAGTCCAAGTTTTATAGAACAAATCCTTTTATTAAGGGGATTTGTTCTGTGAAGTTTGGATTCAGTCAAAAGGCTGCACTTGAGGTTCTAGAGGGCCACATGTGGCCTCAAGGCCACAGGTTCCCCACCCCTGCCCAAGTTATTTATAATCTAGTGGGAGATGACACACAAAAAGAAGCTGAAAAGGGTAGGAGGGACCCACAAGGGAGTAGCCGGTGCAGGTGTTCGGAAGCTGAAACCAAGCAGAGCTACTGACAGAAAACGAAGTCTTGGGTGGAAAGTTCTGGAGCCTTGATGGAGGAAGGCTTTGGGAGGAGGTTTGTGGTCTGCCCTCCCAGCCCTCTAATCAGAGGGAGTGCTAAGAAGTGCTGAGTATCAGAAGCTGAGTCAATCTGCATGATAAGGAGATTTCTAGTGATGAGCTTATCCTAGAGGAGGCATGGTGTCAAAACTGAGCAGAGCCGCTGATGATGGAAATGAAGAGGGAACCACCTGAACTACAGGTGATAAGTAATTCAGAGTATGATTGTTGAGAGTGTTGCTGCTTGATCTGACTTCTTGGCATTTTCCTTGCAGTCTCCTTTTTGATATTTTTTATTCTGGCTTATTTTTAGAGCATGCTTAGTAGAAATGGGGGCTCATAAGCTGTGTCCTGAGAAAGAATGATCCCATGGATCTGAGAATAGCCAACAGGGGTGTGTTGGTAAGCAAAATGGGTTCTTAGCACTTAGTTCAACAAGTGCCCTTGAAAAGTTTGGTTTGTTTCCTTTGAGTAATTCAGTGTATTTCATTGAGCCTTACTAGGTGCTAAGCCCCAGGCCCAAACCCCTATTAGGTGTAAAACCTATGTGGGTATGGATTGGTAACTAAGGTGGGGCCCAAGGTGGGGCTAACTCAGGGGAGGGCCTAGTTTACTAATGAGTTGAGTGATAGGTTTGGGACATCAGAGGCTCTTAGACTGTGTGGGTTTAAGTCACCTCTTTGTGACGATTTTAGGTCACGTGGGTGAGTTGCATGTGTGACTCACACCTGACACTGCAAAAGATATAAAACCAGGGGTTGGCCTTCTTTTCTTTGGAGCTCTTACCCACAGCAGTGGTGTCGCACGTGACTCTGGGCCAGCCTTTGTTCTGAGCTCCCGGGCTGAACCTAGATGTTGGTAACTATGAATTGTATTGGGTCTGTCTGTTGATGTTTGTAATTTGTATTTTGCTCTAAAGTTCAGTGTGCTGGCTTTTCCCCCTGAACTAAGTGAATGATATTTGTGTACTGAATTAAAGTAAGCTTGCCAACGCCTTAACCTTGCTTTCCTTAGTTAAGCAGATCAAAAGAACCTGTGCTTTTGCAGCATGCTGGTAGTGTTCTTGTTGTTGGGCTTTCACCCCCACAATAGCTGCTAACCGGATTGTTGAAACAAGGGGCCATATTAGAGGGTCTCATGCAGCACATTGATACACATACCATATTTAGTCAGCTATCAGTGATCCATGTTAATGTACAGGAGCAGTGGTGTAGATTGGTCATTTGCAACATGGAGACCTTGGACCTCTGGGAGACCTTGGAGCTATTGCAAGGTATTCAAGAATGCTTGTGCTATGTACAATAAATACTGTCATTTTTAGATCGAGCAAAATATAGTGTGAATATACTGCTATTGTATATGTGTTGGTGGACAGGGGTTTCTGAAATTTTTTAATGTTAAAAAAGGATCCTAATACTTAAAAAAAAGTTGGGAGTCACTTGTGTAGATCATTTATAGCTGTTTGAGGACCTCGAAGATCATTTAATCTTACTCCTCTAATTTGAGTTCTGGAGTAAAGAGTAGAATATTTTAACCTAGGCCCTGTTGCCAGAGCCAGCACCCCAGTGCCATGATGACTCTAGATAGTGAATAATCTGAGAGTCAGTAATATTTGATTTTAGAATGCACTGTAAGTTTTGGTTTTTAGGGGTGAGGGCGACCTGATTCGTTTTAGGAACTATTTGGCTAAGGCTGTTATTGGCATCAACCTATCAGTCAATCAGTCATCAGGTATTTTGTTGTTGTAGTTGTTTCAGTGATGTCTGACTTTTCATGACCCTATTTGGGACTTTCTTGGCAAAGACACTGGAGTGAGCTGCCATTTGCTTCTCTAGTACATTTTACAGATGAGGAAACTTAGGCAAACAGAGGGTAAGTGACTTACCTAGGATCACATAGCTAGTAAGTGTCTGAGGCTCGATTTGAACTCACAAAAGTGAGTTATCCTAGTTCCAAGCCCAGTGTTCTATCCACTGAGTCATCTAGCTGCTGCCATCAAGTGTTTCTTAGGTATCTGATCTATAGCCAACACTATGCTTGATACTGGATATGGGGATGGAAGGGCTTAGATAGAGAAGAAGTATTACATTATTCCTCTCCTCAAGAAGCTTGTAAACTTTTCCAGAGAGACAGGAATAATATGCTTGAAATATTAAACAACAATTTGAAGTAGTTTTAGAAGAAGCATGAGAGTAACTAAAGGGCCAGGTTAGCCTTAAAGTCAGAAAGACCTGAGTTCAAACCTTGCTTGTGATGCATGCTGGTTGAATGGCCATGGGAAACTCATTTAACCTCTCAGTGCTCCCTAGGCACTTAGCTCCCTAAGACTATTTTACAGAAAAAGTTGCTAGTCTATATTGATCATGGAATTTCCTCATGCCGAAGAAATCATAGGTCTGGGCAATGTACTTCCTTCCCTCCACCCCACTCCACCCCCCAAATAATGAAGCCATCTATGGTTTAAGCATCCAATGAGTTTTTCAGACAATAAATTCTGCAGAAGTTCAGTTTGGGAAGGTTTTGTTAAGTAGACCTTGAAGGGCAGGTAGGGAGAAGGGGTGAGGTAATTCCAAATGGGCAGTATAGGGAAGTAGGCAAAGAACAGTAACAGGGAATAACTGGCCTGGGATGCAAAATTAACCATAGAAAAAAGGAGTTGATATTTCCATTGTATTTCATGCTGATCAAGACAGTCTATACTAGAATATTGCATTCAGCATGGGTGCCATTTTCTAGAAGCAATGTTGACAATTTAGAGCATGTCCACAGAGGCGTGATCGGTATAGTGAAGGGATTTGAAATCAAATAAGTTGAAAAATGGATGAAAGAATGGGGAATGTGCCATTCAATCAACCAGCATTTATTAAGTGCTTAATGTATACCAGGTTCTGTGCTAAGCATTGTGGATGCAAAGAAAAAAAAAGAAAATTCATCTGGAGAAAATATTTGAGCGGGTATAGAAGGAAAATGAGTTGTCTTAAAGTATTTGGAAAAAGTTTTCTGTGAAATACACTTGTTCTATATTGTCCCAAAAGCAGAACTAGGGGCCATGAGTTGATGTTACCTGGGTAGGGGCAAACTTTGGCTCCACATGGAAGACCTTCCCAGCAATTAGAATTGTCCTAAGGTAGAATGAGCCACCTCCTGTTGTAGTGAGTTCCCCATCATTGAAAGGACCCATATGTACAAAAATATTTATAGCAGCTCTTTTTGTAGTAGCAAAGAATTGGAAATCAAGGGGATGCCCATCAATTGGGGAATGGCTGAACAAATTGTGGTATGTGAAGGTAATGGAATACTATTGTGCTATAAGCAATGGGGAAGATACGGACTTCATAATAACCTGGAAAAACCTACACGAGATAATGCTGAGTGAACGGAGCAGAACCAGGAGAACATTATATACGACCACAGATATATGGATTCTGTGATGACTAACCCTGATAGACTTGGCTCTTCTCAGCAATACAAGGTGCAAAGACAACTCCAAAGGACTCATGAGGGAGAGAGCTATCTACAGCCAGAGAAAGAACTATGGATTCTGAATGCAGATTGAGGCACAATGTATGCTCTCCTTTTTTTTCCCTTTGTTTTTTTTTTCTCTTTTGTTTTTGTTTTTTTTTTTTTTGGTTCTGTTTCTTCTTTCTCATGATTCATTCCATTGGTCATAATTTTTCTTTCCAACTTGACTGCTGTGTAAATAAGTTCAATGTGAAGTTATATGTAGAAGATATATCGGATTCCATGCAGTCTTGGGGAAGGAGGGGGGAGGGGGGGAAGAATATCTGGAAGCCCAAATTATGTGGAACTGAGTGTTGTAAACTAAAAATAAAAAATCTTAATTATAAAAAAGAAAGTCTTCAAGAGGCTAGATAATCATTTGCCAGTGTCCTGGTTCAGGTGGGGGACTTCCAGCTCTGAGATTTTGTGGTTCTATAATAGAATCCACAAAAAGTACTTGACTACATTTATATAACAGCATATATAACAGTATACTTTTATGAATCAAATAGCAGGCCTTATGCGTACGTGGGCGTGCATATACTGGGATGTACACATGCCCTAATGCGCAATTATCTTCTTGTTTTTGAGCACCTGGTACAGATCTGTCACCTGGTCCCTACGTAAACACCTCTCTGTGTCATAGCCTCATTGCACCAGGCCTTTCGCTATGTCCTCTCTCTCTCTCTCTCTCTCTCTCTCTCTTTCTCTCTCTCTCTCTCTCTCTCTCTCTCTCTCTCTCTCTCTCTCTCTCTCTCTCTCTCTCTCTCTCTCTCTCTCTCTCTCTCTCCCTCTCTAGAACACAGCCTCCTCTGTGCTGACCAGCTCTGGCCTTTTCTCTCATCGCATATCAGGCTCAGCTTGATCAGACCTGACACCTTCCAATACTAGGGTCAGAGGAGGTGATTGTGTGAGACAGGGGCACCAAAGGGGGTCAGTAGTCACAGTGCCAAGAGGTTCTGGCCTAGCTGAGCTGGGGTCCCTGAGGGCCAAGGGGGCAGTCTCTGGGGCTTGGCCTCTCCCACCCAATCTAAAGCTCTGTGATGGAGATGATTAGGAGGCAGGGCTCAGGCTGTTGTCAGGGAAATGAGGATAGATTTGTATTGTTTCAGAGCCAGAGATGTGAGAGAGTGATGACATGCCACTAGACACTCTGTAGCTGGGCTGCTTGGCAGAGCTGTGGACAGGGCAGACACCAGACAAGGTTATGAAGACTGGGAAGCTTATTTGCAGTCCCTCATCTCTTCTAGGTCTAGGGCACCTCCCAAAGAAGACCTTTGGTAACTTTCCAGGTCCCGTGGCTTTAGATAAAATTCTCTTTCTCCTACACAACTCTAATCCTTTAACTTCACATACCCTGCCTCCCCTGTGGTAGAACCTGATGAACAGGGCTCTCAGCCCACGGCAAGTTGAGAAGGGACAGATTTTCATTTGTTTCATTGTTGAACTTATAGAACTGGAGAAATAGTCATTTTAAACTCTTTGGGGTCCTCCATCAGTCACCTAGTAGTTTATCCCTTTGCTTCCTAGGCCCTGGAGACAAGAGAATGCCCTTTCATCCTAATCATAATGCCCTGGAAAGAATGTTGGGTTTGGAATCACAGCCTGTGTCATACCCTACCTATGTGACCTTAAGTAAATCACTTAACCCTTCTGGGCCTTTGTGGGATGGGACAAGATAGCTTCCAAGTTTCCTTTCTGGGTCCATATCTGTATGCTATAATTCTCTACTCTAATAAAGTCAGATATGGAGCAGGGAGGGGAAGGTGCCAGGACTCAGAGTTGGGAAGAGATGTTAGAAATGGTCTAGGCAGGTTGGAAGTCTAGAAGAAGCCCTTAGGAATAGTAGAGGGTCACAAGGGCTGCCAACCAGTAAGACCCACTAGATCTAACTATGTTTTTCCCTTTAAATTTTAGCAATACATTTTTGTGATAGAATTTAAGTGCTTGATTTAATGGCAAAGTGCCAATACAGGCATGTCTTAGATGGGGACAATGATTGGTTACTTGATTTATGGGAAATGATTTGGGTTTAAATGTTTATTGGAATCAAGTTCTCTTTTTAGGTGATATATACATTTTTATGAAAATTCATATCTTAGTATCTTCTCAATTGCTCCCTCTTGAAAGTTTTACATTTTCTGTAGTTGGGACATTATCTTCTAATGCTGTTGTTGAGTAACACTGTATGCTCTTTATTGGTTTTCTATCTATATCTTCCCATCAGATCAGGTACTGTCAAGCATGAGAAGTTTTAAGTTTGTGAGTACCAGGGTGTCTTTAGGCATCTCAGTTGACCTTAGTGTGATTATGTTTAGAAATTTTGTAGGCTGCCAGTGCTATTTTTCATACAGGAGTAGTAGAGGCAGGACAGTGTCATGGCAAGAACACTAAAGCAGAAACCCTGAGGGCTAGTCATTGACACCAACTCACTCTGCAGTCTGTGAATTAGGGCGAATAGAGACCTAGAATAGAGCCAGAGAATGTTGGAGTTGTAAGAGGCTTCCAAGATTGACTAATCAAATTCCTTTATTTAAGAGAGAAGGAAACCAACTGATCCTCATAGAGGGAAAGGGGAAGGAGAAGGGAACATGCATTTATTAAGCACCTACTATGTGCCAGACATTGTGCCAATTGCTTTGCAAATATTATCTCATTTAACAGAAGTTAAATTAGTAGTCCAAGGTATGCAGTGTACAGTCGACAGTAGTACAAGGTCTACAGTCTACAGTAGCTGAGCCAGAAGAACAACAAACATTTATTAAGCACCTGCTTTGTATAGAACATTATGCTCAAGTGCTGGGACAGGATGGGGTGAGGGAAGGAGGCTGGAAATTTGAAATCTAGACAAGATAGGAATTAAATGTACAGTGTGGTGTGATAGTGTAATGGACTTGGAATCAGGAAGATGTGTGTTCAAATCCCATTTTTGACACTTGATATGTTTCCATGGTCAAAATCACTCTCAGTCTCAGCTTTTTTATCTGCCAGATAGAGATAGTAGTTTGGCCTATCTCACTAGATTGCGGTGGGTTTCAGAAAAGATAAAATATGAAAAGTAGTTTATACCATACATACATTGTTACTGGTAGCAATACAGGGATGAGAGCTGCTCAATATAGGTAACTACAATAAAAATACCCTATTGAAGCAATTGATTTGGTCTCACTCTCCCATGTACTTTCCCTTAGTGTTCCTGGGGTACCCCTCGGGGGCTATCTTTTCTCTAATGTGATCAATTCAATCACCTTGACTGGTATTTTCCCCCCACTGTTAACTGCCAGTGATCAACACCCCAGTTACATTTAACCAATTAACATCAATTAGGTTTTCTAAAGAGATATTTACTTTGAAGATAGAGTGAGCACAGAAATATAAACATCTCTCCCCAACACCTGGGAGGCACAGGCTCCCCCTATGCCAGCTCAGTCCCTGGGGAAAGTGAGCTCAGACTTAACTTAGTTTCTACAAGCTACCAAGTTCACTTCCCAATATGCATAGCTACTGGATGAGTCTGCATTTCAATCACTGTTTGTCTGGGTCTCCAAAGGTCATTCCTTGAGGCATTGATGCTAGACTGGCTAAACCATAAAATCAGCACATATTTTGCTTAGTACATCCTAGAGGCTTGCTCACCTGACCGTTCAAAGCTCATAAAGACATAGCCATCTCCAATCTCAATCCCTTCAGAGCAGGAAAGGGTGAACATAACAGGGACAGATGCAATAATAGAGCCATGTGCTTCATGTCATCTCTGGATAAGACAAGCCTTGAGGCACTCCCCCCCCTCACCCAACTCGGAGTCAATGAGCAACTTGTCTTCCTTCACCAGTGCCAGAAAATCTGGGCAGATCCTTTATTAAGAGCCTAGGGACCCCACCCTCCTACCTGTTCTGGCTCTATTGCTTGTCAAAGAGGCTCCTCTTCATCATGTGGCCAGCACACTAGGACCAGTCATAGAATTTCTGCATATTTTCCGAATCTCTTCAAGGCCCTCCCATTACACCTCATCATTCTCCTCTGCAAGCAGGTTCCCTAGCCTCTTCCATGTGCATACCCTTGCATCAGTTGAGCACATTGATGCCTGCTCATTCTCCCCCAACCCTATTTATACTTTGAAAACTGCATTAGAGAGTTGCGAAGTAAAGTGCTATGTGATAGCCAAGGGGGAAGATCCATTCAGAACAAGGAGCTAGGAAAAGGCCTCCTGGAAGATTAAAATCCATCTTTTTCTCTATGACTGTTACCTTAGCTATAAAAGGAGGCTGAACTAGAGAATCTTTAAGGTCCCTTTCAGTTCTTCAGATTCTGTGATCCTATGATTCTATAAAGATGGTTTGTACCTCTTTACTCCTACTGGGTACTGGGTCTGGGCCGGGGGACCTGCGTGTGGCTATGTCTAAGCTATTCAGAATAGGAGAAGCAGAGAAGCTCTTATGGTTACATGAACACTTTTGTATCTCTCCTCCCTTTTCTTCCTTGATTCCTTTCCCCTCTTGGCTCTCCACTTGGTTTATCTTCCAAACCTTGGTTCTAGGAGTTTTGAGTTTCCTGCCAACCACCCTGAGCTACTACCTATCACTCCCTTACCTCCCCTTTCCCCTTCTACCACCAACCTCCTTGTCCCCAGCCCCTCCTGGATGTATTTGGAAAAACCCTATAATTATATTGGAAATCACAGGTTTCCAGAGATTGGGGAGTAATTACACTTAATAGGAACAAAATGAGTTCCCAGTAACCCGCTCTGGGGTGGATGACAGCCTGAACCCTATATTTACCTTGTAATGATATGGTAATTACCACTTAATAATTACCCCATCACTTGTTGGCACCTGTCCAGCCATTAATTGGTTAATGGCCACCATGCTACTTGGTTGTTCTTGTACAATATATCTGCTCCATAATTTCCATAACTAAAAACTTCTGTAGATTCCAGGAGGCTTTTAGGAGACAATGCCAGTAGCAGGGGAGAGGAGTAGGATCTGGGTGAAGGCCTATGTTTTTAGTGTGGCTTCTTTCCTCCATTCCCTACAGGCTATGAAGAGCAACAGCTTGAGCCAAGGGCAGGCATTTGAAGTCATCAGGGCCCTCTGCACTCCCAGCCTCATGGCAACCAAAAGGGCGGAGAAATCTGGGCAAATACTGAAGTTCAAGTCCCAACGAATCCAGTCCCCTCTGATTTCCCCCATCTTCAAGTTCTTAAAGAATCTAGTATCATAGAAGCTTTGAGAACGGTGAGCATCTTTTCCAACCCTTACCTTAGGTAGAAACATTCCTGACAAGTGATTATCAGCCTCTGCTTGTATAACTCCAATGATGAGAAATTCACTCACTTTCGCGTATTACATTTTTGGACAGTTCAAATTTTTAGGCTATTTTTCCTTTTGGAATTGACTTGAGAGTTGTGCCATTGAACCTGCTACAATGATGATCCACTGCCTTGAATTGTCTTGAATTGTCCCCTGTGTTTTAGTCTTGATTTTCAAACTAGACTATAAGCGTCCTGAAACTAGAGAGCACAAATGGTCCGCATATTAGCTACTCAAAACCTTGTCAAATGATGGATATTTAGCAACAGATTAAGACTTGATTTTTTTCTTAGACTGAGAGCAGGAAAGAGAGTAGATGGAATTGGAATGGTTCATATTGATGAGAAGAGAATATGGATAATGGAGAACATAACTTGGAGTCAGTGGAGACTTGGGCTTAAATCGTACCTCCAATACTTATGTAACTATGGGCAAATCACTTCACTTCTCTGAGTCTTGGTTGATTCATCTGAAAAATGGAGATAATACCCATAATTACTATCTTGGAGGACAAACTGAGATTATGTATAAACTCTCTTTTCAAGCCTTAATGTTCATATAAATATCAGCTATGTGCATGCCAATATATACTTTCTACCCAGAGATCAAACCTTTCTTATTTGAATGTACATCATTAATCATTTATTAAATATCTACTAGCTAGATACTAGGGAAGATACAAAATTTAGATATAATCCCCTCCTTCTTGGGGCTTATAGTTTATTAAGACAGTTTTTCTCATCTGTAATGGGCCACTCAGCCCTGACCATGTTTAGAAAAAAACCAAAACATTGAGTCATTTAGAACCAATGGAAAGGTCAGCACACATTCATATAGGTTTGCTGTAACCGAAAACAGGAAGTTATTTTGATGGTAATAAATTCGATATACAAGACAATGAAAGCCTTTATATGGTATTTATGAGATATTAATTAAGATTTTGGAAATTTGACTTCAATGAATCATGGAAGCAGAAGAGGAGGACCAGTTGGGCCATCTCTAGTTAGGCATACCTATTTGTGATTATGCCAGA